>NC_135813.1:92512307-92812307 GCF_964213995.1 Mustelus asterias | reverse complement strand
TCCCTAGTGGGTCATTTGAATCATACCTGAAGTGAAACATCTTATGCTTACCTGCACCAAATTCAAAGTGCAAAACGTATAGTCTAGGCTGACTTCATAAAGTACCTTGGAGTTTCTGACCTGGATTATAACAACAGCCCCTCAGAGGAAAAGCATTTTTAAAGTTTGAAAAAAGAGTTTAAAGTTTATTTATTAGTGTCACAAGTAGACTTACATTAATACCGCAATGAAGTTACTGAGAAAAGAAAAACAGTCATGAATCCTAGACCGCATGTGGAGACTTTAGGATAACAACGTAGTACTAAAGGAGTACTGTATTGTTGGAGGTTACACTTTATAGCAGGATATATCTGCTGATCAGAATCCTAAAGTACTATTTTACGAAGAACATGAGGATTTCTAACAATGGGCGGCTCGGTGGCACAGTGGTTCACACTGCTGCCTCACAGCGCCAGGGACCCGGGTTCGATTCCTGGCTTGGGTCACTGTCTGTGTGGAGTTTGCACATTCTCCCCGTGTCTGTGTGGGTTTCCTCCGGGTGCTCCAGTTTCCTCCCACACTCCAAAGATGTGCAGGTTAGGTTGACTGGCCATGCTAAAATTGCCCCTGAGTGTCAGGGGGCTAGCAAGGTAAATAGGTGGGGTTAAGGGTGTAGGGCCTGGGTGGGGTTGTGGTCGGTGCAGACTCGATGGGCCTCCTGCACTGTTGGGATTCTACGATTCAATGAATCGATGTTCTGGGTAGTATTTACCCCTCAACTATCATTGCCGATGCAGATGAACAGCTCATCGCCATTTATGGACCCTTGATGTGCCCACAAATTGGCTGCTGTGTTTGCCAAAATAATAACAGTGGCTGCACTTCAAAAGCTGAAATCATTGGCAGCGTTATGCTTCAAAATAAAATGAAAGGTGATATATAAATGCAGGCTCTTTTCTATTTCTGTCGAGATTAATTCAGTGTCCTCAATTGCATCCCAGGCAAACTGTTCCAGCTGGCAAAACCCACCGTATAAACCAATACTCTCTGATATCTGTGTTAAAGTTGTCCTTCACCATTTGGAACCTACACCCTTTTGTCTGCTTCTTTGATGAATTTAGAATGCACATCCTATTAGGCATGCTATCAAATATTAATTGTTAATCATTAAGAACTCTCCCTACCGCATGATGTGGCAAGAACATTTCTCAGTCTGCTTTTAGTCCAGTAAGAGCAAAGCTCTGCACGTAGAGAGTTTAAAGGTTAAAGTTTATTTATTAGTGTCACAAGTCGGCTTACATTAACACCGCAATGGTGAAAATCCCCTAGTCGCCACACTCTGGCGCCTGTTTGTGTACACTGAGGGAGAATTTAGCATGGCCAATGCACCGAACAACTTTCAGACTGTGGGAGGAAACCGGAGCACCCGGAGGAAACCCACGCAGACACACGGAGAATGTGCAAACTCCACACAGACGGTGACCCAAGCCGGGAATTGAACCTGGGTCCCTGGCGCTGTGAGGCAGCAGTGCTAACCACTGTGCCACCGTGCCGCCCCACATGAGTTTCTCACTTTATTCTGCACCGTCTCCCCATATTCCATTTTCACATGGTCCACAGCATTTAGAATTCCCAGTGGACAAAAGCTGATGACATTCTCCAAAATGCCCTGAAGGCTTGTCGTTTGAATTAGTAGCGTTTAAAAATTCAAAAACAAACTGAATGAGGAAGACTCAGGACTCCGGCATGGCAAAAAGGAACAGGACAGATATGCAATTAGGTCAAGGAGTAATGATTAGGCAATGCTCACCTTGGGATTTAAAAACTCGTGGATGATAAGAATAAAGAAAGAGAATTGAGGAACCAAAGAGAGGGAGGCTGGGAAAATAGAAGGATAAAAGATAACGGGCAGAATTTTACCTTCTATTGGCAGAGCGTGGCAGTGGGTGAGAGAAGCAGTGTTGAAGCTGCCTCCATTAATGGCGACTTTCTCCGCCACATTGTTAGGAACAGAGTGCGAGAAACGTCAAGGGTGGGGTCCCACGAGGTCATGTTGGCAGGGCGGGCTCAGAGGGGCCTATTTAAAGGCCTCCCCAGTGAACAAAAGTTAAAATGGAACCCCTCACACCCCCCCCCCCCCCCCACCCACTTCTTTACCCACATCCACCCCTATACAATCCGGCCCCCGGCACTTCCCCACCGTGTAGACATCTTCAGGAACAGAATATCCCGCCGGGGGAAAGGTCAGAAAATTCAGCCTCATGCCTTTCACCCCTGGCACTGGAAATGTTGTAAGAAGTTTAACAACACCAGGTTAAAGTCCAACCTGTAGAAACTTGATGTCTGTGTCGATATGCGCGATCTTCTTGGAGATCCGCTCCATTTGGAGCCGGCAGTTTGCGGTGTCGATGGTAGTCATGATGTGGAGATGCCGGCGTTGGACTGGGGTAAACACAGTAAGAAGTTTAACAACGCCAGGTTAAAGTCCAACATTGGTTGCACTTTAGCCTGGTGTTGTTAAACTTCTTACTGTGTTTACCCCAGTCCAACGCCGGCATCTCCACACACTGGAAATGTTTACAGTGCAGTTGGACGCTGTGGAGACATGCCACTTGCTGGGAAAGGCACCGCCCGCCAGGAGAATCAGTGCCGTGACTGGCACCGCCAGCCTTCACTGTGGGCGATGTCCTTTCAGGTTGTTCCTGCAGTGATAGGGGACAGGCTTGGGGGAGAAATACTGGCTGCAGCTCTCAAGGTAATGAAATATGGCCCACCAATCCACAGGGATTGGATCACTTCCACACTGAATCGTCCAACTGTCCTGGAAGTGTTTCTGGGGTTTCACGTAGAAGTTTATTCTGCTGCTTCTGCTATTTTCTTTATATAGAGTCATGCAGCACAGAAGGAGGCCATCTGGTTCACTCTGCCTCTGCTGGTTCTTTGGAAGAGTTATCCAATTAGTCCCACTGTCCTGCGTCTATGTCACAACCCCACAATTATTATTTTTTTCTTTTCCCATATTCTATTACATTTTGAAAGTTACTTTGACCCTTTCTCCCACCACTCTTTTAGGCAGCGTATTCCAGACAATGGCCGCCACGCCTGGCCTGGAATTGGGGTGGGCGCGGCTCGCAGAACGGAATTCTCCGTTGGCCTCAGGCGGGATTTTATGAGTCTCGCCCGAGCAAGGTTGTAAAATACTGGCCAATAACTCACTGCATAAAAAAAATCCTCTTGTCCCCCTCTTGTTCTTTTGCTGGTTATTTGATTTGATTTGATTTATTTTTGTCACATGTATTAACATACAGTGAACAGTATTGTTTCTTGTGCGCTATACAGACCGTTCATAGAGAAGGAAAGGAGAGAGTGCAGAATGTAGTGTTACAGTCATAGCTAGGGTGTAGAAAAAGATCAACTTAATACGAGGTCGGTCAAAAGTCTGAAGGCAGCAGGGAAGAAGCTGTTCTTGAGTCTGTTGGTACGTGACCTCAGACTTTTGTATCTTTTTCCTGATGGAAGAAGGTGGAAGAGAGAATTTCCAGGGTGTGTGGGGTTCCTGATTATGCTGGCTGCTTTTCCGAGGCAGCGGGAAATGTAAACACAGTCAATGGGTGGGAGGCTGGTTTACATGCTAAATTGGGCTTCGTTCATGACCTTTTGTAACTCCTTGCGGTCTTGGACAGAGCAGGAACCATACCAACCAGATACAACCAGAAAAAATGCTTTCTATGGTGCATCTGTAAACGTTGGTGAGAATCGTTAACTCCATGGTTACTTTGTGTGATGTTTATGTGATAACGACAGGGAACACCATGTCTCCTGAGGGCAAGGCCAAATATGCATTTTTTTTCTGGACAGAGTTGTGTGTCAAGCCATGAATTTCTCTGCACAGCTGGCCTTTGACAAGCTCTTTCATAATACTTCCTGATTGACCAAGTCAGAAGCCTTGGTCAGATCAATGAAGGCCATGTGGAGTGGTTGATGTTGCTCGAGCCACGAAAATCATGTCTGTTCCACGGTTTGGTTGGAAAATACACTGACTCTCCAGAAGGATTACTTCATAGACTGGGAGATGGCGGCTAGTGAGGATTCAGATGACAATCCTCCCAGCATGGCGAGTAGGGAGATTCCCACAGTCCGCTTGTCTCCTTTCTTGAAGATAGTGATGATGACAGCATTCCTGAGGTCGGCAGGAATTTCTTCCCTCTCCCAGATTTTCAGCGACAGCTAATGGAGATGATGGGTGATCTCCTCTTCTCCTTCAAGTTTGTAAACCTCTGCTGGAATCCCATCCTCCTGTGGCATTTCCATTCTGCATGTGTTTAATGACGGCTTTGACTTCATCCACGCTTGGTGGGAATCTGAGATCGTTCTTGATGGGAAGTTGGGGGATTTCCTCAAATACGTCCTCATCTATAATTATATCACAGTTTAGGAGCTCTTTGAAGTGTTCTCTGCATCGAAGGCTAATGTTTTCTCTGTCTCTCAAGAAGGTTTTGCCCTTACTCTGCACCGGTTTGAGGTTTAGGGTGTTGGGTCCATAGTTTGCCTTGGTGGCACTGAATAACCCCGTGCTGATGTGCTTTTCAGTGAGGAGTTGCGGCCCTTTAGCTTTCTCAGTCCACCATTGGTTCCTGATATCCCTCATTCCTCTTTGTACCTCCGCTTTGCTGATTGGTGAGCTCTTCTCTTTGCCTTGTTGGATATGTCCTTTTGCCAGGCGCGGAGAGCTTTTCCGGTCTTGTCAACGAGGTCTTGGATGGTGTGGTCATTCTCACTGAACCAGTCTTGCTGTTTCCTGGTCTAGTAGCCAATGGCTGTCTTCAGCTCTTTCCAGTTTTTTTCCACTCCATTAGAATGAACACGCTGGAGATCTTGGAGAAAATGTTGTTGGAATTTCACTCACATGCTCGGCTCTTGAAGCTACTTAACTTTTGACCTTTTTTCTGAGATGTTTCTTCATCCTCCCCTGCCTCTGGTGGAGATTGATGGACATCGAGGAGTGGATGAGCCAGTGGTCTGTCCGACAGTCATCGGCACTGATCATCGCCTTGGTGATGGGGGCATCCTTTTGGTCTCAGGCTCGGACAATGACAAAGTCGATCATGTGCCAATGCTTTGTTCATGGATGTCCTCAGGAAGTCTAGAACTTGTCTTTTTAACGGAACAGTATGTTAGTGATGACAAGCTGGTGTTCTGAGCATTTGGTGGGCAGGAGAACCCCATTGCAGTCGCACTTCCCAAATGCTTCCTTTCCAGAGTTGGGAATCCTTTCCAGCCCTGTCCTCAAGGAGAATGATTTTAATCTTCCTTGGGAGTGTTGGAAAGTATCGTGTCCAGGTGGAAGTGTCCTTTGGATTCATCATTGGCATCAAGGGTTGGGGTGTGGGCAATCGCAGCTGTTGCCTGCTGGTTCTTGACAAGTTGTAGTCGAAGGGTCATAACGTGCTTATTGATGCTGAAGGGGAGTGCCAAGAGTTGGTTGACAATTTGTTCTTGATAGTGAATCCAATTCCATGTATCCTGGGCTGACCCTCGGGTTTTCCTCTCCAGAAGAAGGTATGACCACAGCCTTCTTCCCTCAGCTGCTCTTCAGGTCTCTTGCAGAACAGTGAGATCAATGTTGAAGTGCGGGGTGAGCAGAGTGGATCCTGAAGAGGACTGCTCAGTGGTAAAGAAAGTTTCCGAAACACTCTCCTGTTCCTATTCCAAGAGAGAGATGACTGAATCAAACTTCACTGCCTATGTGCCGATCTGAAGCTAGGGACTTCCAGATCTCATGGTCCTGTTCCCGTCACCTCGCGCTGATCACCACAGCACTTGCCTGTCCAAGGAAAGGAGAAGCCAGTTGCACAGGCACTGGTAGCAATGTATGAAGTGGTCTGCCTGTGTTGGGTCATTCAGTAGACTCATTAACCCCCAGCATTTGTGGAATAGGCCCTTCTGGTGCTTGGATTAAAAACAGCCTCATCAAATCAGAGCTGTGGAGGGAGAGAGTGGGAGAGACGCACAATCAAAATTGGCCGTGAATTTGTAGGCTACTGTATAACCCTCAGCACTTGAGTACAATTTGATTTGAGCCCATTGAGAATACATTGGTTGGCTTCAGTCTGTTAGAGGAATGAAATGAAGACGCTTAACTCGGAGATCAAGATGAGGAGACTGACCAATTATGGTGTAACCAGGCACCACGCATAGCGGGCAAATCATCTTAAATGCCAACGTGCCCATTATAAATGATGGGGACTGTACTTGACTTGATGCATTGGTGAGAGTTGCCTGTAGATTAGACACACCCAGATTGTTTTCCATTTCTCTCATTTACAAAGAACAAAGAACAATACAGCACAGGAACAGCCCTTCGGCCCACCAAGCCTGCACTGATACATTGTTTCTATCCCTATTTTATCCTCCCATTCTTGTGCCTATCAAGATACACCTTGAACATTGCTAGCCTGCTTCCACCACCTCCACTGGCAGTGCCTTCCTCTGTGTGAAGAACATTCCCCGCACATCTCCCTTAAACTTACCCCCTCTCACCTTAAACCTGTGCCCTCTTGTAGTCGACCCTTCCCCCTGGGAAAAAGCCTCTGACTATCCGCCCTATCTGTGCTAAACATTTGCTAAACGACGCTTGAAACAAAAGGGGAGTGATCCCGTCTTAAAATTCGGTTTTACTCTTCTCATCTTGTCATGAAGTCCGTGAGCCGCCCACCCGATCCGCAGACAAACCGTTCTACCTGACTACCTGCTTAGGTCACACATTGAAATAGCCTGTCTGAAAGTCAAACGTCTCAATGCTGCTAAAAAGTCGGGATGACCTCCTGCTTTCCACTTAGCAGCGAGTCCCATCTGAATCAGTTGCTGGGAGCAATTGGATGTTGCCGGGACCCAGCTCCTTATCCCCGTGACTCAGAAAGCTTTATATAGATGCAAATCCAACCGAGCTTAGCTCACACTCCTGATGACAAACATGCCTGCGAGGCTGATGAGGCACAGATAACTCCCAGAAAGGGCATGCTAGTGTGTTAGACAACCAGGTCACATTGTTCATTAGTCCTGACTAATATGTTATTCTTGAAAGGAACTTAGAAAGAGATGAAACATGACATTTCAACATTACTTCTCACCTCATGATTACTGCTGTGTACTTTCAATTTCGCTGGATTTAGGCCAAATGTTTTTGCCGGGGGAAGCGTTGGTATGAATAACGCACTGCTTTATCGACTCTGAAAACTCTAAACTTTAGATTGAAAAAATATAATTTACCCCTGTCTGTTAATTGTGGATAAACACATGGGCTATTTCCAAAGAAAATTGAAGGTTTGGATTTCTGATATTGCTCATCAAACAAAAGAACACAAGAACTAGGAGCAGGAGTAGGCCATCTAGCCCCTCAAGCCTGCTCCGCCATTCAATAAGATCATGGCTGATCTGATAGTGGGTTCAGTTCCACTTACCCGCCCGCTCCCCATAACCCTTAATTCCCTTAATGGTTAAAAATCTATCTGTGACTTAAACACATTTAACGAGGTAGCCTCTACTGCTTCATTGGGCAGAGAATTCCAAAGATTCACTACCTTCTGGGAGAAGAAGTTCCTCCTCAACTCTGTTCTAAATTGACTCCCCCGTATTTTGAGGCTATGCCCCCTAGTTCTTGTTTTCATTGTAAGTGGAAATAACCTCTCTGCTTCTACCCTGTGAAGCCCCTTCATTATCTTATATGTCTCTATAAGATCTCCCCTCAACCTTCTAAACTCCAATGAGTCCAGGCCCAGTCTACTCAATCTCTCCCCATAAGCTAACCCCCTCATCTCCGGAATCAACCTGGTGAACCTTTTCTGTACCCCCTCCAAAGCTAAAATATCCTTTCTTAAATAAGGGGACCAAAATTGTACACAGTACTCTAGGTGCGGCCTCACCAGTACCCTGTACAGTTGCAGCAAGACCTCCCTGCTTTTATACTCCATCCCTCTCGCGATAAAGGCCAACATTCCATTTGCCTTCTTGATTACCTGCTGCACCTGCAAACTGAGTTTTTGTGATTCATGCACAAGGACCCCCAGGTCCCTCTGTACAGTAGCATGTTGTAATTTTTCACCGTTTAAGTAATAGTCCATTTTACTATTATTCCTTCCAAAGTGGATAACCTCACACTTACCAACGTTATACTCCATCTGCCAGATCCTTGCCCACTCACTTAGCCTATCCAAATCTCTCTGCAGATTCTCTGTGTCCTCCACGCAATTTGCTTTCCCACTCATCTTTGTGTCACCTGCAAACTTTGTTACCCTACACTCGGTCCCCTCCTCCAGATCGTCTATGTATATGGTAAATAGTTGATGCCCCAGCACCGATCCCTGCGGCACGCCACTAGTCACTGATTGCCAACCAGAAAAGCACCCATTTATTCCAACTCTCTGCTTTCTGTTAGATAGCCAATCCTCAATCCACGCTAACACTTTACCCTCAACTCCGTGTACCTTTATCTTATGCAGCAACCTTTTGTGAGGCACCTTTTCGAATGCCTTCTGGAAATCCAAATACACCACATCCACTGGTTCCCCTCTGTCAATCGCACTCATTATATCCTCAAAAAATTCCAGTAAATTAGTCAAACATGACTTTCCCTTCATGAATCCATGCTGTGTCTGCTTGATTGAACCATTCTTTTCCAGGTGTCCTGCTATTTCTTCCTTAATGATAGATTCCAGCATTTTCCCAACTATGGATGTTAAGCTAATCGGCCTGTAGTTACCTGCCTTTTGTCTACCTCCTTTTTTAAACAGTGGCATTACATTAGCTGTTTTCCAATCAGCTGGCACCTCCCCAGAGTCCAGTGAATTTTGATAAATTACAACTAATGCATTTGCTATTTCTTCTGCTGTTTCTTTTAGCATCCTGGGATGCATTCCATCCGGACCAGGGGACTTGTCTACCTTTAGTCCCATTAGCCTACACAGCACTACCTCTTTAGTAATAGTGATCGTTTTAAGGTCCTCACCCCCTACAGTCCCATGACCATCAATTATTGGTATGCTATTTGTGTCCTCCACTGTGAAGACCGGCACAAAAAACTTGTTTAAGGCGTCGGCCATTTCCTCGTTTCCTATTATTAAATCCCCCTTCTGATCTTCTAAGGGACCAACATTTACTTTAGCCACTCTTTTCCGTTTTATATATTTGTAAAAACTTTTACTTTCAGTTTTTATATTTTGTGCGAGTTTACTTTCATAATCTATCTTTCCTTTCTTTATTACTTTCTTAGTAGTTCTTTGTTGTTTTTTAAAGCCTTCCCAATCTTCTAGTTCCCCACTAATTTTGGCCACTCTGTATGCATTGGTTTTTAATTTGATACTCTCCTTTATTTCCTTAGTTATCCATGGCTGGTTATCCCTTTTCTTACATTCCTTCTTTTTCACTGGAATATATTTTTGCTGAGTACTGAGAAAAATCTCCTTAAAGATCCTCCACTGTTCCTCAACTGTCCCACCAATTAGTCTGTGTTCCCAGTCTACATTAGCCAACTCTGCCCTCATCCTATTGTAATCCCCCTTGTTCAAGCAGAGGACACTGGTTCATTTGGAATCACGAGCTTTCAGAGTGCTGCTCCTTCATCAGGTGAGTCAAGGAAGCAGCGCTCTGAAAGCTCGTGATTCCAAATAAACCTGTTGGACGTTAACCCGGTGTTGTGAGACTTCTTACTGTGCCCACCCCAGTCCAATGCTGGCATCTCCACATCTTTTGAAGTGTTGACAGTCCCTCTATTTGAGGATGATGCTTTCTCAGGGTTGTGAGTCTGACGTGGGTCCTTATGTGACTGAAAAGATTGATTCTTGACCCGCAGGTCTTTGGGCACATAGGGTAGGAGGTCCCATGAGGTGGCGGTGGGATTCCGGAGTGCAGGAGGAAACCCATGCAGACATGGGGAGAATGTGCAAATTCCACGCAGACAATGACCCGATGCCGCTGTGAGGCAACAGTGCTAACCACTGTGCCACCATGCCATCTAGTAGCGTGGCACTTTGGGGAGAGGGGGGTATGTTTCCCGAGTGTCACGTGATCAGTCCGATTGTCATGGTGGGAAGCTGAGCCAATCGACAGGGGGGGAGTGTACCACGGGTCAGGGAGGGTCTCGCAGTTGGAGCCAGGGAGTTGAGTGGAGCGGTCACATTGTAATCCAGTCTGACCTTGCTGTGTATATTATTCTCTTGTTGGTAATGAAGCCTTTGTTGATTCAAGCCACATCGAGCCAACCTTCGATCTATTACTGGTAACTTCCTTGTTCTTCTTTGAACAGTGATCTGTTATAGCCAGCCTAGAGGGTAGATGGGGCCTCGCTTCAACATCACATTTGGAGAATTGGGTTTGCCTGCTGTGAACAAGTCAGTTCAGTAAGTGCGAGGCTAAAGGACAGGTGTCTAGTTATCCAGAACAAAAGAGTAATGCTGGTTGAACATCATTTGGTCTGGAATTTCTGAATAAGTGAACCGTAGTTTCACAAAACGAGGGTAAATTATCCAAACTTTTTGCTGTTAATAGTGAACAGAGTCTGAGCTCTTCAACCTAATTTGCAATCAATGTTCTGTGATATGCGGCCAGTGTGTCCAAGCGACGCAAAGCGGCAGCCAACCTGGTCAACCGAGGATAATGGTAGACAATCCAACCATTATCCAAGTGTCTCGGGGAGCAGTGTTTAGACTATACAGTGCTCTGGTTAAACCACACTTCGAATTCTACATTCCCTTCTGAATGCCGAGACGCAAGAGAGACTTCTACGAAACTGGGGACAGTGCAGCGAAAAATCACGCAGATGATCATTAGACCCAATATAATGTCGATATATGTGAAGTTATCCACTTCGGTAGCAAAAACAGGAAGGCAGATTATTATCTGAATGATAATAAATTGAGAGGGGAGTGTGCAACAAGACCTGGTGTCCTCATACGCCAGTCACTGAAGGTAAGCATGCAGGTGCAACAGGCGGTAAAGAAGACAAATGGTATGTTGGCCTTCAGAGTGAGAGGATTTGAGTACAGGAGCAGGGAGGCCTTGCTCCAATTATACAGGGCTTTGGTGAGGCCACACCTGGAATATTGTGTGCACTTTTGATCTCCTTATCCGGTTCTCATAGAAATCTATAAAATTCTAACAGGACTAGACAGGGTAGATGCAAGAAGGATGTTCCCGATGGTGGGGGAGTCCAGGAGTCATAGTCTAAGGATAAGTGGTAAACCTTTTGGGACTGAGATGAGGAGAAATTTGTTCACTCAGAGAGCAATGAACCCGTGAATTTGTTACCACAGAAAGCAGTTGAGGCCAAAACATCATTTTCAGGAAGACGTCAGATCTAGGTCTTAGAGTCATAGAGTCATAGAGGTTTACAGCATGGAAACAGGCCCTTCGGCCCAACTTGTCCATGTCGCCTTTTTTTTTAAACCCCTAAGCTAATCCCAATTGCCCACATTTGGCCCATATCCCTCTATACCCATCTTACCCATGTAACTGTATAAATGCTTTTTAAAAGATAAAATTGTGCCCGCCTCTACTACTACCTCTGGCAGCTTGTTCCAGACACTCACCACCCTCTGTGTGAAAAATTATCCCTCTGGACCCTTTTGTATCTCTCCTCTCTCACCTTAAACCTATGCCCTCTAGTTTTAGACTCCCCTACCTTCGGGAAAAGATATTGACTATCTAGCTGATCTACGCCCCTCATTATAGGAATTGTCTTGGAAAGAACTTAATGCTGCAATGAGGAGAGAGAGCTGCACTAGATGATAGAATTAAGATGGGGCTGAATGGCCCCATTATCTTTCCTGATCCAGAAGTATGCTGTGATTGTGAGACTGAACCCGAGCACCAGGGTGACTATGTTATGAGGCAAACATGGAGAACTTTGGCTAATTAACCTTGAGAAGGGGTAATTGAAAGACAACCTGAAAGAGGTACAGTGTAAGGCAGTGAAAGGTGAATCTGAGACACTAATTTAAACTAAACACTAAACACACTGGCTTAAACTAATGAAAGCAGATTCGAGCTTACAATCAGTTTTATTTCACACACAAGTGTGCTCGACACTTGGTGGAGTCAAAACCTTGGAGCCACAGAAGAAGCAATTGAGTGTGGTGAATGCACCTCTGTTAGATCCAATCCGTGCTTCCTTATGATGAAGTGACTGACCATCTACAATGAGTTTACAGTTTTCAGTGCCTTTTAATCTGCAAACATATTTCACTCTTGGCGCCAGAGGTTCATAGCGGTATTCAGTCAGCAGTGAATCACAAGATTTATAACTTTAACATTTGGACTGAAAAGGTTGACAGTTTGAGCTGAAACTGTTCATTTTGGGGACATCAAACTCAGCTTGTACGACGGGTCTAATCCAGTATCAGGTCTTCTGGTCCCGTCTAATGTGAACACCACCATCACCCGCCTCACCACGGTGGGTTTGCAGTGGCAGGAAGGGCGAGCCGTGCAAAATTGCGTTGACATCAGTGGGACCAGGAGGGGGCGGAAAATGCCGCCTTTGATGTGGCCACATAGAGCAGAAATTATTAAAATTGTAAGGTGGCAGGGTGGCATTGCTGCCTCACAGCGCCGGAGAACCCGGTTCAATTCCGGCCTTGGGTGACTGCCTGTGTGGAGTTTGCATGTTTTCCCTGCGTCTGCGTGGGTTTCCTCCGAGTGCTCCGGTTTCCTCCCACAGTCCGAAAGATGTGCTGGTTAGGTGCATTGGCCGTGCCAAATTGCCTCTTAGTATCCCAAGCTGTGTAGGTTAGATGGGTTAGCCATGGTAAATGTGTGGGGTTATCGGGATAGGGTAGGGGAGAGAGGGCTCCCTATATCAGGGAACTGATATAGACTTGATGGGCTGAATGGCCTCTTTTGCACTGTAGAGATTCTATCAACCTTGTTAGGTCCTTGACCATGTTCTTTAATGACAAAATTGCAATTTCAGAAGTATTTCACTGGCTGTTGCAAGGCACTTTGCAACGTCCTGGGGTTGCGAAAGGTGCAGTAAAAATGCACGGGCGGGATATTCCGGCCGTATTTGCCCCAAAACGGGAAAATCCCGCCCAAGGTCAACGGACCTTTCCACGGTCCTCCCCTCAGAAACGGGAAAACAGGAAGGGCCCGTTTCCTCGGGAGTGGGAAAATTTGCCCTCGTGTCTTTCTTAATTAGTACATTTTTTTTTGGTTGGTCTTCAATGAGTTCTCTCCTTATATTTTACAGATGTAAGTCTCATGGGCCTTTGTTAATGGTTATGTTTTCCCTCGTTCATTCCCATTGCCTTTGCACAGCTCCATGTCAATACCTCTTGCCCTTCCAGCTCAGAAACAGCCTGGCATCCCTCCCATTTATTTCCCTTCAGCATTCTATTTGTCTTTCACATTTAGTATTAAATTAGCCGACCATTTAAATAATGAATAATGATGAAGTGGCTGGTGGAATTTAATAATTAACATATTGAACGGCTGACTGGGCTTATTAAATGATTAGTGAAAGAGATTTTGTGTTGATAGGTGTTTACAGTGCTGACTGGGGGTTTTTTAAAATTAGAAGTGCTGGGTGGATTATGAATTTAAGGAATACCTTTCTGGCAGCATACCTCATGGCAATGAGGTGTTGACAGCAAGTAGTTAATAATGTAATAATTGGGCGGTTTTATTAATTACCTGTGTTTCCAGCATTGAGTACTTTGTCACCCTGCTTTTCTCACCCTTCTGATCCCCATCTGTCGCTATTCCAGATTAATTACTGGTGGCTTCTCTCCAACAAGTACCGCTGTCAAGTCCCAATGCTGTTTCTGGTATTTTTTTTGCATCTGCCGAATTTATAACTGTTTCCATCTGAATCCCTTCCTCCAATTCAACGTTCTTGCTCAGCAATCAGCCGTGTCTTTCCATTTATTAGTCTCAGAAGTAGGCTTACATTAGCAGTGAAGTTACTGTGAAAATCCCCTAGTCGCCACATTCCAGCGCCTGGTCGGGGACACTGAGGGAGAATTTAGCATGGCCCATGCATCTAACCTGCATGTCTTTCAGACTGTGGGAAGAAACCGGAGCACCTGGAGGAAACCCACGCAGACACGTGCAGACTCCGCACAGTCCCCCAAGCTGGGAATCGAACCTGGGTCCCAGGCGCTGTGAGGCAGCAATGCTAACCACTGTGCCAACATGCTGCCTGTGTCCCAGGCGCTGTGAGGCTAACCACTGTGTCAACATGCTGCCTGGGAGATTTCCCCTAGGAATTCCAAGTCCACGGGGAGCCTGTGGGCTGGGAGAAACTATCCCGTAGGCTGCAAGGTCTGGTGCCAACCAGTGAGACTGTTGTGTGGAAAGTATTCTTGATAAATCTTTTATTGAAACAAATATATTTACCTGCTCTTTTTTTAAACTGATTCTTTCACGGGATGTGGGCGTCGTTGGCTAGGCCAACGTTTATTGCCCATCACCAATTGCCCTTGGGAAGGTGGTAGGGAATTGCCTTCTTGAACTGAAGCAGTCCATGGGGGGGTAGGTACACTTACAGCGCTGTTAGGGAGAGACTTCCAGGATTTTGACCCAGTGACAGTAAAGGAATAACAATATAGTTTCAAGTCAGGATGGTGAGTGACTTGGAGGGGAAATTGCAAATGGTTGTGTTGCCAATAATCTACTGGTAGAGTTCGAGGGTTCGGAAGGTACTGTTGAAGGAACTTTGGTGAATGACTGCAGTGCATCTTGTAGATGGTACACACTGTGGGGAGAATTTTCCCGTTCCGCCCACACGGGAATCGTAACAGGCGAGGGGCGGACCATGTTCTATTATGGATGTTATTGGAATAGTGTACATTAGAGGGGCTTTAGATTGGTACCACTGGTCGGCGCAACATCGAGGGCCGAAGGGCCTGTACTGCGCTGTAATGTTCTATGTTCTATGGAAAGGTCCGTTGACCTCGGGTGGGATTTTCCGGTTTCGGGGCAAGCGGGGCCGGAAAATCCCGCCCTGTGTGTCAGAGGTGGAGGGAGGGTGAATGTTGAAAATGGTGGAAGGGGTCCCAGTCAAGCAGGCTGTTTTGTCCCGGATGGTGTCGACTTTTTTGAGCATTGTTGGAGCTCTCACTCATCCAAGCAAGTGGAGTGTGTTCCGTCACAGTCCCGACTTGTGTCTTGGACAGGCTTTGGGGAGTCAGGAGGTAAATTACTCACTGCAGAATTCCCAGTCTCTGACCTGTTGTTATAGCCGAAGTATTGATGTGGTTAGTCCAGTTAAGTTTTTGGTCAATGGTTGTTACAATCCCAGTTGGTGTTGTAACTGGGCAGGAAGATCCCAGAATGGAACCCGAACACAAATGACCATAACTTTTACTTTTCTTTCATAAAACGTGGGCACAGGAACAGAGAAACAGGATCACTAATTAGTTTCAGCAACAAGGAAAAAAGCATTTATCAAACATGAAAAGTTTGATTATGATATAATACTCCTTTACTCCCCCCTTAGCTTCACAAATATACACAGGTTTTAAGATTAACATGGGTTACAACGTATATTTTAGGCTATAATGGTCTCAGTCCCTTTAAGCACACAGGCTGTCTCCACACTCCACACTGAATCTGAGTGAATTTCTGTGGATTTCTCCTCAACATCCCCCCAGGTGATTCTTATACCACAAGCCACCTCGTCTCACTGAACTCCAACTTCCACATGAGTGATATCAAATTCTGCTTTCAAAAATACACACTTTCAAATCTACTTTTAAATAATGCTATCCCTTAGCTGCTTCCATCAAAGTTTAGCTTCCAGGTTTTACACCTCCCTCATCAGGATTTCTTTTGTCTTGACTGTCACACAAACTCTTCACTGTTGCTTTCATTATTGATCCCCAGACTATGTTAAGGTGGCACCAAACTTTTGATTTACCCCTGAAGTCTGCTCTCACACTTTAAGTCTGGTTACTGCAGCTGTCTCTTCAACTCTGATCACTTTATTTGATTTTCTCTTGAATTCTCTTGGAACGGTGCCATTCTACTTCTTGGTCTCTGTTCCCTTAGCTTCAGTTTTCCTAAGACATTCTTTCTAACCCAATTCCCTGGTTGTTTGGACTTTATTTGGTCTTCTAGGAAATCTTCTTTTCTGCAAACCCCCTTGTCCTTCCCAGTTTTTTTATGGCAGAGCTGAGAGGTGTTCACTCCACACCTTCCTTTCTCCAACTACAATATATCCAGCCTAAAAACTAAACTCAAAAAGCCCACCTACATTAAAGGTGCTCCTGGTTGCTAAGCAACGACTTTATGCTTCAGCCAGCATGTTTACTTTTCATGTCAGAGCCCTCTCTAAGTACAATAGCAGCACAGTTTGAACTGAGCCAACCCCCACACATACAAACGCCTTTGTCTAGCAAGAATCTAACTATACGTTTACCCTTCCTTACACAAAAACACTAAATCAAGCCCACTTAAAACTATACCTTATTTCTAATATTTAACAGTACAAATATAGCTCACCTAAAACTACCTGTTTTCCTGACAATGGTAACACTCAGGATGAGGATAAAGGATAAGCTGAATGACATAGAGCTTACAGTACTGGAACAAGTCATTTGGTCCAAGTGCTCTGTGTTGCCATTTTTGCTTCATACAGAACTTTCTGCACAATATTTACCTCGTTTAACCCTGCCAGCATGTCCCTTCATTCCTTTCTCCTTTACACTCTTATCTGCTTTCCCTTAACAGTGCACAGTACCTCTCTGGACAGGTGATGTACTTAACCTGACTTCTGCTCGAGTTCATCAGTAACAACAACCTTTAATGTAGATAAACATCCCCTCGGCACTTCACAGAAGGTGTAATCAGACAACATTTGACACTGAGTCACTGGGACAGGTGAATGAAAATTTGTCAGGGAAGAGATTGGTTTTTCTTCCTTTTCAATTTTGTGGCATGGACTGCCCTGGAGAAAACTGAGGGAAACATTTTTGAAGATTCAATGGCTTTATAAAAACCCTGTTTCATTTAACTCTGTCCCGTGCACTGTCAACAATGACACTCTCACTGATGCATTTTCTTCCTCTCTGTCACAATACGCGTAACACCAAGCCAACAGGCAAACTGCCGCCTCCCCCCACCCCAACCCCCTACCCCCCTATCCCTTCACTCCCTCCCTCCCACCCGTCCCCCCCCCCCGCCCCCCCGCCCCCCCCCCGCCCCCCCCCCCCCGCCCCCCCCCCCCCCCCCCCCCCCCCCCCCCGACTGATTGATTGATAGTTCCTTTCGATGAATAATCCAGCGGCACAGTGGTTCGCACTGCTGCCTCACAGCGCCAGGGACCCAGGTTCGATTTCTAGCTTGGGTTGGTGTCTGTGTGGAGTTTGCACGTTCTCCCCGTATCTGAGTGGGTCCCCTCCGGGTGCTCCGGTTTCCTCCCACAGTCTGAAAGACATGCTGGTTAGATGCATTGGCCATGCTAAATTCTCCCCCAGTGTACTCGAACAGGCGCTGGAGTGTGGCGACCAGAGCATTTTCACAGTAACTTCATTGCAGTGTTAATGTAAGCCTACTTGTTACTAATAAATAAACTTTACTTTACTTAATCTATTCACAGCAGTTGTCATAGCGCAGAGCACGCAGTCCAATATTTTTCATGCTTCTATTAAATAACTCATAACTTATAGGATGTTACCGAAACTAGGCTGCAAACCACTGATCAGTACTTGTGTTTAAAACTCACTGTCTGTGTGGGGCCTGGACATTCACTTATCAATTGCCTAATTGTGATTTTTCTGAATATATGATAAGCAATTGCAGGATGTGGATTATTTAATACAAGTTATCTCATCCGTTGTCAGGAGGCTGTGGCATACTGGCATTATCGCTGGATTATTAGTCTTGAACCCAAGGTTGTGGTTCTGGGGACCCGGGTTCGAATTCCACCACAGCAGATGGTGAAATGTGAATTCAATAAAAATCTGGAATTAAAAGTCTAATAATGACCATGAAACCATTGTCAATTGTTGTAAAAACCCATCTGGTTCACTAATGTCCCTTAGGGGTGGAAATCTGCCATCCTTACCCGGACTGGCCTGGAATTCACTCCATACCCACAGCAATGTGGTTGACTCTGAAATGCCTTCTGAAATGGCTGAATAAGACATGAATTTCAAGGGCTATTAGGGATAGGCAACAAATGCTGGTCTTATCAGGACTGTAAGAAGTCTCACAACACCAGGTTAAAGTCCAACAGGTTTATTTGGTAGCAAATACCATAAGCTTTCGGAGCACTGCTCCTTCGTCAGATGGAGAGGATATCTGCTCTCAAACAGTGTCAGCACTGCACATGTCCCACCCCACATCCCATGAATGAATAAAAAAGAATTGCGGCATGTTTAAAGTTTATTTATTAGTGTCACAAGTAGGCTTACATTAACACTGCAATGAAGTTGCTGTGAAAATCCCCTAGTCGCCACACTCCGGCACCTGTTCGGGTACACTAAGGGAGAATTTAGCATGGCCAATGCACCTAACCAGCACGTCTTTCAGACTGTGGGAGGAAACCCATGCAGACACGGGGAGAACATCCAGGCCCCGCACAGACAGTGACCCAAGCCGGGAATCGAACCCGGGCCCCTGGCACTGTGAGGCAGCAGTGCTAACCACTGTGCCACTGGATGTAAAGTGTTACAAACACTCACTCACCACATATCCTCTACCCAGCAACCATAGTTCAAAACTTGTTCTGATGAAGTATTTTCTGCATCTATCCAGTCAGGTAATTTAGATGCAAGCGGGGGTACATTCTGCTCCCAAGCCACCATCGGTAAGTCTTGGAGGCCACCCGGACTCTCCAGACATGAAGCCACGATAGTACTTCCCCGCTCAGTCTGATTCAGATCAGCGCTTCGAACCACATCATTTCTTACTCATATTTCCACACTCATTTCCGGACTGCAAAGGTGTGCGAGTTAGGTTGATTGGCTATGCAAAATTGCCCCTTAGTGTCAGGGGGATTAGCAGCTAAATATGTGGGGGTATGGGGATAGGTCGTGGGTGGGATTGTTTTCGGTGTAGGCTTGATGGGCCGAATGGCCTCCTTACGAACAAAGAACAGTTCAGTACAGCACAGGAACAGGCCCTTCGGCTCACCAAGGCTGCGCCGATCATATTGTCCCTTCTGCACTGTGACGATTCTATGTGCCGAGTCGGAGAAACTTGGGAAACACTTAGGTTAGTGCAGCATCTGTAGAGAGATAAACAGAGTTAATGTTTCAGCTCAGTAACCCTTCATCAGGCCTCTGTGTTGTTTCTTACTTCACGCCTATCTCCGCTGCCATAACTGATTACGCCTTTTAATTATATCGGACTTAGTGGGATCCCTCTGGTGGCTTGTGTTAGTTTTACCACGAGGCTTTGCAGAAACCGCAGTCCGGAGTGATTAACGCGTAGCTGCGTTGAATGCTTTTTGACATCTCATAAGATCAGATTTGCCCATCGGGTCCACTGCTTATTATTCAGTGTGATGCCGTCGAGCTTCATTTTTAAGGAACTAATGTACCTTTTTATTGTCCAGCCACGAACCGTAAACTTCTGATACGTGTCATTTAAAACAGGCCATCTTTAGAAATGGATAATTAAATTGATGGGTGTCCTTAAGCCAACATCTTTGGATTTTTTGGAATCGTTCAAGGCTAGACATATTGTTCTGACACTCACTAGTAGCCTGCAGAAATCAACATTTTCCAAAAAGCAAGAAGGGTAGTGGGGTGTGTTGAGCATCTCAGATGCAGTCCAGTAATAAAAGTTCTTCACAAACTCACTTTATTCTCTTACAACTCCACATACACAAACCCAGTGTCACCTGTAACCCCTTTATATATCCGGGTGAGTACTATTAAACAATTAACATACAAGTTAGGTCTGAAGTGGGAGGTTGCAGTTAACCCATTCCTAACAGGGTAGGATGGATTGTAAGTGGAGGTAGGCTGGGAAGGAGGTGAGGGAGGGGTAGTGAGATCTGCTTTGTAGAGAAGCTGTGAATGTGTACTTAGCACTCAATGCCTGTAGCAGGCAGAGGTCATCTTCCCTACATATCTCCCACAGCTATTAAGGTCATGTGACAAAGGAAAAGGGTCGGTTTTCATTTTCTTGCATCTTAGAATGAGGTGGATTGGCCATGCTAAATTCTCCCTCAGTGTACCTGAACAGGTGGCGGAGTATGGCGACTAGGGAATTTTCACAGTAACCTCATTGCAGTGTTAATGTAAGCCCATTTGTGACATTAATAAATAAACTTAAACTTAAACTAGAATCATAGAATCACTAATGTGGAGAAGGAGGCCACTCGGCCCATTGAGTCTGCACTGACTCTCTGATGGAGCGCCTTACCCATGCCCTATCTCCGTAACCCCATGTATTTACCCCGCTAATCCCCTTAATCTTTGGACACTAAGGGGCAATTTAGCATGGCCAATCAAACTAACCTGCACATCTTTTGACTGTGGGAGGAAACCGGAGCACCCGGAGGCAACCCTTAGTGGAGATTTAGGTATTCTCCGAGTGAAGAGGCAAGATGAATAGAGAATTTGGCTCAAAAACAGAAAATGCTGGAAAATTTCAGCAGGTCTGACAGCATCTGTGGAGAGAGAATAGAGCCAACGTTTCGAGTCTGGATGACCCTTCGTCAGAGCTGAAGAAAATCAGACAGGATTTATGTTATGAGGGTTGGGGGGAGAGCTGTAATTGGACAAAGAGAATGGAAATTGTGATGATAAAGGCTTAAGAAAGGTCCCTTTATCCAAATGCAGCGCCCCTCCCCTTCCCCACACCCTCATAGTATAAATCTTGTCTGATTTTCTTTGTCTTGTATTCTGATGAACGGTCATCCAGTCTTGAAACGTTGGCTCTATTCTCTCTTCACAGCTGCTGTCAGACCTACTGAGTTTTTTGAGCATTTTCTGTTTTTGTTTCAGATCGGGGCGGCACGGTAGCACAGTGGTTAGCACTGCTGCTTCACAGCTCCAGGGTCCCGGGTTCGATTCCCAGCTCGGGTCACTGTCTGTGTGGAGTTTGCACATTCTCCTCGTGTCTGCGTGGGTTTCTTCCGGGTGCTCCGGTTTCCTCCCACAGTCCAAAGATGTGCAGGTTAGGTTGATTGGCCATGCTAAAATTGCCCCTTAGTGTCCTGGGATGCGTAGGTTAGAGGGATTAGTGGGTAAATATCTGGGGGTAGGGCCTGGGTGGGATTGTGGTCGGTGCAGACTCGATGGGCCGAATGGCCTCCTTCTGCACTGTAGGGTTTCTATGTTTCTAAAGATTCCAGCACCCGCAGTATTTTGCCTTTATCTTCGAGAATTCAGCTTCTTGTTTCTCTCTCTTTCTGTGCCTGATCCTTCCGTGACCCTTACTTGTAGAGACACCAAATTTGCGTGGGTAGCTACCAGTGATATTTTAATATTGTGCCAGAGATTTAGAATTCCATTGCGTGTCTAGAATTTAACACGATGGTCCCTCATGCATCATACAAAAGCCCATTAAGCAGTGGCCTTTTACAGTTTCCTCATAGGTTAAGAAATAATGGGCCAGGTTTCACTGTCTTCAAATGACAAGAGAGAGGTTTGCCTCTCTCAAGCCGCCACTGCCATCAAAGTATCCTGACTGAAATATCGAAATTGCTCCCAATTGTTTGCACAGTACTCCAACGTCACTTGTAGTTCAGCCGAAAGGGAGTACAAGGTTTTGAGTTTCAAGGATTCTGGAATTCTTGCCAGCAGTCTCATAAAGAATGACATTAACCGACTTTTACCGTCATTCGCTCATTCAGCTTGGCTGGAAAGCCTTCTTTTACAAAATTGGTTAGAATCATAGAATCCTTACAGTGCAACTTTTACCGATGCACCATAGAAAGCATTCTTTCTGGTTGTATCACAGCTTGGTATGGCTCTTGCTCTGCCCAAGACTGCAAGGTACTACAAAAGGTCATGAATGTAGCCCAATCCATCACGCAAACCAGCCTCCCATCCATTGACTCTGTCTACACTTCCCGTTGCCTCGGCAAAGCAGCCAGAATAATTAAGGACCCCACGCACCCCGGACATTCTCTCTTCCACCTTCTTCCGTCGGGAAAAAGATACAAAAGTCTGAGGTCCCGTACCAACTGACTCAAGAACAGCTTCTTCCCTGTTGCCATCAGACTTTTGAATGGACCTACCTTGCATTAAGTTGATCTTTCTCTACATCCTAGCTATGACTGTAACACTACATTTTGCACTCTCTCCTTTCCTTCTCTATGAACGGTATGCTTTGTCTGTATAGCGCGCAAGAAACAATACTTTTCATTGTATCCTAATATATGTGAGAAGGATAAATCAAATCAAATCAAAATCAAAATCAGAAGGAGGCCATTTGGCCAGTGAGCCTGCACCGATAACAATCTCACCCTGATCCTATCCCCGTAACCCCACATAGTTACCCTACTAATCCGCCTGACATCCCCCTAACACTAAGGAGCAATTCTGCATGGCCAATCAAGCTCACCCCAAGATTGAGGGAAGTTAGGGAGCAGTAAGTGTGCAAGAAACGGGTGCACACATGACCAGGTGCTAATCGCCAGTTCCAGCACAGTTCTTTGTTGGGTAATTTGTTGACAGTTGACAAACGCAGTGAATTTTAATCTGAACCTTCAAAAATCCATGAAATCACGCTGTGTGCCTCACTGATCACTGCGTTCAGTGGTGAGACCATGTCACATTGTAACAAATCCGGTCTTGCTGATTATGTTTGCTCTGTCGCTGGCAGCAAGACCCTCCCTGGAGGTTCTATTTCCAGCAATCTTTTGGGCTGTGTGTAACATTCTGCGTTTTTATTTTGAGCGACTGGATTATGCTGAGGGTTACCACACTGACCTTTCACCTCCCAGACTGGAATCCGAAACGCAGCCCAGGCCGATGTGACGATTAACGTCTTTACTGGCTCTGATGAGTTTCAAATTGTTTTCACTTCAGCCTTTCACTCAGCATTCCCTTGCTGACCTCCTTCAGTCTATGTGTGGCACATAGTCTATGGGTGACATGGTGGCACAGTGGTTAGCACTGCTGCCTCACAGCGCCAGGGACCCGGGTTCGATTCCCGGTTTGGGTCATTGTCCACACGTTGTCTGCATGGGTTTCCATCGGGTGCTCCGGTTTCCAAAGATGTGCAGGTTAGGCTGGTTGGCCATGCCCCTTAATGTGAAGTGGCCAGGTTAAATTGCCTCTTAGTGTCAGGGCGACTAGCTAGGGTAAATGCATGGGGTTATGGGAATAGGACCTGGGTGGGAGTGTGGTCAGTGCAGACTTAATGGGCTGAATGGCCTCCTTTTGCACTGTAGGATTTTATGACTTTCTATGTTCTCACACTTTCTGGTATAGCTATGCTTTACTCTGTCGTTTACATCCGATCACAGCATGTCAGGCCACCCTCAGCTCAATGCTGGAGGCAGCACTGTTGACCATTCAATCTGCACATGCTGAAGATCTCTTGGGATATGGGCCAAACTATGGCACAGTGGCTAACACTGCTGCCTCAGCTCCAGGCACTCGGGTTCGATTCCCGGCTTGGGTCACTGTCTGTGCGGAGTCTGCACGTTCTCCCTGTGTCTGCATGGGTTTCCTCCAGGTGCTCCGGTTTCCTCCCACAGTCCGAAAGACGTGCTGGTTAGGGTGCATTGGCCATGCTAAATTCTCCGTCAGTGTACCCAAACAAGCGCCGGAGTGTGGTGACTAGGGGATTTTCACTGTAACTACGTTGCAATATTAATGTAAATCAACTTGTGACACTAACAAATAAACTTTACACTTGAAAAAAAATGCAGGCAATTGGGACTAGCTGGGGGGACGGGGGCGGGGGGGGGCACCATGGTGGGCAGGGACCGGTTGGGCTGAAGGGCCTGTTTCTGTGCTGTATTGCTTTATGACTGCTAAACTCCTTGGTCTGGCTACATCACATTTGCAGTCCAAACGTCTAAGCACATCTTCAGTTCACCTGAGCCTCTCCGCTGTAGCATCTTGCACTATTTGTCTACATTGGAAGCACGTTAGTACATGTTGTTGTTATCATTATGTGCAGCAGTCTCAGAGAGGATGACATTAACTGACTTTATTCACTCAGGTTGATTGGAAAGAAAGTCTTTACAAAATTGGTTCAGGGTAGTCAGCTAACCCCTTCAGCCATTAGCAATGGCTCAGATGGTAGCACGCATTTTTCATCAGTAAAGGAATCAAGGGGATAAGGCGGGAAAGTGGAGTTTGGGCAATGTCATATCAGGTCAGTCATGATCACTCTGAGTGGCGGAGCAGACTGAATGGGCCGAATGGCCTACACCTGCTCCTGCACCATACATTACGTTGGTTTCAAAGTCACCAGGTTCTGAGCTTAAGTCCCCCCGTTTCAGGGCTTGGGGGCAAAAATCTAAAGCTGACACTCCA
Organism: Mustelus asterias; assembly: GCF_964213995.1. Lineage (NCBI taxonomy): Eukaryota > Metazoa > Chordata > Chondrichthyes > Carcharhiniformes > Triakidae > Mustelus > Mustelus asterias. The sequence continues at coordinate 92,787,888 of NC_135813.1, read as the reverse complement.
ATGCAGTACTGAGGGAGTGCCGCACTTTTTTAATTCATTCATGGGACATGGGCATCATTTATTGGGCCAGCATTTATTGCCCATCCCTAGTTGCCCAAGGGCAGTTGAGAATCAACCACATTGCTGTGGTTCTGGAGTCACATGTAGGCCAAACCAGGTAATGATGGTAGATTTCCTTCCCGAAAGGACATTAGTGAACCAGATAGGTTTTCCCTGACTATCGATTCATGGTTTAATTCCAGATATCATAGAAATCATAGAAACCCTACAGTGCAGAAAGAGGCCATTTGGCCCATCGAGTCTGCACCGACCACAATCCCACCCAGGCCCTACCCCCATATTCCAACACATTTACCCGCTAATCCCTCTAACCTACACATCTCAGGACACTAAGGGGCAATTTTAGCATGGCCAATGAACGCACATCTTTGGACTGTGGGAGGAAACCGGAGCACCCGGAGGAAACCCACGCAGACATGAGGAGAATGTGCAAACTCCACACAGACAGGGAACTCCACCCAAGCCGGGAATCGAACCCAGGTCCCTGGAGCTGTGAAGCAGCAGTGCTAACCACTGTGCTACCGTGCCGCCCACATTTTTTATTGAATTTAAATTCCACCATATGCCATAGTGGGATTCGAACCCAGGTCCCCAGAACATTAGCTGAGTTTCTGGATTAATAGTCTAGTGATAATACCACGAGGCCATCACCTCCCCACTGTTCAGGGTGACCAACCCCTGCGGGGGAGTGTAATTCAGGGACAGCCTGTCATGGAGGTCTGTATGAGTGGATGGGCGGGTGTCCTGCCAGAACTCTGAGCGCCTGCCAATGTGAGGGGAAGTGGATATTGTGCATGCGTGACGTTTAAAGGCATGAAATACAGGACACACAGTAACCCCAGCACCAGACAATACAGGAGAGTGGACTCAGATGTCCCCTGGCATTGTTGGAGGTGCTGTTCTTAGGATCCGATGTCAAACCAAGGTTCCATTTGCCTGCTTGGTGGAATGTAAAACATCCCATGCTACCATTTTGAAAAAGAGTAGGGGAGTTCTCCCTGGTTTTTTTTTTGGCCACCATTTATCCCTCAACCAACATCACAAAAACAAAGGGTGGGATTTCCCATCCGTGTTTGCCCCCAGACCGGGAAATCCCACCCAAAATCAATGGACCTTTGCGTGATCTGCCCCCTGCCTGCTTCAATTCCCGTGGCGGGCGGGACGGGAAAATTCCCCCCCAACCTGTCAGCTGATTATCACATTGCTGTTTGTGGGATTTGGTCACGTGCATGTTGGCCGTCACCTTTCCTGCACTGTAACAGCGACTCCACTTGAGAAAAGTACATTATTGGCTGCGAAATACTCTGAGATGGCAAGTGGTTGAGAAAAGTTTGATAGAGATGCAAGTCTTTCTTTCATTACTAACAGCTTTTGTAGCGTATACATTTCATCGGTTAAAACTGAGTAACCTCGATGAAGAGTCAAGCTTGGAAGTGGTGGAACTGAAGACAAATTAAAAGTAATGGATGATGATGGTAAGCTTGGGTTGTAGTTGGTATGAAAGAGAGTTGACCGAGGAAGGTAAGAAACATCATTGTTTCGGGGAAAGGGTGAGCGCGGGGGAATGGCAGGATGATTTTGAGACCGTAGATAGGTAGTAAGGAAGAGGAAGTAAAGAGTAGGATGTGAAACTGGAAGCTCAGGAGAAAGAAGGAAGGAACATTTAGAGGGGCAATGATCAGAGTGATATCGTTCAAGTCGGGAGGCAAGAGAGATTATGATATTGAGGAATGTTGCAAGCGAGATAATAGCTGTTGATCGATCAGAAGTGTTGTCTTGTGCTCTACCCCAGAGTTTGTGGTGGTGATAAGGGACCATCACCTTCACTATCACCTAAGTAGACTTGTTCTACGAGTGGTTATTGCGATATTGAATCTCCCCAGTTTGTGAGATAACACAGCTTCGTTAAGTAAATGGCTGAATTCGTGTTATGTTTTCAATCGCAGTAATGTAAAAAAAAGGTGCAATTTGAAAGGTACAAATAGAAAATACCATCTTCCATTTGACCAAAACCCTAAGGTGCAGGTTGGCTGCATTGCAATGACGCATGGCCTTTCGACTCATCTTCAATAATAAATGAAGGTAGTCATCATTGGAAGTCAGTCGGTGTAGGAGCTGCAGAACTGTCTTCCCCCTGTCCCATTCAATCAGTTTTCATGAAGAGAAAATTGCACTGTTCAAGTTTTCCTGTTTCTGTGTGACATGATTTCTGTGTGCATTACTAATCTAATCATTCTGTTTTCTTCCCATCTCTTCCTCTCTCCTCTCTTCCATCCACCATTTTTCTGTCTCTTTGGAAAACTCTGCATGACCATTTCCACCCACCGTGTAGTTTGATGTCTCCATATCCTTCACGTCGTCTGAGCACCGAGTCGGTTGTGTAACACACCTCGATTAAACTATAGAAACATGGCTGTTTCCTCGCGTCTAGCATTGTGGGAACAAAAGGAAAGTTACCCTTCCTGGTCACAGGTTCACTTCCTGCATGCAGCAGAGAAGATGGGAGTTGCATTGGCTTCTAGAAGTGTGAGCTAGCTTCTGTTAACCGGGCAGAGTGGTTCCTGCAAAATGGTATGAGATCAGACACATGGGGTTTGGTTAATTCAAAGACATTTTCAGAAAAGAACCCACTTTTTCATCAAAACTTCAGTGCCTGTCCATGTGACTGTGAGTCTCGCAATAGCTGCAATCTCAGTTCAGAAACGATAAGGTGATTAAAAATTTGGGCTGCTGCAGAAGCTGTTTTGTAATAAAATGATCAAATATCAGATACTCAGGGAAGCAGTCACCATTTTTACTCCCTTTCGTTAATGACATGCTGTTTTCTGGACACACAAAAATGATCTCTTTCTCAGGTGATCTCAAAGTCCTCCTTCAGATTTTGTACCAATATGGCAGCCATTTTGAGGAATTCAGTGTGCTACTAAACCATCTCCCTGTTTCACTTTTATAACATCGACTACTACTAGAAGAGACTGCTGCCTCCTTCAGCAGATTCTCTTCACCTCCTTTTAGCTCAATGCTCCTCCAGACCATTCCGATCCCATCATTCCCATTGGGCGGCACGGTGGCACGGTGGTTAGCGCTGCTGCTTCACAGCGCCAGGGACCAGGGTTCGATTCCGGCCTCGGGTCACTGTCCGTGCAGAGTTTGCACGTTCTCTCCTGTGTCTGCGTGGGTTTCCTCCGGGTGCTCCGGTTTCCTCCCACAGTCCAAAGATGCGCGGGTTAGGTTGATTGGCCAGGCTGAATCGCCCCTTAGTCTCAGAGGGACTAGCCGGGTAAATACGTGGTGTTAGGGGGATAGGACCTGGGTGGGATTGTTCGGTGCAGACTTGATGGCCTCTTTCTGCACTGCAGGGATTCTATGATTTTATGGATTCTATGATTTCCACCCTGAGCTATCTGAGGTGACCTTTGCCCTCTTCCCAATCTAATCAGCATGTTTATTTTACACTTTGCCCTACCTGTCAAGGATCATCAACTCCATGTCGGCTGTCTTGATGATTGGGTCCCATTTGTTTGAAACGCTATCTGCTCTCATCAGTGTTCCCTTCACTCATCCGGAATGTGTGTCCCTCTAGGCTTCACAGATGCTTGGCAGCAGTCAGCAGAGAGCAGAATCTATTAGCTTTTCACACCTCATCACAAGTTAACTGGCTGATCCTCGCTAACCTGATGCAGCCAAGTGGTGAGGAATTCTCCCACTAGTTTGATTCCTTACATCGAAGCTTCCTGCAGAAAGTTAGTAAATAAACAATGATCACAGCTGCTGCCCGCAATAGGCCCCTTAGAACCTGCAGTAGCTCTAGGTATAATAATGGTTTGGGTATAAACAGGTTAACTCTGATTTCTTTGTACTATTGCAACGAGGCGGCACGGTGGCACAGTGGTTAGCACAGCTGCCTCACAGCGCCAGGGACCCAGGTTCAATTCCAGCCTTGGGTCACTGTCTGTGTGGAGTTTGCACATTTTCCCCGTGTCTGCGTAGGTTTCCTCCCACAGTCCAAAGCTGTGCGGTGAGGCTGATTTGCCATGCTAAATTGCCCCTTAGTGTCAGGGGAACCAGCAGGTTAAATACGTGGCGTTAGGGGGATAGGGCCTGGGCAGCACTGCTGCCTCACAGCGCCAGGGACCCAGGTTCAATTCCGGCCTCGGGTGACTGTCTGTGCAGAGTCTGCACATCCTCCCAGTGTCTGCGTGGGTTCCCTCCGGTGCTCCGGTTTCCTCCCACTGTCCAAAGGTCTGCAGATTAGGTTGATTGGCCATGCTAAATTGCCCCTTAGTGTCAGGGGGACTAGCAGGGCAAATACGTGGGGTTACAGGAATAGGGTCTGGGTGGGATTGTGGTCGGCACAGGCTCGATGGGCTAAATGGCCTCTTTCTACACTCTAGAGATTCTATGATTCTATGATTCTTAGTGGGTTGATTAGCTATGATGGCGAGTGTGTAGTTTAGCGTAATGCCAACTGTCTGGGTTTCATTCTTTTTCAGGCTGAGATGGGAGAAGCGATGGCTTAGTGGTATTATCGCTAGACTAATCCAGGAACTCAGATAATGTTCTGGGGGATCCCGGTTCAAATCCTGCCACGGCCGATGGTGGAATTTGAAATATCTGGAATTATCTGGAAATCTGCCATACTTACTTGGTCTGGCCTACCTATGACTCCAGACCCACAGCAATGTGGTTCAATCTCAACTGCCCTGCAAGGGCAACTAGGGATGGGCAACATCTGCTGGCCAGCAAGCGATGCCCATGTCACACAAATAAATAGATTAAAAAATATAGACTTGTGACTTGCCTCCTGTACTTGATGTGAAATGATACCCCACACCCAAATAACCAATGTCTCTTTCACTCTCTCGAACAGAAAGAGGTGCCAATGGTCCCTTGTGGACTACGACTAATTACCCACCTATCAGGGCAGCTCCAGATAATGCCCATATAGCATGTAATAATCTTCGCTACTCAGACCAATAAAGAGATATTGGACAGTCATCAGCTAATACTTTAGTTAAAAACTCAGTGACTTCTGGAGGTGGGGAGTTATTACTCTGAAGGCCAAAGGACATACATTTCGGTTCAAGTAATTTACTTCATTGATTTACAGAGCTACTGTTTTATAGCTTCACAGTCTCCTTGCCATAGGGGTACACCTGTCTTGCCATTGGCATTGTGTTTGGGAAGGTCAGTGGTGTTAGAGGAAGTGGCAGTGTCGCTCAATTTCAACAGTGCTGAAGACCCCTGCTGAGCCTCGCTAAGGCCAGCAAGGTGCTAGAGATGGGTACTGTGCTGCTGCTCATAGAATCATAGAATCCCTACAGTGCAGAAAGAGGCCATTTGACCCATTGAGCCTACACCGACAACAATCCCACCCAGACCCTATCTCCATAACCCATATATTTATCCTACTAATCTCCCTGACACTAAGGGGCAATTTAGCATGGCCAATCAACCTAACCCGCGCATCTTTGGACTGTGGGAGGAAACCGGAGCACCCGGAGGAAACCCGCGCAGACATGGGGAGAACGTGCAAACTCCACAAAGAGAGTGACCCAAGCTGGGAATCAAACCCGTGTCCCTGGCGCAGTGAGGCAGCAGTGATAATCACTGTGCCACCGTGTCGTTCTCCATTCTCCATTCCAGGGTTCAAGGAGACGTTTGAACTTCAGGGCTGAGCTATGGGACTTCACTTCCCTGACCTGGTGAAACCAGGGCCCCAGATCTTGACTTCACAATGCCAACCTGTCAGGGGAATGTCCGCTGCTGACTTTGGGCTGCCGTTTCCCTGAGAAGCTGCGGTTCGATCTGCAGAACGCAGTCACTTTTCTGGCCGTACACTGCGACGCAGATTACGTTTGCAAATCCAATGTGTCTAATCTCATCAGTGCTTATTCCGATTCAGTTTTGCAACCAAGATATGAATGCGAGATTGAGTCTGTGACATCCTGTAGTTCCAATTGGATTGCCTGGCTCTGCTCTCTGCAGTCTTTGGTCCGTTTTAGAATTCCACGCATCGTGCAAATCATTCTGAAGCAAATATGTTGTGAGTAATTGGATTTTGGCAGCTTCGTTGCTGTTTGCCTAGCAGCTGGTAACCCACTCAGACAGTCAAAACCCAAGAGAGAGCACGCATTGGGTTTGTTTAAAATTCGGTCGAATCTCGAAAAGAGGTTTGTTAAAAATAAGATTTAGATTAACGGTAAATCAGATCATTTTACATTCCTGTTACTTGGTGACTTCTCCACCCCCCCCCCCCCCCCCCCCCAACCCCCACTTAACATTGTTGGTCAATTAATGCAATTGCCTCTCCCCCCTTTTCAACAACATAGACATTTGCAAGGAAGTGGAATTGCGGGAGGAAGCAAGGATTGTCCATTGAAGATGGTGGTGATGGTGATATTCCCGCGATAATCATGCACTATGCCAGACATAAGTGAGGAAGGTCAAGCTGATGCCATCAGAAGTATTTGCAATGAACAAAGAACAGTACAGATAAAAGCAAATTACTGCGGATGCTGGAATCTGAAACAAAAACAGAAAATGCTGGAAAATTTCAGCGGGTCTGACAGCATCTGTGGAGAGAGAATAGAGCCAACGTTTCCAGTCGAGATGTCTCTGATGAAGGGTCATCCAGACTCAAAACGTTGGCTCTATTCTCTCTCCAAAGAACAGTACAGCACAGGAACAGACCCTTCAGCCCACCAAGCCTGGCACCTTTCTAAACTAAAGACCTGTTGCCTCTACACGGTCTGTATCCCTCTATGTCCTGCTTATTCCTGTATTGTCAAGATGCCTCTTAAACATTGCTATTGTATCTGCTTCTACCACCTTCTCTGGCAACGCATTCCAGGCACTTACCATCCTCTGCATAAAAAACTTACCTCTCACATCTCCTTTAAACTTTCCCCCTTTTACCTTAAACCTATGTCCCCCAGTGATTAACATATCTACTCTATCCATTCTATTCACATCTCTCATAATTTTGTAAATCTCTATCAGGTCACCCCTCAACCTCCGACGTACAAGTAAAAAGATCCTGTTGAAGCATTTAACTATCGCCCTCTTAACTGACATGCATTTCTTGCATTTCACAGTTTCTCTTGCACTGGTCTCCAGCGTTTTACACTCCCAGACTTTGTGTCTCTAGTATTTATGGTACCAGTGCCTGGGCAGCAATTTCTGAAGTGCAACCTAAGATAAACTGTGGCTACAAAGGCAGGTCAGAAGCTAAGAATACTGCGGTGAGTAACTCACCTCTTGATTCCTCAAAGCCTGTCCACCATCTACAAGGCACAAGTCAGGAGTGTGCTGGAACACTCCCCACTTGCCTGGATGGGTGCAGCTCCAACAATACTCAAGAAGCTTGACACCATCCAGGACAAAGCAGCTTGTTTAAATGGAACCACATCCACAAACATCCACTCCCTCCACCACCGACGCTCAACAGCAGCAGTGTGTACCAGCTACAAGATGCACTGTGACAATTCACCAAAGGTCCTCAGACAGCACCTTCCAAACCCACGACCACTTCCATCTAGAAAGACAAGGGCAGCAGATAAATGGGAACACCACCACCTGCAAGTTCCCCTCCAAGCCACTCACCATCCTGACTTGGAAATATATCCTTCGCAGTCGCTGGGTCAAAATCCTGGACTTCCCTCCCTGAGGGCATTGTGGGTCAACCCACGGCATGTGACTACAGTGATTCAAGAAGGCAGCTCACCACCACCTTCTCAAGGGCAATTAGGGATGGGAGTACATGCTGGCCAGCCAGCGACGCCTATGTGGTAGTGACAAATTGTCCTCGTTTTGGCCGAATGACTCTTCAGGTTTCCTTTAATATTATATTCCATTGAACATCTGAGAACAACTTTAGGACCGTCCCAACTCCTGGTGCCACCATCACAAGTCTTCTTGGTGTGGGTACTGAAGAAGCGATTTACATGTGATGTTAAAGTAACTTATTGTTTTTTAACACTGTTTTATGAAAGGATCACAGACAGAAACACAACCCGCATCAGGAATCATTCAGTTGATCTTTGTGAGGTTGGCATTCCATCACTTTCTTGAGCATGATAGAGATAGTTGTGCTCTATACCTGCCCTGGGATACTTGATGCTGACACTTGTACCAGTAATAATTTTATTATTATTACAATCGATTTCCTTTTAGAGAAGAAGGAAATTGCGTTTCAGTTCTAAGTTATCACCCATTTGCTCTGCAGATGCTGGAGGGGGGAGTAATGTGAAAGGAAATGCAGGGTAAGAGACTGTCTGAGTGGTAACACGAATTAAAACATCTGCCAAAGGCCAGACCTCTGCTTTGCTAACACCAAAATGTGGGGCCAAAGCTTTGTGGATTATAATTAGATCATTCATTCTGCTGTCTTTTTGTGCATGTGTGATTTAAAATAATGAAATTAGTCCTTCCAAATAGTAACTGTATACCGGGGGATGCTGTTTATCCAAATTACCCAGTTAATCACAACTCCTGGGTCATCCTGCATCACTTGTGTTTTCTGACATCCTTAAGGTCATAGAATCATAGAATCCCTACAGTGCAGAAGGAGGCCATTTGGCCCATCGAATCTGCACCAACAACGATCCCACACAGGCCCTACCCCCGTAACCCCACGTATTTAGCCTGCTAATCCTCTTGACATTAATTGTCAATTTAACATGGTCAATCCACCTAACCCGCACATCGTAGAATAGAATCATAGAATCTCTACAGTGCAGAGAGAGGCCATTTGGCCCATTGAGTCTGGACCGACTACAATCCCACCCAGACCCTCTTCCTGTAACCCCTCATATTTGCCCTGCTAATCCCTCTGACAGTAGGGTTAATTTAGAACCTAACTCACACATCTCTGGAGATAGGTGTCCTTTCATCTAATCCCAATTGCCCACGTTTTTTTAAAAGTTGGCTTACATTAACACTGCAATGAAGTTACTGTGAAAAGCCCCGAGTCGCCACACTCCGGTGCCTGTCCGGGTGCACTGAGGGAGAGTTTGGCACGGTCAATGCACCTAACCAACACGCCTTTTGGACTGTGGGAGGAAACCGGAGCACCCGGAGGAAACCCACACAGACACGGGGAGAACATGCAAACTCCGCACAGACAGTCAATCACCTGAGCGTGGAATCAAACCCGGGTCCCTGGTGCTGTGAGACAGCAGTGCTAACCACTGTGCCACCGTGCTGCCCATTTTGAAGGAATCTGCTTTAAGCATGGCATCTCACTAGTTGTGAGTACAGCTTGGGAAATTGAAGCAATCTATCTCAGGGTGAGAGGGTGGGTGGGGACTACTTTGGGTTGTGTCTGAAGAGTCAGTTAAGTTGTGCGTGCTGGTAGCTACAAATCTACCACTGGGGGGGCGTCATTGATACCTTAAAGAAATTGAATAATTGACCTGAGCAAATTCCTCCCCGCCCCCTCCCTTCAATGCATTGACTGTGTCTGGTGATACTGTCCAAACATGAGATCGGTTATCTGAACGTCTCACTCATCGCAACAGAAGGGTTTTCCCATTTGAATAAACAGCATCCCGCTGCGTAGGTAGCACTGGGTCTGTGTTAAAGGCTGCTTCACTGATTCAGAAGCTGACCTCTCCTGCCTGGAAGCATCAAGTCATTTCACCTCATGTTTTGCCGTCTCTCATGCCACAGCTCCATTATTCTGTCGATCCGATCGGTACATTGGGTGCTGTCAAGCCATCAATCCACTTTTGTTGTCGTGGAGATTTAACTTTGATAAAACATGGTAACAGTGCACTGAATTAGTGTGACTCTCACCATCCATCCACAGGAACAGTGACAGAGAGAGAGATGGGGTGGGATTCTTCCAAAAAGATTCCAAGTGTCGAATTCGCATAAAAACTGGAGTAAATCATGCTGGTTTTTTCAGTGGAAGTTTCAAAGTGAACCTCCCACACTGTGCACTGCAGAGAGCTCAAGCATGATTCACTCCAGAAATCAGGGGATGGGGCCTATTCCTATCCGGGAGGCAGGCAGCATGGCGCTAAGGGAGCCACTGTGCATGCGCTGGTCTGTCAGCGCCGAGATTGGCGCATGTGCAGTGGCCCCTGGCAATTGGGAGGCCTGCTCGATCGTTGGCCAGCCACGCGACCCCCACATCGCCGACCCTCTCGCGCCGCCCCCCCCGCCCCGCCCCGCCCATGGTCTGATTGCTGGTCTCCTGGACATGTCCGGGCCCAGCCTCAACCACCCCACTTCGCCCGGCCCATCTTGATCTCCCACCCCCCTGCCTTATCACCCCTTCAACCCCCCAATGGCAGTTCTAACCCCACCTCCTGTAGTGCTGAATGCCGTGTAGCCCCCCCCCCCCTCACCCCAGCAGGCTGCCTACCCACCCCCCACACCTCGATGGCCAGCCCTGATCGCTAGACTCCCCAGTTTCTGGCACGGGACTGATGCCGCTGGAAATCCGATGCTGTGAGACATGCCCGGACGCCCAGCATGAATGGCGCTAATCGGCCCCCGCTGGAGTCTCCCAGTCCACTGCACTAACAAAGAAGCGCAGGGGGTTGGGTGAATCGCCCCCATGGTGTCTGTTTGCGATCGGTGGTGCCGTCTGCCAATGTTTTATATCAATAAGGCCTAACTTAAAGGACAAGGAATTATAAAGTACAGAAAACAGCTGAAAAGATGAGGTGGAAAGGGGATGTAAATCATGACAAGATGATTAGATGATGCCAAACTTGGGTTTTAAAAGTTTGAAAAAGGAGAGATGAAATTAATTATTTACAACATCATTTAATTATTTGGACGAGGGAAGTGAATGTACGATTGTTGGGTTTGCGGATGACACAAAAATAGGTGGGAAGGCAAGAGGTGAGGATGACACCAAGAGTCTACAAAGGGATGTAGACAGGTTAAGTGAGTGAGTAAAAACTTAGCAGATGGAGGATAATATAGGAAAATGTGAAGTTATGCACTATGGTAGGAAGAATAAAGGAGCGAAATATGATTTAAATGGAGAAAGACTGCAGAAAGTTGCAGCACAGAGGGATTTGGGAGTCCTTATACATAGATCATTAAAAGCTAGCATGCAAGTTCAGCAGGTAATAGGGAAGCCAAATGGAATGTTGGCCTTTATTTCAAAGGGAATGGAGTATAAAAATAGGGAAGTCTTGCTAAAAACCATACAAGGTATTAGTTAGACCATACCTGGAACACTGTGAATCATTTAGATCCTCTTATCAAAGGAAATATATACTGACATTGGGGGTAGTCCAGAGAAGGTTCACTAGGTTGATCCTGGTAAGAAGTCTCACAACACCAGGTTAAAGTCCAACAGGTTTATTTGGTGTCATTTTCTTTCGGCACGCTGCTCCTTCATCAGGTGACTATGGGCGGAATTTTACTGGCACATCCGCCCAAGGTTTGTACAATCCCGCCCGAGAATACTGTTCTCCGAGCCTTGCCCGCCCCCGGAATCGGGGCCGGTGTGCTGGTAAAATTCTGGCCTATGTGTCCATTCCGAATCCATCTTATAATAAGCACCTTGGGTCCATTCAGAACTTTCCCATCCAACAGAACATGAGGATGGGAAATAGAACGCTGTATTGTACGTGGGAAATGTGGATATATTTTCAGGGGCACCGCCAGTTCCTCGGGCAATGTTCAAACCCTGTATCTTGGCCAGATTAAGTTTAGTATGCCAGTCCGATGGCCAAATACTCCCTTTCTTCCACTATGTGGGAGAGACTAGGACCAGAGGGCATAATCTCAGGGTAAGGGGTTGCCCATTTAAGACAGCGATGAGGAGGAGTTTCTTCTCTCAGAGGGCAGTGAATCTGTGGAGTTCTTTACTGCAGAGAGCTGCAGAGGGTGGACTGAGAAGGACAGATTTTTAATCAGTAAGAGATTTGAGGGTTATGTGTATAAGGCAGGCTAGTGGAGTTGAGGGTTATTATATCAGCTCAATCATGATCTCAGTGAATGCTGGAGCAGACTTGATGGGCCAAATGACCTACATCTGCTCCTACGTCTTATGGTCTTATGGAAGTCGGAGCACAGGCAAGAGATTGGCAGAGGAGGAACATAGTGCGATGAGTCTTAATTTTAGCACAGTGAGGATGAGGCGAGGTGGAGATGTGTGTGGTGTGGAGTCGTTGGAGTGATTATTGACAAGTGGCACCCAATGGCAATGATGGTGGGTGGCTTTGCCCCATCCTTGAGTTCTGGTTTGGAGCAGCCTGAGCTGTTGACCTACCCGAGTTGGCATTTTCCTGGCATCATTGCCTGTGTGGACCTGGCCTGGGGCTTTCTTTGGAGGGTCCATGGTCAGAAATGTTCGGTGAGTTTTGATCACCCATGCTTGTGTCAGGTATGTGTGCAGTTACCTCAGTAATCCTATAGATACTCTGAATGTGCTCGGCAATCACCGAATTATACAAAGGGACTATCTGGCCCATTGGACTGGCATATCAAAGCCTAATCTGGCCAAGAAACAGAGTTTGAACATTGACCGAGGTACTGGCGGTTCCCCTGAAAATATATCCACATTTCCCACGTACAATACAGCATTCTATTTCCCATCCTCATGTTCTGTTGGATGGGAAAGTTCTGAATGGACCCAAGGTGCTTATTATAAGGTGGATTGGGAATACACACCAGCGTTCTATTCCAAAACATGGATGGGAGATGTGCTCCGAATGTACTTCCAATACTGAGCTTTTTGTGTGATCATGTACAAATTATCTCATGAACTTTGAGTTTATGTCACTTCTGCATTCAGTTTATGTCCTGTTGGGTCACAAGCTCTGAGGTCCCAAAGAACCGTGGTGGACAATAATTTAAAATATATTTTAATAAAAGAGCATCCTTGGCCATGTCAAACTGGGGTATTAACATTTGCCTGAACTCCCCTGGGGTAAATGAGGGTGAAAAGAAAACTGCCTCACCACCACCTGCGAATTTTCCCCCGCTCATCTCCAAGTGGACAAGGAGAGCGTCAGGCTTGTCCACAAGGCCTCTTTCAGTTCAATAACTCAATGGGGTCCCTGCCTCGGGTTCTCGGGTAAAAAAATAAATGTGCCACAAACAATGGGCCCCTACCCTTCAATTCACCCACCCCTTTAACAGAGAAGGGCAGTGTGGAACATCTCTTTGGGATGTGGCATGGTGGCACAGTGGTTAGCAACTGCTGCCTCACAGTGCCAGGAACTCAGGTTCAATTCCAGCCTCGAGTCACTGTCTGTGTGGAGTTTGCACATTCTCCCCGTGTCTGCGTGGGTTTCCTCCGGGTGCTCCAGTTTCCTCCCACAGTCCAAAGATGTGCAGGTTGGATGGATTGGCCATAGCACTAGCAGAGTGAATACATCTGGTTACGGGCGTAGGGCCTGGGTGGGATTGTTGTCAGTGCAGGCTTGATGGATCGAATGGCCTCCTTTTGGTCTGTAGGGATTGGCTGATTATATGATTGGTGTTTGTAAATCATCACCTGTCTCAGGCCTTATTTTCTTATTCCTTACCCAGGTGAAAACTGCACGACTAATGTTATCCACCTCAGTGATTTGATTTATGTGGTACCTGTATAATATTTAAAGTCTACACAAAATTCCTCAGAGTCCCCTCAGGCCAAGTGTTGTCTATATCCTTCTTTTCACACACTATCCCCTTTGTCCTTTAAAGCCATTGACTCATTGACTGGTTCAGGCTCTACCCACCTAAGTGAACATTGCCCAGATGTGCACCTCCACTTCTGGAAGCAACCTGAATGAGCTCAAGGGTGGACCTGGCTGTGAAGCTGCAGTGGCTGAATAGCCTTACTGTCAAATGTTTGCACATGCATAATGACCTCCTGGTGCTGAACTATTTGCCGATTTGAAAACTGAGGGAGTTGATGCCTTGAGGAAGGTGGGGAGAATGGGGAAAAAGGGCATCCGGTAGGACTTTCCGCACCCTCCGCCCCCTCCCGTGGTGTGTTTTGCGGGGACAGAAGTGGCCCGCCATTGGCCGGGAACGGGATCTTCCAGTCCCTCCGCTGTCAATGGGGTTTCTTCATTGTTCATACCCTCCGCTCCTGGGGAACCCTCAGCGGGGGCTCGGTGTCGACTGGGTCACAAGATCCCACTGGCGGGAATGGATGGGAAATTCCACCCATTGAGTTTCAAATTGAGTTAATTTGTTCACAATTCAGACTCTGTGGCCTGATTCGTCTGAACAGGAACGTCACAGGAGGCGGTGGGTGGGGGGAATCGGGCACAAATTTTCAAAAAATGCTCTCGGTCAATTTGTACAAAAATAGATCAAGGAGGAAGAGAAGCCTCGCCTGTCCCCCGTGTCGCCCGTCTCCCCTGTAGCTACGGCAGGATTCATTAAGCAGCTTGTCCGCGAAACGGAGAAGGAAGCGAAAGAGGCACGAGGACAAGAAAAGGAACGAAAAATCGACACACAGGTGGGTGTGCCCGAGAGGCCCACACGGAATGAAGTGGACGGGAGAGCGGGCGGGCAGGAGGGGAGGATCCAGTGGAAGGGAGGATAATCTTAAAGGTGACCAGCGCTCTGTAAAATCTCCGATTGGATTTAGATTCTCACTGCCCGGAAAGAGGCTTTTTGGCTCTTTAAAAACGCTCGTCACATTCCATGACGGATCGTACGGAACTTGAATGTTGGTGTTTAAAAAAAAGAAACATGTTGCTGAAGCTTTTCATCTTGCACTCATCAGGACAAACACAAGAATCCCAAATTTCAAACGATCACAACAATTTACACCGCAGGAACAAAAAGGATGGCACCAAAAGAGAAAACGCTGGAAAATCTCAGCAGGTCTGGCAGCATCTGTAAGGAGAGAAAAGAGCCGACGTTTTGAGTCCAGATGACCCTTTGTCAAAGCTTTGGATGAACTGTGTGGAGCTTTGACAAAGGGTCACCCCAAACTCGAAACGTCAGCTCTTTTCTCTCCTTACAGACCTGCTGGGATTTTCCAGCATTTTCTCTTTTGGTTTCAGATTCCAGCATCTGCAGTAATTTGCTTTTAAAAAGATAGGCATGTTGATTCTGATTGGACTAGGCCTTGCTTCGGAGAGAGCACCTACTTAAGATAACCAGTCTGGTTCTTTCTGTGGCCCACTTACACTCGGAGGGACATACCTTCATATAAAGGGACCAGTTCTCTGCAAACAAAAGGAATACGCTCAAGCTTCGCATCTTTTGATTTGAATTAACCGGGACCTTGAGGAACTTATTGTTACCCTTCACTTTCTCCATTGACAATGTCTTGGCCAATTAGAGCTGACTTGGCATCCAATCAACACCCTTTTTTTCCTCTAGTGTAAATTGTTGTCCAAAACAGAAAATGCTGGAAAATCCCAGCAGGTCTGACAGCATCTGTGGAGAGAGGCCTGACTCGAAACGTTGGCTCTATTCTCTCGACACACACAGATGCTGTCAGACCTGCTGAGAGTTTCCAGCGTTTTCTGTTTTTTGACCAAAATTCCAGCATTCACAGCATTTTTAAAGTTTAAAGTTTATTTATTAGTGTCACAATTTGGCTTATAGTAACACTGCAATGAAGTTACTGTGAGAATCCCCTAGTCGCCACACTTCGGCACCTGTTCGGGTACACTGAGGGAGAATTTATCAAGGCCAATAACCAGCACATCTTTCAGATTGTGGGAGGAAACTGCAGCAACCGGAGGAAATCCACGCAGACACGGGGAGAACATGCTGACTCCACACAGACATTGACCCAAACCGGGAATCGAACCCGGATCCCTGGTATGGTGAGGAAGCAGTGCTAACCACTGTGCCGCCCCATGCCTTAGATCCTTATATCTTAGATCCAATTGTTGTGACTGTTTGAAATTTGGCGTTCTTGTGTTTGTCCTGATGAGTACAAGATGAAAAGTTTCAACAGCATGTCTCTTTTGTGTAAAATTCTAGTCCCATTTCCTTGCTCTGTAAATATTCCCCTTTAAGTGTTTATCCAATTCCCTTTACGAGTTATGATTGAATCTGTTTCCACAATCCTTTCAGGCAGTGCATTCCAGATCATCACAACTCCCATCACTTTGATGTTGATTGTTTACGAGCAGTGTTTTCATCATAAGTAATGGTCGAGACATAGTTTTATGAGAACTGGGATGTTGACAGATGACTTCCCTGCTTTTGTAATCTATGCCTCGATTGATAAAGGCAAGTGTCCCATATGTCGTTTTCACCACCCTACTAACATGCCCTTCCGCCTTCAGAGATCTATGGACAAACACGCCAAGGTCAGGTGTTTCTCGTGCATTGATGCAGACTCGATGGGCCAAAGGGCCTCTCCTGCAATGTGTGATTCTATGATTCTATGAAAACCACATCCTGATGTTAACAATTGAATTGGCCATGTTTTTAAAGAAAGATGAAGAATTATCTTGTGACTCCGCTGTGAGATGATTTGGGTGGGATAAGGACATTGTAACTGGCTGTTACTGCCCATTCTGTAATCTGTTTGTATCTCTTGTTATTAACCCTGTGACCTCCTGTAGCCCTGGGATCTCTGCATTTGCCCAATTCTGGCCTCTTGCACTTTTCTGACTATCATCACTCCATCACTGGTGGCTATGCCTTCAGCTGCACGAATCCGAACACCTAGAATTCCCCTCTTTATCCTTTTCATCTCTCTCCCTCTCTTCCCTCGTGACATTATTTAAAACCTATGTCTTGAATAAAGCTTTTGGTCACCTGTCCTCATTGAATCATCGAATCATAGAGCCCCTACAGTGCAGAAGGAGGCCATTCGGCCCATCGAGTATGCACTGAATCTCCAACAGTGTGTCTTACCCAGGCTCGCCCCACAGCCTATGCCTGTAACCACAAACATTTACCCCGCTAACACCCCTAGCCTACAAATTTTGGGACACTAAGGGGCAATTTAGCATGGCCAATCCACCTAATCTGCATATTTTTGTCCTAATATCTTTTTATGTGGTTGAATGTCAAATTCTGTTTGATTGGGGGGAGTGAGATTCTCCAGCCGGGCGTGCCCCAAGACTGGAAATTTCTGCCTGAGCTCAACGAACCTTTAAACCGTCCGCTGAATTTTCTGTTTCGCTCGCTACTGCTGAAGGCATAGCCACCAGTGATGGAGTGATGATAGTCAGAAAAGTGCAAGAGGCCAGAATCAGGGAGGCACGGTAGCACAGTGGTTAGCACTGCTGCTTTGCAGCTCCAGGGACCTGGGTTCGATTCCTGGCTTGGGTCACTGTCTGTGTGGAGTTTGCACATTCTCCCTGTGTCTGTGTGGGTTTCCTCCAGGTGCTCCGGTTTCCTCCCACAGTCCAAAGATGTGCGGATTTGATTGATTGGCCAAGCTAAATTGCCCCTTAGTGTCCTGGGATGCGTGGATTAGTGGGTAAATATTAGGGTTAGAGGGATTAGCAGGTAAATATGTAGGGATATGGGGATAGGGCCTGGGTGGGATTGTTATCGATGCAGACTCGATGGGCCGGATGGCCTCTTTCTGCACTGTAGGGGTTCTATGGCTATGACTCTTGCAACGGACAAGATGGGAGAATTTCGGCCATGGTCTCTGCGAAGTATCTAGAATGTTGTATTATGTTTAAGGTACTATCGAAATACAGGTCATTCCTATGTTCATAAGTTCATAAGATATAGGAACAGAATTAGGCCATTCAGCCCATCAAGTTTGCTCCGCTATTCGATCATGGCTGATATGCTCCTCATCCCCATTTTCCTGCCTTCCCCCCATAACCCTTCAACCCCATTACCAATTAAAAATCTGTCTAACTCCTCCTTAAATTTACTCACTGTCCCAGCATCCACTGCTGGGGTAGCGAATTCCACAGATTCACAACCCTTTGGGAGAAGTAGTTTCTCCTCAACTCTGTTTTAAATTTGCTGCCCCTTATCCTAAGACTATGGCCTCTTGTATGTTCATGCATACAGGCCAAGACTTTCCAGCCGCGCTCACCCATGGACGGGAAATCCCACCCGAGGTCAACAGACCCCTGCATGGTCTGTGTCCCGTCTGCTACGATTTCCATGGTGGGCAGGACGGGAAAATTACTGCCCACAGTATGGTATTGTGTAATGTAGAATCAGGATGCGACTCATTGCAACATCTAACGCTGATTTTAATTCCATGGCACAGTTTAATTAAAGGCGCAGTACCATAACTAAGTAAAATTGTGCGAGAATGGGACAAAAATATGCATTGTGGTTAAAGATGGTCTTTATTATTTGGAACAATGTTTTTACTGTCGTCTGGCGTTTCCAGCTCTTGTATGACCCTCTGTGCATGCCGGAGATGAAGATGTTTTCATTGCACTCCTTTTCATCAGTATTAACCTGAACCTTTTACCTGTTTCCCACTGCAGCGACCAGCTAAATTGGATGATAGTGTGGTTCAATATTTTTTACATTTGACCCAGAATGAAAGCCAGCCAGTAGACGAGGCGATGGACGGGGGAAGCCAGCTACTAGTAAACGGGCACCATGACGACGGGCCTGACAGTCAGTCTGCCCTGCCACCAGAAACCAGGGCCGAGTGCAAACGACTCAAAGCGCCGCGGAAACTGAAAGGAAGCCAAGCGAGGGCGCCATCGGCTGGAAGGTGCTCCACGCAACCGGGAAACATGGACAGCCCTCAGCAAGACGCTCAGCAAAGCCTCGCTTCACTCCCGAGCAGCCAAGGCCCGGTTACTATGGAAACGACTCTCAGCACGCAGCAGCCCGGCAGAAATGATGAGCCTTCGACGGAGAACTGGGAAGCTCGACTGGACACGGGGAAGGTGACACAAGATGGGCCAGAGCCCGGTTGCCAAGCGTCTGAGAGTCTAGCAGGGGAGAATATCGCAGCATGCACAGAGGACGATCTCATCAATCACCAGGCAAATCAAGAGGTTGTGGGAGTTCATGGGGAGCCAGTGGATTTTGAGAAGGTAATTTCCATCTATAGCACTATCCATTGCCCAATTCAGGGAGCTAACATTTTCCAATGGCAGTAATCAGAATGTGGGAACCTTACTCTCAGTGTACGCAGAGCCAGCTAATGGAAAGGCATCTGATCCAATTTCAGGTTTTCCCAAGAGGAAACTCAATATTCCGACTGACATCCCCTTTTGGGCTCGTCTGTCCTTTTCCATATCAGTTTCCTCATGAAGCAAGCCGCGTACTTTCACAGTCAGAAGATTTTGGGCTAAGTTCCATCCAATTAAATTGCTTCAAGTACCTTGCGCAACTTTTAAGACCAGAAAAGGTTTAATTTTTCTTTCTCACGTATTTTGTGGCAGTGGAAGGGGTGGAAAATATCAAAATCGATCCCAAACTTTTGCAAAAACTGAGCGTGGTCTGAATTACAGGCGTGAGAATGATTCAGCTGAATTTTAGTTTGCCGTTTTCTTTCTTTGTAGGTGAATGGCGATGTTTGGTACGAGACCGACCGGGTCTGGTATGTCAACAAAGAAGGATTTACTTTAGGTAACTACTCTATGGTCTTGGTATCAATTTGTGGATCCCCTGTAAAACTCCAGATAAAGTTCCGAAAGGCATGAATGGAAAACATAGAAACTAGAAGCAGGAGTAGGCCATTTGGCCCATCAAACCTGCTCTACCATTCACTTTGATTGTGGCTGATCATCAAATTCAATGTCCTGATCCCCCCCTTCCCCCCATATCCGTTGATCTCTTTAACCCCAAGAGCTTTATCTTATTTCTTCTTGTAATCGCACAATGTTTTGGCCTCAGCTACTTCTGTGGTAGTGAATTCCATACATTCACCACTCTCTGGGTGAAGAAATTTCTCCTCACCTCAGTCCTAAAAAGATTTACCCGTTATCCTCAAACTATGACCCCTGGTTCTGGACTCCCCCACCATCAAGAACATTCCTTCTGAATCTACCCTGTTTAATCCTGTTAGAATTTTATAAATTTCAGAGAAACATAGAAAATAGATGCAGGAGTAGGCCATTCAGCCCTTCGAGCCTGCACCACCATTCAATATTCATGGCTGATCATGCACTTTTAGTATCCCACTCCCACTTTCTCTCCATACCCCTTGATCCCTTTAGCCACAAGGGCCACGTCCAGCTCCCCCTTGAACATATCTAATGAATCGGCCCCAACAGCTCTCTGCGGTAGAGAATTCCACAGGCGCACGACTCTCTAAGTGAAGAAGTTCTTCATCATCTCAATCCTGAATGGTTTACCCCTTATTCTTAGACTGTGACCCCTAATTCTGGACTTCCCCAACATCGGGAACATTCTTCCCGCTTCTTGCCTATCTAGTCCCATCAGGATTTTATATGTTTCTATGTGATCCCCTCTCATTCTTCTAAATTCCAGTGAATATAATCCTAACTGACTTAGTGTCTCCTCAGATGACAGACCTGCCATCCCAGGAATCAGCCTGGTAAACCTTTGCTGCACTCCCTCTAGAGCAAGAACATCCTTCCTCAGATAAGGACACCAAAACTGCACACAATACTCCAGGTGTGGCCTCACCAACACCCTGAGAATTACAGTAAAGCATCCCTATTCCTATATTCAAATCCTCTCACTATGAAGGCCAACATACCATTTGCCTTCTTTACTGCCTGCTGTACCTGCACGCTTACTTTCAACGACTGATGCACAAGGACTCCAAGGTCTTACTGAATATCCATCTCTCTCAATTTACACCCATTCAAATAATAATCTGTCTTCCTATTATTGCTGCCGAAGTGGATAACTTCATATTAATCCACATTATACTGCGTCTGCCATGCACATGCCCACACACTCAGCCTGTCCAAATCATGCTGAAGCATCTCTGCATCCTCTTAGTTACTAGTCGCTAATATTTCTTCCAGTTAAGACACTGTTGAAGTATTGATGAGAAGTTGCCTGTGTGCAGCAGAGAGCTGAGGGTCGGCAGGTCGACCTGAGGGAAGAAGATATGCTGCTCTGTTGAGTAGGGTTGCCAACCCACCAGGAATGGCCAGGGAGTCTTCAGGTGTTAAAGGTCAATTACCAGGACACTGCTGTGTGCAACCGTGGAGAAAAATCATTGGGATATTGAAAACAATTGGTTCCTTTGTTATTTTCTTCGAATATTTCTCTTTATCAGATACATATATAGTGGAAATGGGGCAACAAAGGCTATTAGAATGCCAGTGTAGCATCTTTCAATTGGATTATGAGTCTTTTTGCTTTCCGATTGACGTAGGAAGGCAGTGTAACACAAGGATGGGTGTGTTGGCTGACTAATGGCTGGAGTGTGGGGGGAAAATCATCTGGTGAAACCTCCAGGAATACATTTAATCACAGTTGGCAACCCTACTGTTCACCTTGCATTCTTCATTTCTTTAGATGAGATGTCAACTATAACTATGTTAACGATCACATGGTGTAATTCAAGGATGATCGAAGTTCTCTTGGTGGCCTGGCCAACATTCTCCCCTCAACCAACAAGCAAAGTCTCATTCATCTCATTGTTGGATCTTGTGTGTAAAATGGCCATCTAGGGGAAGTGGTGGCATAGTGGCATTGTCACTGGACCAGTAATCCAGAGATCCAGGGTAATGATCTGGGGACCTGGGTTCGAATCCCACCACAGCAGATGGGGGAATTTCAATTCGATAAAAATTAATGAATCGATTGTTGGAAAATCCCATTTGGGGTTCAGAAATCTGCCATCCTGACCTGGTTCGACTTCCGTGTGACTCCAGATCCACAGCAAGATGGTTGATTCTTCAATGCCCCCGAAAGCAAGACACTCAGTTCAAAGATCAAGTAGGCCATGTCCATGAAAGAATAAAGAAGAATGTTGCCTGGATCGCAAGAAAACAGAAAATGCTGGAAAATCTCAGCAGGTCTGATAGCATCTGTGGAGAGAGAATAGAGCCAATGTTTCGGGTCTGGATGACCCTTCATCAACAGCTCTGTTCTCTCTCCCCAGGTGCTGTCAGACCTGCTGAGATTTTCCAGCATCTTCTGTTTTTGTTTCAGATTCCAGCACCCGCAGCATGTTACTTTTATCTAGCCTGAATAGCAACTGTGATATTCCTTCAAACACATTGGCCGGAATTCTCCGACCGTTCACGCTGGTGGAATTCTCCAGTCCCACAGGCACCGCACCTCCCCCCATGGGTTTCCCGCCGGCCTGAGGTGACATCAATGCAAATTCCTACTGACAGCGGCGGGACCAGAGAATCCCACCGCTAGCAAACAACGCGTCACCTCCTGCTGGCGGGAAACATGCTGGGAGGCCGGAGAATCTCACCCACTTTATAAGTTCTTCATTTACTCCAGTTGCAGAAAACAGGAAGTGGTGCTGCTGGATAATACTCCCATTTAGGAATGTTGTATGATTTGATTTGATTTATTATTGTCACATGTATTAGTATACAGTGAAAAGTATTGTTTCTTGTGCGCTATACAGCCAAAGCATACCGTTCATAGAGAAGGAAAGGAGAGAGTGCAGAATGTAGTGTTACAGTCATAACTAGGGCGTAGAGAAAGATCGACTCAGTGTAAGGTCGGTCCATTCAAAAGTCTGATGGCAATAGGGAAGAAGCTGTTCTTGAGTTGGTTGGAACGTGACCTCAGACTTTTGTATCTTTTTCCCTACGGAAGAAGGTGGAAGAGAGAATGTCTGGGGTGTGTGGGGTCCTTAATTATGCTGGCTGCTTTACCAAGGCAGTGGGAAGTGTAGACAGAGTCAATGGTTGAGAGGCTGGTATTGATGTGGAACTGAAAGGGAAGGGGTGAAATTATTGAAATGTCTTAGCAAACACTGATGAGGTTCGTTCACGAGAATGTCCTTCGAATAGGGAAACAGCTATCAACCCCAATGGTATTTATCAAATCCACCCCAAAAACCCATCTACAAACCCTGCAGTGTAAAGGGTTTATAAGCATACATAAATAAAACAGTTCACACCATCTTGGGAAGTCTTTTTTTTAATACTTTTCCAATTCAATCAAATCAAATCCAATTCAGAGTCTCAACAAGTTGAGACATTTCAGATCCAGGCTGACAAGACAGGGCAAGCAACCAAACCACCCTGTCCTGGGCCCGATCTACATGAACCAAGCTGATTGGAGAAGGTTCCTCCTCCAAGACTTGGGCTCATTTGCATCTTAGCCAAAAGGCCGAGATGCCGCTTTTAAAAATTGCTTCATATGAAACATATGAAGCTTCAATGTAACCTAATGACCTCAACCAAGTGCAGCATCCTCTCCATACTACACTTGATCTTAGCCAAAAGGCCGATTAAGAGGAAACAAATAACTCTGTCAGCACTATGCTGATAGTAAAACCTAAGGACATTCAGATGCTATGGAATCGAGCTCCAGATACATGATTTGATTTGATTTATTATTGTCACATGTATTGAGATACAGTGAAAAGTATTGTTTCTTGCACGTTATACAGACAAAGCATACCATTCATTGAGTACATCTGGGAGAAGAAACGGAGAGGGTGCAGAATGTAGTGTTACAGTCATAGCTAGGTGTAGAGAAAGATCGATTTAATATAAGGCAGGTCCATTCAAAAGTCTGATGGCTACAGGGAAGAAGCTGTTCTTGAGTTGGTTGGTACGTGAGCTCAGACTTTTGTATCTTTTTCCCAATGGAAGAAGGTGGAAGAGAGAATGTCCGGAGTGCATGGGGTCCTTAATTATGCTGGCTGCTTTTCCAAGGCAGTGGGAAGTGTAGACAGAGTCAGTGGATGAGAGGCTGGTGTTGATGATGTGGAACTGAAAGGGAAGGGATGAAAATATTGAAATGTCTTAGCAAACAGTGGTGAGGTTGGTTCACGAGAATGTCCTTCGGATAGGGAAACAGCTATCAATCCCAATGGTATTTATCAAATCCACCCCGAAAATCCATCTACAAACCCTGTAGTGTAAAGCGTTCACAAGTATACATAAATAAAACAGTTCACATCGTCTTAGGATGTGGTGTAAGATCACACGACCATGAAAATTGGGTTCTCTTTTGCACCCCCGTGAACTGAGAGTGTATCTTCACCTGTGATGTACCATTCTCTAGAGTTATCAGTCCCAACTCTGATATAAGAATGTTCTTGAATAATTTTGGAACAGGATTCAGCTAATCCAATTCATGCAGCCCTTTCCGTCTTGGTCATGTTAGTTCTGGCTCAGTCTCTGATACTATTTCAGACACTGGTGTATGAAACAGGCACCCAGGCACTGTTTCAGAAAACAGCAGAGGAGACCTCCCTAGTGTTTTGCCGAATATTTATCCCACAGCGTTCATATCTCAGGAGGATTATCTGGTCTGAGAATGTGGAGGGTGTTACATAGATCCAGGTATGTCTTTCATTTTAAAAATGAAATTGTACTCGGTTGATATACTCTACATACTCCCTGATGCGGCTCCTGTACCATCACGCCTACCAGTGTGGGAGATCTAGGGTACCAGCAACATTAGACACTATTAGCTATGATGGTCGACTTGGACACTATAGCGCTAGATACTATGAGTACTCGATTGTACAAACTTTAATTACTCGTACACAAGGAGAAATAGACTTGCAGCCCTCTGCAGAGTGTTTCTGAAGTTACATACAAACAACTTGTCAATTATAGTTAATTACAGCAAATGAGAAACAAGCAATTTTTCCAATCCTTCATTTGCATACATGTTCACCAATCATACCCTAGCTTTTTGCCCTTTCTTATTCGAGGATAAACTGTCTCCCGCTAACACTTCATTTGCATAGCATGTCCCTATATTTTGCCTTTGGTATTCTGCTATGGAAAACTCTGATTTTTCTCACGCGCTGGTGAAGGCCCAGAAACAGAATGTTTACGGGACTTATGCAGGTGAAGATTAGCCGTTCATGCTAAATACGCAAGCACTGACCCCATTGAAGGCCTGTGCGCTGATAAGCATTTTCCATTGCTTGACAGAGATTTATGGAACCTGAATTTTAATAATTTAACTTCCACACCGGCACAGTGAGCTTCATCTCGACAGTAAGCATTTTCTGTCTGGTGCTCTTTTTCTTTCCCCACCTCTCCCTCTTCCCCCACCTCCAAATAAATCTCTCCCTCTTGTCAACAGCCACAGTGCTCAAACCAGATGTCGGAACGCCAGAACTGCCAGAGGGCCAGGTTCGAATCCGGATCGAAAGTGACAACCTGATCGTAGACACGGATGAAGAACTTATTCACAAAGTGAGTATTCCTCAATTCCGGCATCTCTTCTTTCATTTTCTTTCAAAAGAGGAACGTTATTTTTTTCATTATCTCTAGTTCTTCTTTCCTTCACAATTGAAGGCAACTACCTCTGCCTGGGAGGTCCTGTGGCGCAGTGGGTAATGGCCCTGCCTCTGAGCCAGAAGCTCTGGGTTCGAGTCCCACCCCAGGACTTCACGTCCAAAGGAGATGCGTTTATAAACGCGGACAAACGAGTTGAGTTTCAAGATGTAAATCTTTCCGACACACACTGATGGAAAGAACAGGAAGAAATTCGTGGTCAACAATGATGGAAACTGTTCAATTCTTTAGTACCTAGGAGTATCTTCAAGGACTCCCTCCGCATCCAAGAGTCAGGGATCACAGGTCCTTATTGCAGTCTACTCACTCCACACTCCAAACGACAACTGGGCGGTCCCTGGGCAGATCACCCCACACCCCGGGTCACCTGAGCCGTTTTCTTAAAGGGGCTATGCTCCAACATCCACAACAGAAACAATATTGGAATCTCGAACATTGCTATCCATAGCTCCAGAATACAATACGCATGTAGAAGTGTATGTTAGTACAACACAGTAAACTGTAACACATCTCTGAATGAGGCCCAGCTCGTAGGTTTGGTTTTGCTTTGGTACATCAGCCAAATGTTGATTCTTTGTGTGTGACCAGGACTAGTGAGTGCTGGCAGAAGATTATTGAATTTTATATAAGAGCTTTATGGACTCGAAACATTTCTCTCTCCACAGATGCTGCCGGACCAGCTGGGTTGATCCAGCATTTTCTGTGTGTATATTATTATTATTGAATTTTGAGGTTTCCGGAGCCTTGTTCTGTGCGAGCCAGGTGTCCGGAAAGGAGCAGCTTTGCAAAAACCTTACTGGGTAAAATCGACCGTTGGAACTCTAGGCAATGTCTCTTGCTCTCTTCCCCATCATAGGAATCACAGGGGTAGATCAGGAAGGCCCCTCTGGAGGGTTCATTGAGGCCTGGGGGAAGTTTTCCCTTCCAGCCGCCCCCTCCTGGGACATGGAGACTCTGGCTGCCAAAGCCCCAAAGACTTCTGGGGGTGGGTGATGGTAGAGTGGGGAGGGTGGGGATGGGTGAGGGTTGCTCTCTCCATGATGCAGGCAGCTTCCCCATGTGGCAGAGACCTGTTCTGCCACTGCAAAATGCCAGTGGGCCTGAAGAATAAATAGGTCATTAATTACTGGCTGCCCATCACTATTCAGCAAGCAGTGAGGCGCATCCATTCCTGCCACGGGGAATGTGCCCTGGCACTGGGAATGTTCTTTGGCACTGGGAAACTTCCCTGGCACTGGGGAAGTTCTCTGCCACTCGGAATGTTCTTTGGCACTGGGAAAGTTCTCCGGTACTGGGAAAGATCCCTGGCACTGGGAAAGTTCCCTGGCACTGGGAAAGTTCCCCAGGACTGGAAAAGTTCTCTGGCACTGGGAAAGTTTCCTGGCGCTGGAAAGTTCCCTGGCATTGCGAATCTATCGGACAGGCCATGCCCACGTGGCTCCCACTGCCTCGCCGGCCCTGCCATACCAAAACCCATCACTCCAAGCCCAGGAAAATCCTTCCCAGTTATTCCCACTGAAACTTCCTGCTTTTCATAAGAACATAAGAATATAAGAACTAGGAGCAGGAGTAGGCCATCTGGCCCTTCGAGCCTGCTCCGCCATTCAATAAGATCATGGCTGATCTTTTCGTGGACTCAGCTCCACTTACCCACCCACTCACCATAGCCCTTAATTCCTCTACTGCTCAAAAATTTATCTATCTTTGCCTTAAAAACATTCAATGAGGTAGCTTCAACTGCTTCACTGGGCAGGGAATTCTACAGATTCACAACCCTTTGTGTGAAGAACTTCCTCCTCAACTCAGTCCTAAATCTGTTCCACCTTATTTTGAGGCCATGCCCCTCGTTCTAGTTTCACCCGCCAGTGGAAACAACTTCTCTGCTTCTATCTTATCTATTCCCTTCATAATCTTATATGGTTCTATCAGATCTCCCCTCATTCTTCTGAATTCCAATGAGTATAGCCCCTCTCAATCTCTCCTCATAAGCCAACCCTCTCAACTCCGGAATCAACCTAGTGAATCTCCTCTGTATTTCCTCCAGTGCCAGTATACCCTTTCTCAAGTAAAGAGACCAAAACTGTACACAGTACTCCAGGTATGGCCTCACCAGCACCTTATACAGCTGCAATATAACCTCCCTGTTTTTAAACTCCATCCCTCTAGCAATGAAGGACAAAATTCCATTTGCCTTCTTAATTACCTGCTGCACCTGCAAACCAACTCTTTGAGATTCTTGCACAAGGACACCCAGGTCCCTCTGCACAGCAGCATGCTGCAATTGTTTACCATTTAAATAATAGTCTATTTTGCTGTTATTCCTACCAAAATGGATGACCTCACATTTACCAACATTGTACTCCATCTGCCAGACCCTTGCCCACTCACTTAGATTATCTATATCCCTTTGCAGACTTTCAGCATCCTCTGCACACTTTGCTCTGCCACTCATCTTAGTGTCATCTGCGAATTTTGACACACTGCTCCTGGTTCCCTACTCCAAATCATCTATGTAAATCATAAACAATTGGGGTCCCAACACTGATCCCTGAGGCACATCACTAGTCACTGATCGCCAACCAGAAAAACACCCATTTACCCCCAATCTTTGCTTTCTGTTAGTTAACCAATCCTCTATCCATGCTAATACATTACCCATAACACCATGCACCTTTATCTTATGTAGCAGCCTTTGATGCGACACCTTGTCAAATGCCTTCTGGAAATCCAGATACACCACATCCACAGGCTCCCCATTGTCCACTGCACATGGAATGTTCTCATCGAATTCCACCAACTTAGTCAAGCATGGCCTGCCCTTCATGAACCCACACTGCATCTTCCCAATGGAACAATTTATATCCAGATGTCTCATTATTTCTTCCTTGATGATAGATTCAAGCATTTTCCATACTACAGAAGTTAAGCTAACCGGCCTATAGTTACCCACCTTTTGTCCACCTCCTTTTTTAAACAGTGGCATCACATTTGCTGTTTTCCAATCTGCAGGAACCACCCCAGAGTCCAGTGAATTTTGGTAAATTACCACTAGTGCATTTGCTATTTCTCCCGCCATCTCTTTTAGCACCCTGGGATGCATTCCATCAGGACCAGGAGACTTGTCTACCTTTAGCCCCATTAGTTTGCCAAACACTACCCCTTTCGTGATAATGATAGTTTCTAGGTTCTCGCCTGCCATAGCCTTCCTGTCATCAATTTTTGGCATGTTATTTGTGTCTTCCACTGTGAAGACCGACACAAAATACCTGTTCAATGCCTCAGCCATTTCCTCATTTCCAGTTATTACATCCCCCTTCTCATCCTCTAAAGGATCAATGTTTACCTTAGCCAGTCTTTTTCATTTTATATATTTGTAGAAACGTTTGCTATGTTTTCATATTCTGAGCTAGTTTACCCTTTTAATCCATCTTACTTTTCTTTATAGCTTTTTTCGTGACTTTCTGTTGACATTTAAAGATTTCCCAATTCTCTAGTTTCCCACTAATCTTCGCCACTTTGTATGCATTTTCTTTCAATTTGATACTCTCCTTTATTTTCTTAGATATCCATGGCTGATTATCTGTTTTTCTACAGTCCTTCCTTATCACTGGTATATACATTTGCTGAGCACTGCGGAAAATTGCTTTGAAAGTCCTCCACTGTTCCTCAATTGTCCCACCATAAAGTTTTTGCTCCCAGTCTACCTTAGCCAACTCCTCCCTCATCCCTTTGTAGTCTCCTTTGTTTAAGCACAAGACACTGGTATTGGATTTTACCTTCTCACGCTCCATCTGTATTTTAAATTCAACCATACTGAGATCGCTTCTTCCCAGAGGATCCCTAACTGTAAGATCATTAATTATTCCTGTCTCATTACACAGGACCAGATCTAGGATAGCTTGCTTCCTTGTAGGTTCCATTACATACTGTTCAAGGAAGCTATCGTGGATACATTCTATGAACTCCTCCTCAAGGCTGCCTTGACCGACTGGTTTGACCAATTGACATGTAGATTAAATTCCCCCATGATAATTGCTGTACCAGTTTTACATGCATCAGTTATTTCTTTGTTTATTTCTCACCCTACCGTGATGTTATTATTTGGTGGCCTATAGACTACGCCTATCAGTGACTTTTTCTCCTATTTCTAATTTCTACCCAAATGGATTCAACTTTTTTTTTCCATAGAACCTATATCATCTCTCACTACTGCCCTGATGTCATCCTTAAATATCAGAGCTACACCACCTCCCTTACCTTCTTGTCTGTCCTTCAGAACAGTCTGATACCTCTGGACATTTAACTCCCAGTCATAATCATCCTACAACCTTTTGTAAAGGCCACTAAATCATACTCATTCGCGATGATTTGTGCCGTCAACTCATTTACCTTTTTTCGAATGCTACGAGCATTCAGATAAAGTGCCCTTACGCTAGGTTTGTACCTTCTTTTTGAATTCTAACACCTCCATTAATAACATCTCCTGAGTTCTCCTTCCTTTTAACTTTTTTCCTGATTTTCGATGTAGTCGAAACCTTCTCCCCACATGCGAACCTGCTGCTTTGCTTTCTATTAACTGTGATACTTCCCGTAGTTTTACTCTTTCTCTTCCCCCCAACTTGCTAGTTTAAAGTCCTTGTGACCACCCTATTTATCCTTCTCGCTGGAACACTGGTCCCAGATCAGTTCAGGTGAAGATCGTCCCAATGGTACAGATCGCTCCTGTTCGAAGACTGATGCCAATGCCCCTTTTTCTGTTCTGTTTGTTTTCTGTGGATAGGATAGAGCAATATTACTTACAAGATACTGCGAGGCCTGGATAGAGTGGACGTGGAGAGGATGTTTCCACTAGTAGGAAAAACTAAAACCAGAGGGCACAACCTCAGGCTAAAGGGACAATCCTTTAAAACAGAGATGAGGAGGAATTTCTTCAGTGGCGAATCTGTGGAACTCTTTGACGTAGAAGGCTGTGGAGGCCAGGGTCATTGAGTGCCTTTAAGACAGAGATAAATAGGCTCTTCATTAAGAGGATCAGGGGTTATGGGGAAAAGGCAGGAGAATGGGAATGAGAAAAATATCAGCCATGGTTGAATGGCGGAGCAGACTCGATGGGCCGAGTGGCCTAATTCTGCTCCTATGTCTTATGGTCTTATTGCGATTCTCTCTTAATAACAAGAAATGCGACTCTTCATTTAATGGGATTTGCAACCTACATTCAAAACCTCTCAACGTTCACCGTGATCTGACCTTCAAGCATTGGGTGCTGTTTGTGCAGTGACAGACTGCAGGTATGAGCTCCACCTTGTGAAGTTATGACAGCACTGCACCAGTCTGCTTATGATACTGCTTCATCCAAAACTTCTTCATACCTGACATCCTTCATCTTGTGTGCTGTCACTTCTGGGTAGCCAGGCAACCAACTGTAAGTGGACTTGTAACTGGTGAGCTGTACCAGCTAAGATCGATGATCGTTCAAAGGGTTGTACGGGATGTCATGCCCAATACTGTGGAGATGCTGGCATTGGACTGGGGTGGGCACAGTAAGAAGTCTTACAACACCAGGTTCAAGTCCAACAGGGCGGCACGGTGGCACAGTGGTTAGCACTGCTGCCTCACAGCACCAGGGACCTGGGTTCGATTCCTGGCTTGGGTCACTGTCCGTGTGGAGTTTGCACATTCTCCCCGTGTCTGCGTGGGTTTCCTCCGGGTGCTCCGGTTTCCTCCCACAGTCCAAAAATGTGCGGGTTAGGTTGATTGATCGTGCTAAATTGACCCTTAGTGTCAGGGGGACCAGCTAGGGTAAATACATGGGGTTATGGGGATAGGGCCTGGATGGGATTGTGGTCGGTGCAGACTCGATGGGCCGAATGGCCTCTTCCTGCACTGTAGGATTCTATGACTCTAGGTTTATTTGGAATCACAAGCTTTCGGAGCACTGCTCCTTCATCAACTGAGTGAGGAGCCACTCCAAATAAACTTGTTGGACTTTAACCTGGTGTTGTGAGACTTCTTATTATGCCCAATACTGGCATGCCACACTCTGAACACCAAAATAATTTTATATTTAAAAAAATCTGGATGAAAATGCTGGAAAAGATGGCTGCCCAAGGTCACCTGACTTATTTTGTGGATCAGAAACACTCCCCTGTCTCAAGACAGAACCAATGGACATTCGGGTTTGATATGAGTCAATGCCCTTCCCTGAAACAAAGGGTTATTATCTGATCTGAATGGGTCATTCTAAAACAAAGGCACTGACTTTCAAACACTCAGAGATATTCACCCACCGCACAGGATGAAGAATCAATTTGAATTTCACACCTTATTCGGAAAAGACCTTGAACTTGTGAAAAGCCACCTGGAGATGGCCATGTGTTTCTTCATCTGTTTACAAGAACATCCAGGAGGTGAACGTCAAAGACAGTCCCACCAAAGCCATCAGAAAAGTTCAGTCAACTTGTGAAGCAGACTCGGAAACAAGGTTCAAGACATAGCCTGAAAACTTAACCTGCTCCAGTTTAAAGTTCACCAGAGAACCAACCTACTTGCTATTCTACCACAGGAAATATCACAACCTGTTGTAAACCCTTTGTTCCAAAACTCACACTTCAACTTTATATCCTTGAAACCTTTCGAATGACCACAGGCCTGCCATGGGAGAGAACGAAGATATTAAATAAGAGATTGAGTTAACTGTAATCTATAAAAGTGCACGACCCATAACTGTATCTAATCGAACCATAGAACCCCTACAGCACAGAAGGAGGCCGTTCAGCCCATCGAGCCTGCACTGACAACAGTCCCACCTATCCCTGTAACCCCACATATTTATACTGTTACACGCACATGTTAATTGACACGAAACTAGTGTCAATTTAGCATGGTCAGTCAATCTAACCTGCTTTGGAGTGTGGGAGGAAACCGGAGCACCTGGAGGAAACCCACGCAGACACGGGGAGAATGTGTAAAATCTACAGTAGTGTGTGTGTGTGCATGTGTGCGCGTGAGTGAGACTGGGGGGCGGGATTTTCCAGCTACACACGTCCCAGTGCCGGAAATTCTCGCCTGAGGTGAACGGACCTTTGCAGGGTCTGTGTCCCGCCTGCTACGATTCCCGTGATGGCTGGGACAGGAAAATTCTGCCTTGAATGTGTGATGTTATGCTAATTTGGGATAAGTGTGTGAGGATGAATAACCTTCTTTATTTTAAATTCACCAAACCTTGGTGCTTAATCATTTAATTGGAATGCAGACTCCAAGATAAGATACATCTCCTCCCAGCGAAAACATACAGGCAGTACGGAAGCAAATACATTCTGTCTGTGACAGGTTGTTAGGTTTTGATAAATGAATTTCAGTTGAAGTTTTCCAGATATGTAAAACAGAATGGTAATGTATAAGGTGAGATAAGTGGAGCATTCCCGTGGGTGGCACGGTGGCACAGATGTTAGCACTGCTGCCTCACGTGCCAGGGACCTGTGTTCGATTCCCGGCTTGGGTCACTGTCAGTGTGGAGTTTGCACTTTCTTCCCGTGTCTGCGTGGGTTTCCTCCGGATGCTCCGGTTTCCTCCCACAGTCTGAAAGATGTGCTGGTTAGGTGGATTGGCCATGCTACATTCTCCACACAGGCGCCGGAGTGTGGCAACTAGAGGATTTGCACAGTAACTTCATTGCAGTGTTAATGTAAGCCTACTTGTAACAGTAATAAATAAACCTTATAGAATATAATCCCCACAGTGCTAAAGGAGGCCATTCAGCCCATTGAGCCTGCACCAGCAACAATCCCACCCAGGCCCTATCCCTGTAACCCCACGTATTTATTCTGCTAGTCCCCCTGACATTAAGGAGCAATTTAACATGGCCAATCAACCTAACCCGCACATCTTTGGAGTGTGGGAGGAAACCGGGGCACCTGGAGGAAACCCATGCAGACACGGGGAGAAACTCCACACAGTCACCCGAGGCTGGAATTGAACCCGAGTCCCTAGCGCTGTGAGGCAGCAATGCTAACCACAGTGCCACTGTGCCAACCTTGTCTCCCTTGTTGATCAAAAATTTGACTCAGCTTTGAATATATTCATGATGTGGAGATGCTGGTTTTGGGCTGGGGTAGTAGGCACAGTAAGAAATCTCACAACACCAGGTTAAAGTCCAACAGGTTTATTTGGAATCACGAGCTTTTGGAGTGTTGCTCCTTCATTAGATGAGTGGAGATAAGTCCATAACCACAGCATATATAGACAAAGGCACAATTACAAGATTGGAATGTGAAAACTGGTCACATTCCAACCATTCTTCACATTCCAATCTATAATTATCTTGCAATTGTGTCTTTGTCTATATATGCCGTGT
Organism: Mustelus asterias; assembly: GCF_964213995.1. Classification (NCBI taxonomy): domain Eukaryota; kingdom Metazoa; phylum Chordata; class Chondrichthyes; order Carcharhiniformes; family Triakidae; genus Mustelus; species Mustelus asterias. Next base: position 92,754,207 of record NC_135813.1, on the reverse strand, counting down.
TTGCTAACCTACCTCCACTCACCTGATGAAGGAGCAGTGCTCCGAAAGCTCGTGATTCCAAATAAATCTGTTGGACTTTAACCTGGTGTTGTGAGACTTCTTATTGAATATATTCAGTGATGCAGCCTCCAATGATCATTGGGGGAAAAGCGTTCCAAACACTAGCGACCCTCTGCGAGATGAAATTCCCTGCCATTCCCATCTCCGTCTTAACCTTACAGTTCCTCTTCTTTCAGGAGATTTAATGCAGCTGCTGTTTGTGACTGCCTTAAGCTGACCGAATCCATGTCGTTTCTTCCCCTTTTGTCTCTGCCCCACAGACTAACCCACCCAAGCTGGATTACACCGAGGATCTTGCACAGCTCATCAGTCTGAATGAATCCAGTGTCCTCCACGTCGTTCAGCAGCGCTACGGATCTCAGCTCATTCACACGAAGGCAGGCCAGAACCTCATCATCATCAAACCACCAAGCATCATTTCCAACTACACAGGAAAGGTAACTGAGATTGAACAGAGTTGGAGAGAGAGAGAGATTGTCTGAGCCAACATTGACCAGAGGGGAAAGGTCATGACGGGGGACAAAAAAATAAATGAGATAAACTTTTGATGGTTTGGAAAAATAAGCATTTCCGGAGGGGTTTTTGGAAAGGTGAGGTAAATTTTAGAGCCCCTTCCACTGGGACCTAGATTGCCAGCCTAGATTTGAACGCATGTCCGCAAAGCAGTAGGTCCCTGTGCTTCCCCACTCCAGTGACTGGGTTCTTTGGTTGCTGAGTAAAGGAAATTTGCTTGGACATTGGGCAGACAGAAGTACAGCGAGTGGATTGTGGGCAGTGAGTCGTGGGCATGTGAAGCTTCACATGTGGGAGAAGGCCTTGATACTCTCCTGAGGAAAATGTAATGTTACCCCCAAATCTAACAACAGTATTTATGCTCTTGTGCGGTGATGGGAGCTCAGTGGTCATGTCACTGGGGTGGGGAAGCAGAGGACCTGGCCTAATTCTTTGCAGACGAGGGGTCAAATACAAGCTGGTGTAATTTAAATTCAATCTGGGACCTAAACATGGACGGCGCGGTGGCACAGTGGTTAGCACTGCTATCTCACAGCGCCAGGGTTCCGGATTCGATTCCTGGCTTCGGGTCAATGACTGTGCGGAGTTTGCACGTTCTCCCCGTGACTGCGTGTGTTTCTTCTGGGTGCTCCGGTTTCCTCCCCCAGTCCGAAAGATGTGTTGGTTAAGTGGATTGGCCATGCTAAATTGCCCCTTAGTGTCAGGGAGACTAGCCTAGGGTAAATGTCTGGGGTTATGGGAATAGGGCCTGGGTGGGATTGTGGTCAGTGCAGACTCGATGGACCGAATGGCCTCCTTTTGCACTGTGGGATTCTATGATTCTATAAAGCTAGTTACAGTAATAGTGACCATGGCAACTGTCATAGATTGTTGTAAAAACCTACCTATTTCACTTCATAGAAGGAAATCTGCCATCCTTAGCTGGTCTGGCTTACATGTGACTCCACAACCCTCTGCAATGATGTAATGATGCACTCTCAGAGACCTCATTAGAAACACAGGAGGTATTTAGGAATAAGAAAAACTGTACAGAGACTAGGAGCCCACACCCTGCTCCAGTCCGCTACATGTCCACTGCCTCAGGGAGGACACCACCCCCTGGGGTGATGACCCATTCTCAGTCCCAGTTGGTCCCTCATGCCAGGTGACCCTCTTCTGCTGCGTTGACCTTAAAGGGACAATCACTACACATCACCACAAATGGCCGAGAAAGGCATTCAGTTGAAGGGTGATTAGCGATGGCGATGCGTGCTGGCTCTTTTAGACGGTCACTCCTTTATCTCTCACTTTCTTTGTTCCTCTAGCTGTTCAAGGGTAAGAAGGATGGAATGCCGCCCCATATATTTGCTGTGGCGCAGAGGGCCTATTGGAACATGCTGATCCACCGTAAAGACCAGAGCATCATCCCCCTCGGATGGAGTGGTGCAGGAAAGACTACGAGCTGTCAATCTGCCCTCGAGTACATCGTCGGGACAGCTGGCAGTGTGGGCACAACAGTGACAGGTAAAAACTGACCTTCCAGCCTTTTCTGTTACAGCAGCCATGTCCTCGGTCGCTTCCAAACCCTTTTGATGCGATGTTCATGTTAAATCGCCTTTCTTACCAATTTTCCCCTCACACCAACCCTTCTGCCGTGAAGGGAATGACAGTGGCAGAGTGGCAATGTCACTGGACTCGTAATCAAGAGGCCCAGACCAGTCCTCTGAGCATGTGAGTTCAAATCCCACCACCGCAGCTCATGGAATTTAAATTAAGTGAATAAAATTCGGAATTGGAAAAGCTAGTCGTAATAATGGTGACCATGAAACTATCATTGATTGTTCTACAAAAACACACCAGAGAGAAGGAAATTGTGGCCCTACAGGTGACTCCAGACCCACATCCAATGTGTTTGAATCTTAACTGCCCTCTGAAATGGCCGAGCAAGCCATTCAGTTCAAGGGCAATTAGGGATGGGCAATAAATGCTGGCCCAGCCAGCGATGCCCATGTCCCATGAAAGAATACATTAAAAATATATTGGGGCCAATTTATAATCAGGTCTAAAACTGGCACTGTGGATTGGTTGGCTGTTATATACACTACCCATTACCCCTTTGGTTTATATTCTGAACAGCCAATCCACAATGCCAGTTATATATCCACTTGAACATCTACCTCATTAGTGCTTTGTGAGGTCATGGTCTCCCACAAGTGCTGCCCTCAAGTGGCCATTATTGACATGCATACTTGAATCAGGTCTGCGTTTCCCTCTCCTGAATTTATTCCCACTGGCGGACTTTTAGTAGAACAGGAATTCTGCCCACTCCGACCTCACCCCATTTTCCTGGGTCAGGGTTGATTATGCACATAGAGGGCACACCATGGGATAATTGGGATTTTTTTTAACAGGAGCAGACTGGGAAACGCAAGGTTATGATTGGGCCCATCTGGAGAGAAGATAGCTGTTCGGGGGGAGGGGGGGGCGGGGTGGGCAGGGAGGGTATAGGAGATGGTGAGGTCAAATTGAGGTCTTGCTCTTTGACTTGGAGTTTCCTCTTATCCTTCACTAGCACAGTCCCTCGACCGAGGTCTTCTTCAGTCTCGAATGCACAGAAATGACAGTGTAAGAAATTGACCTGAGTTCTGATATAATTTCTTTGATTTGATTTATTATTGACACATATATTGGGATTCAGTGAAAAGTATTGCTTCTTGCGCGCTAGACAGATAAAGCATACCGTTCATAGAGAAGTGTAAATAAGTCCTCGGAGGCGGAAGTCCCTTCACTAGAATTCCTTTATTTACAAGATCCAACAACATTATACAGAGCGCGCTCAGTGTGCAGTCTCCATTCTGAGTGCCAGAGGAACTGACACTCATGTTTAAGTACAGAGCATGGGGATCCCTGATTGGACCATCATTCTGGCCCTTAATCAGGGAGTTCATATTCAAGCAGGCCCACCTCAATGGCCTGATTAAAATCGTTACAAGAAGAAAAGGAGAAGGTGCAGAACTCATAAAATCATAGAATCCCTACATTGCAGAAGGAGGCCATTTGGCCCATCGAGACTGCACCAACCACAATCCCACCCACACCCTATTCCCGTAACCCCTCACATTTACCCAGCTAATCCCCCTGAACACTAGGGTCAATTTCCCATGGCCAATCAACCTAACCCGCACATCTTTGGGACTCTCGGAGGAAACCGGAGCACCCGGAGGAAACCCACGCAGACACGGGGAGAATGTGCAAACCCCACACAGACAGTGACCGGAGGTCAGAATTGAACCCGGGTCCCTGGCGCTGTGAGGCAGCAGTGCTAACCACTTTGCCACCGTGCCGCCCTTACAGATATTTCTCTACATCATGTACAAGTGTTCACCTTTTCTCCTTTTAATACAAGGGGTTGGTTGTCAGAGTGGATTTGAATTCAGCCCATCACTGGTGAGAACCCAAAGTGCAATGATTTTGGAATTCCTCAATCCGGTGAAACCTCGGCATAAATTGGCGAGCTTCTCCGGACTTGATTGGGCCGGAAAGGATGTCTGGTGTCGGAAGGGGAAATGCCATTAGTGCCAGTGAGGATCAAGACATTCTGTAGGTGCATTGGAGGGAGAATTACTCTCTGGCAGCTTAAGTGGACTCTAAAATGCATTTATAAAGAAGGTGACTTTGCCACACAGGGAGAATCTTTAGGAGAAAGATGAAGAAGGATTTTTGTGCTGTATCTAATGTACAAATCCTAACCTGGATGCTGGGAGTAGCACCATGAAATTGTCATTAATATAAAAGAACCTCCATATCAATGACCAGAAAGCACAAGCCTTTCTCAAAAAAATGTTAGAATAGAATCTTAGAATCCCTACAGTGCAGAAGGAGACCATTCGGCCCATCGAACCTGCACTGACAACAATCCCACCCAGGCCCTATCCCTGTAACCCCATGTCTTTACCCTGCTAATTCCCCTGACACTAAGGGGCAACTTAGCATGGCCAATCATCCTAGCCTGCACATCTGTGGGGTGTAGGAGGAAACCGTAGCACCTGGGGGAAACCCACGCAGACACGGGAAGAACGTGCAAACTCCATACAGACAGTGACCCGAGGCCGGAATTGAACCTGGGTCCCTGGCGCTGTGAGGCAGCAGTGCTGACCACTGTGCCACTGTGCCGCCACTGTGCTGTGGTGCCGCTATGTTAATTGAGTCATGGACCTATTGGTGCACAGGATAACTTAATTGTAAAAATGTTGAGCTAATTTGAATATATAATTTTCTCCCCATTTCTATTCAGTGGAGAAGATCCAGGCGATGTTCACCATTCTCCGAGCTTTTGGCACCATGTCCACCCCACAGAACCACACCACAACGCGATTCTCAATGGTAGCGTCTTTGGACTTCAATCAGGCTGGCCGTGTGTCTGCAGCTCACCTCCAGGTATAGGAGACCTCTCAGTGGGAGAATACACCAATAAAATGGCTTGAAATTCTGCTCTGTGATGGAAGGCAGCAGGAGGTGAAAGGAAGAACTGGGAAAACACAGCTGCCTCAAAAGCTTCTCACTGTCAACAACATATTTTTCTAATAGTTTTGAGGTCCATCGTGGAAGATAATACAAGATAATTCAAAGAGTGGGATTGTTGTTGGTGCAGACTCAATGGGCCGAATGGCCTCCTTCTGCACTGTAGGGTTTCTATGATTCTATGAGTAATAATGATGTGCTATGTGCAGTAATTGGTAGGAATCATAGAATCCTACAGTGCAGAAGGAGGCCCATCGAGTCTGCTCCGACCACAATCCCACCCAGGCCCTATCCCCATAACCCCATGCATTTACCCTAGCTACTCCCCCTGACACTAAGGGGCAATTTAGCATGGCCAATCCATTTAACCCATACATCTTTGGACTTTGGGAGAAAACCGGAGCATGCAGACACGGGGAGAAAATGCAAACTCCACACAGACAGTGACCCAAGCCGGGAATCGAACCCGGGTCCCTGGCACTGTGAGGCAGCAGTGTTAACCACTGTGCCACTGTGCAGCAATAAGTGATGGACAGAAGGGCTTCCATCGTGCTGGGGTGTTAAAGATCCAAGAAAGAATGAGCTGGCATTGTGCACTGAAGTTTAGATAGAATGTGAATGGGTGAAGCTATCGTCTTATTATAAGAACGTAAGAACATAAGAACTAGGAGCAGGAGCAAACCATCTGGTCCCTCGAGCCTGCTCCACCATTCAAAAAGATCATGGCTGATCTTTTCATGGACTCAGCTCCACTTACCCGCCCACTCACCCTTAATTACTTTAATAACCCTTAATTACTTTACTGTTTAAAAATCTATCTATCTTCACCTTAAAAAACATTCAATGACGTAGCCACAACTGCTTCACTGGGCAGTGAATTCCACAGATTCACAACCCTTTGGGTGAAGAAGTTCTTCCTCAACTCAGTATTATAATGGAATCGTACCTTGCGCTTATTTACTGTACAAAACACAAAGGGGGGGATTTTACGACCTTGCTTGGGCGAGACAGGAAATTCCTGCCTGAGGTCAAATGAGATTTCCATTGTCGGACTCTCGCCCGCTCCAATTCTGTGGTGGTAGAGTTCTGGCCCAGATACCGATTGCTGGTAAGGTAGATATGTTGTGGGTTAATTTATTAAGACTTGGCACATGAGAACGGTTAAACGTAGGTATAAAGGTCAGAGCTGTGTGCGTGTGCTCTGCACAAATCAAAAGTGAAACTAAGATTGGATCACATGACACATTTCCCTTCTAGTGATGTCATGCTGATATCCTTTAAAGGCATATTACAACATCCCCCTTTCTTTTTAGCTACACTTTCTCCTCCCCTTCCAAATAAGTACAATTATTTCTAATGCAAGTTCATGTTTAGTTGCTATTACGTAAATGCATAAAAGTGCTGAATCTGTGACTCTCTATAGTGTAAAGGTAATCTGATGGTAACTTTATCGGCAGGTTTCTTTAATTGCTGACAGTGATCTGTGTTGTCATTCTTGGATATTGCTCGTGGTTGCATTTGGGATCTTGTCCGAGATGCAATAGGACTGAACAATGGCTGAGGAGCCGGAATGGATCTGAGTTATCCTCGGTTACACCTCACCATTGCACCTTTGTAGGGCATTGATTCTGAATAAATCCTTGTCACTTCGACTGGTTACCATGCATCTCTTGTGGAATCCTGGATGTGAACCTGTTGTCCTGATTGTCAATTCTGTACCTGTATTTTTATCATGTGCATTGGTCATCTTCTCTTGCAGTTTTAAAAGTTGTTCTCTAACTTCTGAGAGAACAGAATGGGTAAGACTATATAAACTTGTACACACTGGGCTGCCAAACAGGAGCTCTGATGGTGATGGATTAGTTGCACTTAAAGGTCTCGCATTCAGAGGTAACATTGCAATGTGTAGATATTGCTTAGTCTGTCCACATTTGAGAATTAGCTATTTCAGCATGTGGATCATTCATTCAGCTCGGCTGTTAGATTTCTGCTGCCAAGGAGAAGAAGTGGTGTGATGGATACTCCACTTCTCACAGGTACCTTAGTCATGGAGTCATAGAGGTTTGCAGCATTGAAACAGACCCTTCAGCTCTCCATGCAGCCCACTTTTTGCCATTAAGCTAGTCCCAATTGCCCACATTTGGCCCATTTCCATCTATACCAATTTTACCAATGTAACTATCTAAATGCTTTTTAAAAGACAAAATTGTACCCGCCTCTACTACTATCTCTGGCAGCTCATCCAGACACTCACCACCTTGTGTGAGAAAATAAATTGCCCCTCTGGACCCTTTTGTATCACTGCCGTCTCACCTTAAACCTATGTCCTCTAGTTTTAGACTCCCCTACTTTTGAGTCTTGAAATAGCTTGCCAATAAATTTCAGATCATTATGTATAGTGATCTCCCTTGCCACTCCAAACAAATTGAAAAGAGCGTGCATGACAGTTGTGCCTGACGCATTATGCAATTGTTGAATAATGGGATACTTGGTAAAGTATTTGATGATGACAATGAAGTCAGTGCTATGGGCATGAAAGAGGCCGGAACGATTTTGGACCAAGTATTGATAGGAACTTCTTATGAAATGAGTGATGCTTTATGCTGACCTGGCATTTCTTCCCAACATGCCTCACACTTCTTGACAATGACTTCAATGTCATTGTTCATACCCAGCCAATAGACTGTCTCCCTTATAAGTCTTCTTGTCCAATCTCTGCCCATGTGTGAGTGACGAAGTTGCTGGAGAATATCCGGGTGCAAGTGTTCTTGAATTATGAATTGAAGAGGGCTACAACATTTCTACAAAGTTTTGAGAGGCATAGACAGGGTGGATAGTCAGAGGCTTTTTCCCAGAGTGGAAAGGTTAACTACAAGAGGGCACAGGTTTAAGGTGAGAGGGGCTAAGTTTAGGGGAGATATGTGGGGAAAGTTTTTCACACAGAGGGTGGTGGGTGCCTGGAACACACTGCCAGTGGAGGTGCGGGAAGAGGCACGTTAGCAACATTCAAGGTGTATCTTGATAAGACACATGAATGGGAGGCGAACAGACTGATATAAACCACGAATCAGCAAAGGCTGGGTGGGCCGAAGGGCCTGTTCCTGTGCTGTATTGTTCTTAGTTGTTCTTAGTCTTAGGCTCAGAGGAAACCCCGGTAATCAAAGAGGGCTCAGGGAAAGCCCTGAAGGCAGCCAAAGGTTGGTGACTCCATGATGAGAGTGTGAACCCTCTTTGATTACCAGGGCTTCTCAAGAGGTCTCATTACTTAAAGCCTGCTTAGTGCAACCCTCTGCCTACTTTTTAACTTAACTGGAACCCCTTCCTGTCCCTGTGCCCTGTCAGAGTCTCTTCTTGGGACCTATCCCTTCCCTCTGCCTGCGATACTTGTCTTCAATGACGCTCCGTTCCTGGTCCCATGATCTAGGTTTTCACACAGTTTTTCTTCCTATACAGACAGGCTGGGTCCAAAGACCCCAAAAGATGCAGAACTGTGCCTGTGTAGCCAGTTCTCAGTCTGCCTATGAATGAAAGCTGAAAGGGTTTGGAGCAGTTGTATTTTGTTTGGCCAGAGATCTGCAGTTGTAGTTCTGAGTTGGTACTTGCGTGAATACCCTGGAATCCAGGGGTACTGAATCTTGGGAGATGAGATTGAAACCCTACAGGGTGAGTGTTGATGTCATCCAAGTTGGAGTGACATTTGGAGAGAATTCCCAGGTTGGATCTTTGAAGCTGAAGATTGGAATTCCTGATTGAGGGAGGCTGAGTTCCAGTGTGATTGGTTGATTCACAGTGTTACTGACATCTGGGTAGGTTGTTGAGAAATCTGTACTGGTTGCATCTGCCATTTAATGTGCAGTGTGGTATGTGCTATGCCTGTTCAACACCTGTGGAATTTTGAGGCTTAGTAAATGTCCTGAATCTCAAACTTTGCCTACTTTAAACAAAATATTACCGGTGCCTAATCTAATATTAACAAAAACATGTGGGTCTGGTCAAGGATTGTAACACTCCTGACATTTACAGACATCCAGTCGACTTTGGATGTACATAGAAGTCATGTGCATGGTGGCACAGTGGTTAGCACTGCTGCCTCACAGCGCCAGGGACCCAGGTTCGATTCTTGGCTTGGGTCATTGTCTGTGTGGAGTTTGCACATTCTCCCTGTATCTGCGTGGGTTTCCTCCGGGTGCTCAGTTTTCCTCCCACCGTCCAAAGATGTGCAGGTTAGATGGATTGACCATGCTAAATTGCCCCTTAGTGTCAGGGGGACTAGCTAGCGTAAATGCATGAGGTCGTGGGAATAGGGCCTGGGTGGGATTGTGGTCGGTGCAGACTCGATGGGCCAAATGGGCTCCTTCTGCACTGTAGGATTCTATGCCATGATCTGTGTGGAGTCTACTTTGAGTGGGATCATTGACTCCCTCGAGGCTTCAATGCCATGGTCCTTGATCAATAAATGTTTAAGCACTGGGCTGCTGCAGTACACACCTTGCAAAGCTTCACTGTTCTGGCTTAGCTTATTCTCCCCTGTCAGTTTAGGTTATTTCCCACCTCTAGGGCAGAGGATTATGGTCTGAATTTTACGCCCTACCCATTGTGGTATTGAAGACAGGGTATTGGAGGAGGGGTGGGGCACATGTAAAATAAATTTGGTTGCTAAACCATCGCCTTCCCTCCCACCCCTAACCTTTCCCCCACATCACAGGATGCGGGCATGGTGTCAGACGGCCCACTCATCCTTAGACCTATTGAGGCCCTTCAATGAACAAGTAATGCCCACATGAGGGCCTTATTCTGTCTCCACCGCAATTTCCTGCTCCGCAGAGAAGTAACAAGGAAGATGACCAGCCCAATAACCCACACTGTACAGGCTAAAGAAAGGCAGAAAGGTATATCTCCTTTGAGGGAACATCCCTGGAGATGGTGACCCCCTCCCTGGTCCCTCTGAAATATTGACAATCAAATGGGCTGGTAGCTTTGGAGGGTGGGACTTCCTGTCCCTGAGGGCCAAACGTCCCACTCTCGCCCTACTAAGTCTTCCCTCAACACATTATTATTGCAGGGCAGTTGGATTTCTGGTCAGTGAGGTGACTTCAGTTCAGGGTTGGTCAGGAGTGGGGGTTGCAGGTAATCTGTCCCCCCCCCCCAAATAAAATCCACCTCCATGTATTTTAGTTCCAGTCCAGACTTTGAGCACATGTTCCATCCCAACACTCCAGTACAGTGCCGAGAATGTGCTGCACTGTCAGAGGTCCTTCAGATGTGGAAGAAAACCATTGTGCTTTCCTAATCAGGAGGATGTTAGAAAGCTGTAAAGAGCTTGCATTGTGGAAGGATTTCCTCAAATGGGTCAAAAGCTCTCCTTCATTTAAATCTTTATCATTGTAACCCTCAATTTCATTTATACCTCGGATAATTTGAAATTGCCACTTGGTGAGTAACATTTTGTACTCTCTTTCTTTTAGATAAAAGATATTTTTCTCTCATTTTGGTGTTCAAATCTAGAAAACCATTTGATGAAGTGGGGTTAAGTCACTCACTGAGACCAATCATTACTCAGTTCTACATTTATTTACAGAGTTAAACATTACAAGTGTGCACCTCCTAATGCAGCCGCACCAGAGTTTCAATTGGTGTCACTCCATATGTGCTCAGGTAAACTGCAATCTGCGTACAACTATACCCAATTCATATAAAATGAACATCTTTGACCCACTGTACTGCCCACGTTGAGGAGTTACAGATACATCGTACATCCTGCCTTTTGCCAATGGTGTTTACAGCCTTTTCCTGGGATACTTGCTTGAGAAGCTCGTGACAAATGCTCAGTTTCCATTTATGTCCTCTTCCACGCAAGAGTGAATGGCTAAATCAGTGAGCGTGTGACATGATAATGAGTACCAACATGTGCTACTGCATAGCATTCTGTTACACTGATACAAACACCCTTACAATGTTTATTGTTAATTAAGTTTATTTCTTTTTTTTTAGACAATGTTACTGGAACGGATTCACATGGTTCAACAACCAAATTATGAGGGAACTTTTCACGTCTTCCACCAGATGTTGGCTGGTTTGGACCGATCTTTCAGGTACAGTGTGGACTTGCCTTTTCTGCTTGTAAAGAATGGGTCCAGCGTTTTCTTTCACACTCCCATTGCAAAAGCTTCGCTCACTGCTGAAGTACTTAAAAGTTCATAAGTTCATAAGCTATAGGAATTTGGCCCATTGGGTCTGCTCTGCTATTCAATCATGGCTGATATGCTCCTCATTCCCATTTTCCTGCCTTCTCCCCATAATCCTTCAATCCTTTACTAATTAAAAATCTGTCTAACTCCTCCTCAAATTTAGTCACTGTCCCAGCATCCACCGCACTTTGGGTAGCAAATTCCACAGATTCTCAACCATTTGGGAGAAGTAATTTCTCTTCAACTCTGTTTTAAATTTGCTACCCCTTATCCTAAGACTATGACCTCTCATCCTAGAATGCCCCACAAGGAGAAGCATCCATTCCAAGTCTACTTTTTCCGTACCTTTTATCATTAAGGACGGCACAGTGGCACAGTGGTTAGCACTGCTGCCTCACAGCACCAGGGACTCAGGTTTGATCCCCGGCTTGGGCCACTGTCTGTGCGGAGTCTGCACATTCTCCCCGTATCTGCGTGGGTTTCCTCCAGTTTCCTCCCACAGTCCGAAAGACCTGCTGGTTAGGTGCATTGGCCGTGCTAAATTCTCCCTCAGTGTATCCGAACAGGCACGGGAGTGAGGCAACTAGGGGATTTTCACAGTAACTTCATTGCAGTGTTAATGTAAGCCTAGTTGTGACTAATAAATAAACTTTAACTTTAGCTTGTAGATCTCAATTTGATCTCCCCTCATTCTTCTAAATTCCAGAGAGTATCGGCCTAAACTGTTCAATCTCTCTTCATACGACAAACCCCTCATCTCTGGAATCAATCTCGTGAACCTCCTCTGAACTGCCTCCAATGTCACTACATCTTTCCTCAAATAAAGGGACCAAAACTTGCATATGAACAAATGATTTAGGAGCAAGAGTAGGCCACTCGGCCTGTCGAGCCTGCTCCGCCATTCAATACAATCATGGCTGATCTGATCGTAACCTCAAACCTCCACGTTTCTGCCTACCCCCAATAACCTTTCGCTCCCTTGTTAATCATGAATCTATCCAGCTCTGCATCAAAAACATTCAAAGACTCTGCTCCCCCTGCCTTTTCAGGTAGAGAGTTTCAAAGACTCACCACCCTCTGAGAGAAATCATTTCTCCTCATCTCTGCCGCAAATGAGTGACACCTTATTTTTAAACAGTGAACCCTAGTTCTAGAGTCCCCCGCAAGAGGAAACACCCTCTCCACATCCACCCTGTCACTATCTCTCAGGATCTTAAAGGTTTTGATCAAGTTACCACTTACTCCTCTAAACTCCAGTGGATACAAGCCTAGCCTGTCAAACTTTTCCAGGTATTTGTTTAGTAAGTCTTTTCTGAACTGCTTACATTGCATTTACATCCTTCCTTAAATAAGGTGATCAGTACTGTACACAATACTCCAGATGTGGTTTCACCAATGCCCTGTATAACTGAAGCATCATCTACCTACTTTGTACTCAATTCCCTTCCCAATGAACAATAACATTCCATTAGCTTTCCTGATTATTTGCTGTATTTTCTTATTAACCTTCTGTGATTCATGCACTAGGACACCCAGATCCCCCTGCATCTCAGAGCTCTGCAATCTCTCACTATTTGGATAATAAACTTCTTTTTTATTCTTCCTGCCAAAATGGACAATTCTATATTTTCCCACATTACATTCCATTTTTCACAGTAAGAAGTCCCACAACACCAGGATAAAGTCCACCAGGTTTATTTGGAATCACGAGCTTTCGGAGCACTGCTCTTTCATCAGGTGAGTCATGAAGGATTGGCGCTCCGAAAGCTCGTGATTCCAAATTAACCCTGTTGGACTTTAACCTGACATTGTGAGACTTCTTCCTGTGCCCACCCCAGTCCAATGCTGGGATCTCCACCTCATTCTATACTCCAGATCTTTGCCCACTCACTTAACCTATCTATATCCTTTAATAGCCTCTTTAAGTCCTCTTCACGACTTACTTTCCTATCTATCTTGGTGCCACCAGTAAACTTAGTAACCAATACCTTTAGTCCCTTCATCCAAGTCATTTATATAAATTGTAAAACGTTGAGTCCTCAGCATTGATCCCTATGCACACCACTCCTTACATCCTGCTAACTTAGCCTTCATGTTTTCTTCTTTTAGGGTATTTTGAGACTTCAGTCCTTGTATTTAGATAGCATGTGGTTCATGATTAAAACAGCTTGGCAGAAAAGGTACCCTTTGTACCTTGGGAACAACTGCCCTGAAGATACTGCTGCTGCCATGCAGTGACAGGGAAAATATCTAGCTGGAAAAAGTTGGTGCTTTTCTTGTGAAGGAATTGCATTTATTTGGATTAGCATAGACATGTGTAACTTATGTTGTTAAAAACTGGCAAGTCAAGAAACCAGACATTCATAGAATCCCTACAGTGTGGTAGGAAGCCATTCGGCCCATTAAGGTTGCACCCATCCTCTGACAGAGCATCCCACCTAGAGTTATAGAGCTTTATAGCATAGAAACAGGCCCTTCGGCCCAACGTGTCCATGCCACCCTTTTTTGATTAAACCCCGAAGCTAGTCCCAATTGCCCGCATTTGGCCCATATCCCTCTATACCCATCTTATCCATGTATCTGTCTAAATGCTTTTTAAAAGACAAAATTGTACCCGCCTCTACTACTGCCTCTGGCAGCTTGTTCCAGACACTCACCACCCTCTGTGTGAAAAAATTGCCTCTCTGGACACTTTTGTATCTCTCCCCTCTCACCTAGGCCAGATCCCCGTAACCCTATATATTTACTCCGCTAATCCCCCTAACCCACACTAAAGGGCAATTTAGCACGGCCAATCTACCTAGCCTGCACATCTTTGGGCTGTGGGAGGAAACCGGAGCACCCGGAGGAAACCCACACAGACACGGGGAGAATGTGCAAACTCCACACAGACAGAGACCCAAGGCTGGAATTGAACCCAGGTCCCTGGTTGCTGTGAGGCGGCAGAGCTAACCACTGTGTCACCGTGCCGCCCATCAAGCATTCTCTCTTCTCAAACTTTCAGTTGAGAATTTTACCGTCCTGCCCGCCACAGGAATTGGAGCGGGCGAGGAGGGGCGGGCCATAGAAAAGTCCGTTGACCTCAGACGGGATTTTCCGGTTTCGGGGTGAGCGAGGCTGAAAAATCCCAGCCCATGTGTTTCGTGGATAAATGCCCGGCCGAGACACAGCTCCCAGGATGGCCTAAGATACTGCAGCTGTGGTCTGAACAGAGTTAGCTGCTCTCAGTGCAGGCGGTAATGGGGAAGCTGGAGCAAAGTTTGACTTGGTGATGTTGCATCAGCACGAAGAAAGTTCATTGCTGATTTCAACTGGTGCCCTTTGCTGAAAGTTGTTCCGGTGCATGTGTGTATGGGCATGCTACTGAGTCACGATGGCGTGGTTCCCATGCCCAGAAACACTACAGTGCAGCACTGAGGGAATGCCGAACTGTCAGAGGTGCTCCCCTTTGTGTGAGATAATAAACTGATGCCGGGTCTGCCCTCTCAGGTGGCTATAAGAGATGCCTGAGTGGGATTCAATGTTCGAAAAGGAGTTTACAAAAACCGGTAGTCCGGTCATTATCACATTACTGCTGTGGGATCTTGCTGTGCGGAAATTGGATGCTCTGTTTCCAGCTTCACTGCAATGACTGCATTTCATCAGCAGCAAAGCACTTTGGGATGTCTGCAGGTGATGAAAGATGCTATATGAATGCAAGTCCAGTTACCTCCATTGGTGTTTCCACCCCATCCATCCAGTAATTTATTCATTGCCTGTATTTTGAGATGATTCTGGTGTTATACAGTGAATGGATTAGAGAGTGATAGGCCACCAGATGGCAGTACGAGGCAGCAGTAACTCAGTCAAAAATGTCATCCCTGCGTTTAACCTTAGTGGAGAATGTGCAGTGTCAACCCTCCAGGGAGTCATTGCTTTGTGCCAATTTATGCTTACAATCAAAGTTATTTCTTTTTTAAACACACATTGAATGTTGCAACCAGATCTCTCGTCTCTGCTGCTTCTCCCAGCTGGGATTTGAGACATTACACCCCTTAATCCTACTCACTGTGTACCCCTTAATCCTACTCACTGTGTACCCCTTAATCCTACTCACTGTGTACCCCTTAATCCCACTCACTGTGTACTCCTCAATCCTACTCACTGTGTACCCCTTAATCCTACTCACTGTGTACCCCTTAATCCTACTCACTGTGTACCCCTTAATCTCACTCACTGTGTACCCCAATACCCTCCACACACTGTGTACCCCTTAATCCCATTCACTGTGTACCCTTTAGTCCCACTCAGTGTACCCCTTAATCCCACTCACTGTGTACCCCTTAATCCCACTCACTGTGTACCCCTTAATCCCACTCACTGTGTACCCCTTAGTCCCACTCACTGTGTACCCCTTAACCCTACTCACTGTGTACCCCTTAATCCCACTCACTATGTACCCCTTAATCCCACTCACTGTGTACCCCTTAATCCCACTCACTGTGTACCCCTTAGTCCCACTCACTGTGTACCCCTTAATCCTACTCACTGTGTACCCCTTAATCCCACTCACTGTGTACCCCTTAATCCCACTCACTGTGTACCCCTTAATCCCACTCACTGTGTACCCCTTAGTCCCACTCACTGTGTACCCCTTAATCCTACTCACTGTGTACCCCTTAATCCCACTCACTGTGTACCCCTTAATCCCACTCACTGTGTACCCCTTAATCCCACTCACTGTGTACCCCTTAGTCCCACTCACTGTGTACCCCTTAATCCTACTCACTGTGTACCCCTTAATCCTACTCACTGTGTATCCCTTAATCCCACTCACTGTGTACCCCTAAATCCTACTCAATGTGTACCCCTTAATCCTACTCACTGTGTACCCCTTAATCTCACTCACTGTGTACCCCAATACCCTCCACACACTGTGTACCCCTAAATCCCATTCACTGTGTACCCTTTAGTCCCACTCAGTGAACCCCTTAATCCCACACACTGTGTACCCCATATCCCCTACTCACTGTGTACCCCATACCCCCCACACACTGTGTGCCCCTTAATCCCACTCACTGTGTACCCCATACCCCCCACACACTCTGCACCCCATACCCCCCACACACTGTGTACCCCATACCCCCCACACACTGTGTACCCCATACCCCCCACACACTGTGTACCCCAGAGCCCCCACACACTGTGTACCCCATACCCTCCACACACTGTGTACCCCATACCCTCCACACACTGTGTACCCCATACCCCCCACACACTGTGTACCCCATACCCTCCACACACTCTGCGCCCCATAGCCCCCACACACTGTGTACCCCATACCCTCCACACACTGTGTACCCCATAACCCCCACACACTATGTACCCCATACTCCCCATTCACTGTGTACCCCATACCCCCCACACACTGTGTACCCCATACCCCCCACACACTATGTACCCCATACTCCCCATTCACTGTGTACCCCATACCCCCCACACACTGTGTACTCCAGAGCCCCCACACAGTGTGTACCCCATACCCCCCACACACTGTGTACCCCACACCCCCCACACACTATGTACCCCATACTCCCCATTCACTGTGTACCCCATACCCCCCACACACTATGTACCCCATACTCCCCATTCACTGTGTACCCCATACCCCCCACACACTGTGTACCCCAGAGCCCCCACACACTGTGTACCCCATAACCCCACACACTGTGTACCCCATAGCCCCCACAAACTGTCTACCCCATACCCCCCACACACTATGTACCCCATACCCCCCACACACTATGTACCCCATAGCCCCCATACACTATGTACCCCATACCCTCACACACTGTGTACCCCATACCCACACTCATTGTGTAGCCCATGCCCCCCACACACTATGTACCCCATACCCTCACACACTGTGTACCCCATACCCACACTCATTGTGTAGCCCATGCCCCCCACACACTGTGTACCCCATAACCCCACACACTGTGTACCCCATAGCCCCCACAAACTGTCTACCCCATACCCCCCACACACTATGTACCCCATAGCCCCCACACACTATGTACCCCATAGCCCCCACACACTATGTACCCCATAGCCCCCACACACTATGTACCCCATACCCTCACACACTGTGTACCCCATACCCACACTCATTGTGTAGCCCATGCCCCCCACACACTGTGTACCCCATACCCTCACACACTGTGTACCCCATAACCCCCCCACACACCATGTGGCTCATAGCCCCCACACACTGTGTACCCCATAGCCCCCACTCACTGTGTATCCCATACCACTCGCTGGTTCCTGACATGGGGCTCCCTCACCCTGTGGCCCTCTATTATTCATCCTCCATAGAAACATAGAAGATAGGAGCAGGAGGAGGCCATTCGGCCCTCCGAGCCTACTCCGCCATTCATTACGATCACGGCTGATCGTCCAACTCAATAGCCTAACCTTGTTTTCTCCCCATAACCTTTGATCCCATTCGCCCCAAGTGCTTTATCCAGCTGCCTTTTGAATACATTCAATATTTTGGCATTAACTACTTCCTGTGGTGATGAATTCCACCGGCTCACCACTCTTTGGGTGAAGAAATGTCTCCTCATCTCCATCCTAAATGGTCTACCCTGAATTCTCAGACTGTGACCCCTGGTTCTAGACTCCCCCATCACCGGGAACATCCTTCCTGCATCTACCCTGTCTAGTCCTGTTAGAATTTTATAAGTGTCCATGAGATCCCCCCTCATTCGTCTGAACTCCAGCGAAAACAATCCTAACCTAGTCAATCTCTCCTCATACATCAGTCCCGCCATCTCTGTAATCAGCCTGGTAAACCTTCGCTGCACTCCCTTGACAGCAAGAACATCCTTCCTCAGAAAAGGAGACCAAAGCTGCTCACAATACTCTAGGTGTGGCCTCACCAAGGCCCTGTATAATTGCAACAACACATCCCCGCTCCTGTACTCGTAACCTCTCTCAATGAAGGCCAACATACCATTTGCCTTCTTCACCACCTGCTGCACCTGCATGCTTACCTTCAGCGACTGGTGCACAAGGACACCCAGGTCCCGCTGCACACTCCCCTCTCCCAATTAACAGCCATCCTTCAGTGTATAATTGTTGAGTTCTCTTTATATCCTGATGTTTGAGGCTGAACCACACTTTGCACAACAACGCTGTTATTCCTGGCCCTATGGTGAGCTCCCCATCGCTCATTCATACTCTCACTGAAATTACTTATTTCCTGCTCTGTGACACTGACCAGCTGGTGGAGTTCAGATTCAATCGGTTAATTGATCTGAAATAAAAAGCTAGACTTAATAATGGTGATCACAGAATGACCGGTTCTACCTGGTACAGTAATGTCCTTTACCAGCCTTCTGTGTGATTCCATACCCAGAGAAATGGCCCTCAACTGTCCCCTGAAATGACACAGCAAGCCATTCGGTTTGAGGTCATCCAAAACTCAGCTGCCAGTGACCTTACTTTCACCAAGACTCATTCACCGATCGCCCCCGTCCTCTCTGACCTATAATGGCTCCTGTTCTCGCAATCTCTCAATTTTAATAATCTCACCCTTGTTGTCAAATCCCTCCATGGCCTTGCCCCTCCCTATCTCTGTGACCCCGCCCCTCCCCCCAGCCCCACAACTCTCCGAGATCTCTGCACTCCTCTGGTTCTGGCCTCTTGAGCATCCGTCATTTGAATCACTTCACCATTGGTGGCTGTGCCTTCAGCCACCTCAGCCCTAAGCCCTGGGATTCCCTCACTAAACCTCTCCTGTCCCTCTCTTTCTTTATGACTATCTCTGAAAACTGTTTCTTTGACCAAGTGTTTGGCTCTTGGTGCTGACATGGGGTCACATGTTGCTTCATAATGTTTCTGTGAGGTGCCTTGGGATGTTTTCCAGCATTAAAGGTGCTATATAAATGCAGGCTGGTGTTTTTCTTGTACTCTTGCCAGCACCAAAATGCCCGTAAATGTGAGTTTGGTTCTGCGATCAAATGACAGCTGGAAAATTTCTGATTTATTAGGCAGCCCTGTTGGAGTTGAAGGGATTTAGCCCCCCACAAACTGGGATTTACCCCCTAAAATGGGATTTACCCCACAAACTGGGATTTACCCCAAAACTGGGATTCAAACCCCCCGCCCCCAAGCTGGGATTTACCCTCAAACTGGGATTTATCCCAAAACTGGGATTCAACCCCTCAAACTGGGATTCAGCCCCTCCCCTCAAACTGGGATTTAACCCATCAAACTGGGATTTACTCCTCAAACTGGGATTTACCCCCAAACAGGGATTCAACCCCCAAACTGGGATTCAACCCCCCAAACTGGGATTCAACCCCTCAAACTGGGATTGACCCCCAAACTGGGATTCAACCCCCAAACTGGGATTCAACCCCCCCCTCAAACTGGGATTCAACCCCTCAAACTGGGATTTACCCCCAAACTGGGATTCAACCCCCAAACTGGGATTCAACCCCCCAAACTGGGATTCAACCCCCCCTCAAACTGGGATTCAACCCCTCAAACTTTCCACTTAGTAAGGAAGTTAAAACTAGAGGACACAGCCTCAAAATAAAGGGGGGTCGGTTTAAGACAGAGTTGAGGAGGAACTTCTTCTCCCAGAGGGTGGTGAATCTCTGGAATTCTCTGCCCACTGAGGTGGTGGAGGCTACCTCGCTGAATATGTTTAAAGCGCGGATGGATGGATTCCTGATCGGTAAGGGAATTAAGGGTTATGGGGATCAGGCGGGTAAGTGGTACTGATCCACGTCAGATCAGCCATGATCTTATTGAATGGCGGGGCAGGCTCGAGGGGCTAGATGGCCTACTCCTGCTCCTATTTCTTATGTTCTTATGTTCTTAAACTGGGATTTACCCCCAAACTGGGATTCAACCCCCCCCCCCCCTCAAACTGGGATTCAACCCCTCAAACTGGGATTTACCCCCAAACTGGGATTCAACCCCCAAACTGGGATTCAACCCCCCAAACTGGGATTCAACCCCCCCTCAAACTGGGATTCAACCCCTCAAACCGGGATTTACCCCTCAAACTGGGATTTACCCCCAAACTGGGATTCAACCCCCCAAACTGGGATTTACCCCAATACTGGGATTCAACCCCCCAAACAGGGATTCAACCCCCCAAACTGGGATTCAACCCCTCAAACTGGGATTTACCCCTCAAACTGGGATTTACCTCCAAACTGGGATTCAACCCCCCCCCCAAACTGGGATTTACCCCCTAAAATGGGATTTATCCCAAAGCTGGGATTCAACCCCCCCTCCCCTCCCCCCCCCACTCCACCAGGCTGGGATTTACTCCCCCGCCCCAACTCAGATGGAATTTACCCTCCCCAAAATGGGATTTACCCCCTTCAAGCTGGGATGACCCCACCAAACTGGGAGTTACGCTCCCCAGCTGGGACTCGCCCCCCCCCCCCCCACAGGATGGAATAACCCCCTCCTCCCCCAATCCACCACGTTGTGTGTGCAGTAACTGAGAATTCTTGTGTTTTTAACAGGACCGAGTTACACTTGCACCAATTGGCGGACAGCCAGATATTTGGGATTTTACCATTGACGAAGGTAAGTGAAGCTGAAGACTGCATTGCAGCACAGAGGCAGCAGCTTAAACGTGGGTGCACTCGATGCACCAGGCAGACTTGTAGCAGTGCCCGTGTGTTAGAGCCTGGGCGAGGGAAATGGTATTAGTACCAGACGGCACGGCCAGAGGAACATTGCTGGCATTGAGGACAGGATTTCATTTCATAATAAATCTTCTAGGAATTGATCAAAGATGTCTGCAAACACATCACGTTTTATCTCTGTCTTATTTTTAACCTAAATCCTTTCAATAATACTTCAAACGCAACGACGGATCTCAGCAGGTGCGAGATGAAATGACTGACAAGCTTGAGTAAGAGATATTCAAAAAGGGATTTGCGGGAAGTAAGATATTTGACTGATTTACTGCGAGGGAAGGGAGGAAGAATACATTCGCCCCATCGCATTGTCAGCGACATTGTGTCTGACAATGACCGCATGAATATGTTGTGTAGGCAATTTACAACTCTGTGATAAACTAAGAGAGGATCTTCAACAGGACAACTGGCCATTTCCTCATCCGTGTCTTGACTTACGGAGATGAGTTGCTATGTGTTTTTGCGAGGGTTGGGGGTGGGAAGAGGTTGGGGGGGGGATCTTTATAAAGGTAACAACAGGTTTAAGAATCCATTGTCTGATGGGTGCTGCAGCTCTATTGCTAAGTCCAGTGGGAACCCAGTGTGTTTAGAATGCTGGTCTACACTCAACCCTACCAGGTTATAGAACCTCCCTGGATGGCCTGCAGTGTAGCAGCATCATTGTCACCTTTTAATAATTCCCCTAGTAGTGCGGCCATTTCATAGAGTCACAGAATCCATACAGTGCAGAAGGAGGCCATTCGGCCCTTCGAGTATGCACCGATGCTTCAACTGAGGAGCATCTTACCCAGTCCCATCCCTGCCCTGTCCCCCTAACCCCACACATTTATCTCATTGTTCCCCCTAATTTACACATCTTTGGACACTAAGGGGCAATTTCCCACGGCCAATCCGCCTAATCTGCACATCTTTGGACTGTGGGAGGAAACTGGAGCACCCGGAGGAAACCCACGCAGACACAGGGAGAACGTGCAAACTCACCCAGACAGTCGCCCAAGGCTGGAATCGAACCTGGGTCCCGGCCACTGCTAACCACTGTGCTACCGTGTCGTCCCAAAAACACACATCACCCCAGATGGGACTCGAACCCACAATCCCTGGCTTAGGGGGCAGTTGCCTTATCCAATAGGCCATTGGGGCTAGATTCGCCTTAGAAGGCTGCTGAAGCTTTCGAATTTTTGGTGTTCTACCTCTTCCTTAACTTATTTCATCTCGCACACAAACTTACGAATTAAGAGCAGGAGTAGGCCACTCAGATGCTCGGGCCTGTTCCGCCATTCAATAAGATCATGGCTGATCTAACCGTAACCTCAACTCCACTTTCCTACCGACCCCTGATAACATTTAACCCCCTTGTTAATCAAGAATCTATCTAGCTTGCTGAAAAATATTCAAAGACTGTGCCAGAGACTCACGACCCTCTTTTTAAAAGTTTTTTTAAAGTTAAAGTTTATTTATTAGTCACAATTAAGGCTTACATTAACACTGCAATGAAGTCACTGTGAAATTCCCCTAGTCGCCACAGTCCAGCGCCTGTTCGGGTCAATGCATCTAACCAGCACGTCTTTCAGAATGTGGGAGGAAATCAGAGCACCCGGAGGAAACCCACGCAGACACGGGGAGAGCGTGCAAACTCCACACAGACAGTGACCCAAGCCAGGAATCAAACCCAAATTGAATCCTCACCTTTATCTTAAATGAGTGACCCCTTATTTTTAAACGGTAGCCCATAGTTCTAGATTCTCTGACGAGACAAACATCTCCACATCCCCCCTGTCAATACCCCTCAGGATCATAAAGGTTTTTTCAATTTTAGTGCTATCCTGCGCTGTTAGCCATGGTCCTTCAGTTGGGGTCCAGTTGGTGTCTGCTGATAAGGGAACCTAATTTTTAACATAGTTCAGTTTATTTCTTTTACAATAACTCCATACAGTAAAACAAAGGGCCCCCTTTGCCCTCTGTAGACGTTGACTTATCAAACGTAGACATTTTAAAACATTTTCTTTTATTTGTTCATGGGATGTGGGCGTCGCTGGCTGGGCCAGCATTTATTCCCCATCCTTGCGGGTATTTAAGAGTCAACCACATTGCTGTGGCTCTGGAGTCACATGTAGGCCAGACCAGGTAAGGATGGCAGATTTCCTTCCCTAAAGGACATTAGTGATCCAGATGGGTTTTTCTGACAATTGACAATGGTTTCGTGGTCACTTTTAATTTCAGATTTTTATTGAATTCAAATTTTACCATCTGCCACAGTGGTTTTTGAACTCGGGTCCTCAGAGCATTACCCTGGGTCTCTGGATTATTAGTCAAGTGGAGAGATTAATGGGTTGAAATGTTGTCTTCCTATCATTCCTGCTTTGGGTTAGCTTCAGGGAGGACATGTTGCAAACTGTTGCAAGCCAGCACGCCACTCTTGCTGCAGATCGCTCCAAGGCTCCTCGGGTCTGACCTTGCTTGTTTTCCCATTCCCCAGGTGGAGGAGAAGCAGAGAGCCTCCTCGGCCTTCAGCAGGCTTCAGGCAGCCATGGAGACACTGGGATTCACAGCGGATGAACAAATGGCCATTTGGCACGTGCTGGCGGCCATCTATCACCTTGGAGCTGCTGGGGCCTGTAAAGGTAATGCTGTCTGTGAACACCAGGAGTGCTAGAGGGAGACATGGGGCGCAATCTTACCACCTATTCATGCCACGCTTCCACTGCAGCGGGTTTAGAAGAGTGAGAGGGGATCTCATAGAAACTTTAAAAATTCCAACAGGGTTAGACAGGGTAGATTCAGAAAGAATGTTCCCGATGGTGGGGGAGTCCAGAACTAGGGGGCATAGTTTGAGGATAAGGGGTAAACCTTTTAAAACTGAGGTGAGGAGAAATCTCTTCACCCAGAGGGTGGTGAATGTGTGGAATTCACTACCACCGAATGTAGCTGAGGCCAAACCGTTGTGTGATTTCAAGAATGAATTAGATATAGGACTTGGGGTTAAAGGGATCAAGGGATATGGGGGGGGGGGCATCAGGATATTGAATTTGATGATCAGCCATGATCAAAATGGCTCGAAGGGCCGAATGGCCTCCTGCTGCTTCTAGTTTCTATGTTTCTATGTAGATTTGGCCATAACCAAATCCCTGTTCACTGCAGTGGGATGGGAAAATCCCACTGGCATGAATGGTCAGAAAATTCCGGCAATTAATCCACTTCTCAGAGACAAAGCATACGCCTGATAATTCTGGGATTTTGAACTGATTTTCCTTAGTTTGTTGATTAGTTTCATTGGGAACTTCTGGCACATAGTCTCACACTTGAAGCGTAGATTGGAAGCTCAATTTATTAAAAATTTTGTTCTTAAAAGGAAACAAAATTTGAAATATTAAAATGGAAAACAAAATTTTCAGTAGAAAACCAATCACCAACTTTAAGGTTTAGATTTGATATGGATGGGAGCAATGGTATTTGATTGGCAGGTTGGACAAGTATTGGATACCGATGGACTGCGTATGTTTTTACCTTTTCCAGTTATTACAAAATGTGTACCAGTTGGGCTCACAGTTTGAACTGCCTCACAATGAGTACTTTTCCGTCTGCCGCAGACTAATCTTTATCGGGTGTGATTCTCCGATTGCGTTCGTCCCGTCACCACTGCCAGCAAGAACGGGGAATTTGGCGCTCAGCCAAAGCTCCATCCACTGCAGGGGGACCGGAGAATCCCAGCCGCGGGCGAGGTCGGAGAATTCCGGCTATCGTGTTGACTTAGCGACTATCCCCAGTTGCAGTAAGTGGCCCACTGGATCACACGGCCAACGCGGGGCATGGTACTGAATATCCCTGGGTGGGGTTCCCCAAACCCCCGCTGGATTTGGAAAAGGTGGCTGCTGCCAGAGTTACAGCAAAATCTCTGCAGATATTCAGGGGCCTGTGTCTCTCATGTCAACTTGAATGGCTCTTCTAGTCATCTAAATCGATTCACATTGCCCAATAATTTGCTCTCCAAATTATTCTCTAGTAAACTACCCTGAGTGGGCATTCTCTACACCATTTGCCCAGTGAAGATGGAACAGTGATCCATACTTATTTTCAATTTGGAAATTATTCATGTAACAAATGCAGAGCTGTATGATAGTCATGAGAATGGGCAGTAGTTCTCAATATATTCTCTGTAGTTTCCTTCAGGATTCTTTACCGTGCAGTGGGGTGGCACGGTGGCACAGTGGTTAGCAATGCTTCTTCACAGCGCCAGGGATCCGGGTTCGATTCTCGGCTTGAGTCACTGTCTGTGTGGAGTTTGCACGTTTTCCCCGTGTCAGTGTTGGTTTCCTCCGGGTACTCCGGTTTCCTCCCACATTCTGAAAGACATGCTGGTTAGGTGCATTGACCCGAACAGGTGCCGGATTGTGGCGACTAGGGGAATTTCACAGTAACTTCATTGCAGTGTTAATGTAAGCCTTACTTGTGACTAATAAATAAGCTTTACTTTAACTTTTACAATCTCTTAAAATGAAGCAGCTTCTTTACATTGATCATACTGACCACCTCACATTCCAAACAGTGCACAGTGTGATGATATTGATATATTGTATGTTGAAGGGGAATATTTTTAAAGGTCAACTTTTCTGCAGGCAACCGTGGTGTCTGGAAAACATTTAGCCCAGGGGTTGTGAAAGCAAATTAGCAAAGCATTTTAGTGAGGAATGGATTACTTTGTACAGCTAATGGGTTGGTGATTATACGAGAGGTTCTTCTGGGATTTCAGACCAAGTTGATCGACAGGGTCATCTGATAGTCCTGAATTTTGTGCAGCAAGAAATAAGCTTTTTCAAAGAGAGGGGTTGGAGTTTGGCTGCTCTGGTTGGAGTTAGGAGAATTTTGCAGGCTTCTGGAATCTCTATATCTCTCTGAAAACGCCAAGGCTGCCTGCACTCATTATAGCAAGTATATTTGTGATTGCTAACTATATTTTCAGTGGGTTTTAAGTCTCTAAGAGGAATGTTGCTCATTTGGAACTGATAAGGGATAAGTTAGAAATTAGAGTTGTATCTTTTCCTGTTGAAAGATTGTTCAACAGTTAAGAGTTAAGCTGCTTCATTTTGTTACAGGTATATTTAAGCTGTGTTATGAATAAAGCCTGTTTTGACAAAAAGATTCCTCATTTCTCAGTGGAATTACTCCTGGAGCGAAACATCCTTTCCTCATATTAATGCCAAAATAGAAAAATTGTTGGGGTCTGGTCTGTCTTCATAATATACCTTGGGGTTCCTAACAACAGCATCAAAATGGGTCCTTTTATTCGAACTGTTACGTGTGGCATACACGCACATCAGTGTATCCTGGTCAGAACCACTGCAATCATTCTATTCTTCTGTTCCTTGAAGAGAGTACTGTTGTTAAATTTCCCTGATCTTACCACCACCAATCCTTCACCCCACCCCACCTCACTGCCCCAAAACGTAGTCAAAGAACAAAGAACAGTACAGGACAGGAACAAGTCCTTTGACCAACCAAGTCTGTGCTGACGCAGATGCCCCTCTAATCTAATATTTTCTTGCCTCTATGTGGTCCATATGCCTCTATTCCCTGCCTGTTCATGTATCTATCCAGAAGCCTCTTGAACGTTGTTATAGAATCTGCTTCCAGCATCTCTTCTGGCAGCGCGTTCCAGGCATTCACCACCCTCTGTGTGAAAAACTTGCCACTTACATCTCTTTTAAACTCCCCCCTCCCACTCTCCACCTATGCCCCCTAGGAATTGAACCGTCGACCGCGGGAAAAAGACTCTGACTATCCACTCTATACAACTGTCATAACCTTGTAAACATCTATCAGGTCCCCCCTCATCCTCCGACGCTCCAATGAAAACAATCCAACTTTATTCAACCTTTCTTCATAGTCCATATCCTCCAACCAGGCAACATCCTGGTAAATCTCTTCTGCAGTCAGAGTAGGATGGCCTCATTAAAGATTGACGATGCATTAAGACACATCACCCAAATCACGGTACGGTAGCACAGTGGTTAGCACTGCTGCTTCACAGCTCCAGGGACCTGGGTTCGATTCCCGGCTTGGGTCACTGTCTGTGTGGAGTTTGCACATTCTCCTCGTGTCTGCGTGGGTTTCCTCCGGGTGCTCCGGTTTCCTCCCACAGTCCAAAGATGTGCGGGTTAGGTTGATTGGCCATGCTAAAATTGCCCCTTAGTGTCCTGAGATGAGTAGGTTAGAGGGAATAGTGGGTAAAATATGTAGGGATATGGGGGTAGGGCCTGGGTGGGATTGTGGTCGGTGCAGACTCGATGGGCCGAATGGCCTCTTTCTGTACTGTAGGGTTTCTATGATTCTATGATTTCTAAATCCTGACACCAGGAATAACAGTGTTCAATCCCATTCATGTGATTCAAGTCTTATTCATTTACCTTAACTAAAATCTGACTGCAAGATTTTGGTCTTTTTTCACAGCCACTGTTTCAATTAGTTCTACAAAAGGACAGTGCCTATTTAAAACCCTAGCTAGTTCAGTCATATAAATTGATGACAGACATTCTAATTTTTGTCTCATTATGTTGTTTCCTCCTCATGAGTACCAGCTACACGTTCTTTGTGATAGCTAAGTGCCCTAATTGGATAATCAGTTATAACTGACAGGGCAGTAGACGTGCAACCTTGTGTTCCTGAATTTAAGGAATTGCGAATGTGGAATTTTGGTGAGGCCACAGCTGGAGTACCGTGTGCAGTTCTGGTCGCCACATTATAGGAAGGATGTGAATGCACTGGAGGGGGTGCAGAGGAGATTCACCAGGATGTTGCCCGGGATGGAACATTTAAGTTACGAAGGAAGGTTGGATAAGCTTGGGTTGTTTTCTCTGGAGCAGAGAAGACTGAGGGGTGATCTGATTGAGGTGTCCAAGATTATGAGGGACATGGACAAGATGGATAGGGAGCAGCTGTTCCCCTTAGTTGAAGGGTCAGTTACGAGGGGACACAAGTTAAAAGTGAGGACTGGGAGCTTTAGGGGGGATTTGAGGAATGATTCTTTTACCCAGAGGGTGGTGATGGGTTCGAATGAACTGCCTGGGAGGGTGGTGGAGGCGGGATACCTCACATCCTTTAAAAAGTACCTGGATGAGTACTCGGCACGTCATAACACTCAAGGCTATAGGCCATGTGCTGGCACGTGGGATTAGGTGGGCAGGTCAGGGTCTTTTATACATCGGTGCAGACCTGATGGGCCGAAGGGCCTCTTCTGCACTGTAGGATTCTGTGATTCTAATTCTATGGGTAAGTATGGCTTTGGCTTTTTGAGGTTCAGATCGACCATAATGTGCTTCTCTCCTGAGTCACTCAGGCTGCCTCCAGTAGTGTTGTTCAATGCGGCTATCTGAATGGTGCAATCCCGAGTGTAAACTGGACTAGCTGGTTGATGAATATTCCTTTGCTGGTGTGCAATAGATGCGAGTTGAATCTTGGTGTTATTTTGGAGCTGTCTCTGGTCGAGTGTGTTGTTGATTTATGGAGATGGCTGTATCATTGAGAAATGGACAGGTCACGCTTGACATGGTACTGACAGTACTTTGTGTAAAGTGAGTGAGGTATCTGTGATGCAGTCTTGATCAATCCCTCGTGCAAGGCTGCCACGTGATTGTAAAGTGAATGAGACATCAGGACGGTACAGTGGCACAGTAGTTAGCACTGCTGCCTCACAGCACCAGGGATCTGGGTTTAATTCCGGACTCGGGTCACTGTCTGTGTGGAGTTTGCACGTTCTACCCATGTCTGCGTGGGTTTCCTCCGGGTGCTCCGGTTTCCTCCCACACTCCAAAGATGTGCAGGTTAGGTGGATTGGCCATACTAAATTGACCCTTAGTGTCCAAAGATGTGTAGGTTATGTGGATTAGCCATGATAAATGGGCCTGGGGAAGATGCTCTTCCGGAGAGTTGGTGCAGACTTGATGGGCTGAATGGCCTCCTTTTCACTGTAGGTCTTCCATATCAGTGATGCAGTCCCAAACAATCCCTCATGTAAGGTTAACATGTGAGTCAAAGTGAATTATGAGGTTGCAGTTTAGGCAAATCCCTCGGACAAAGCTAGCACGTGAGCTGTGGAAAGTTTGGGTCACTGGGTCAGAAGCATGTTGGTGGTGCTGACAGCAAGACCTGGCAGCTGGGCAGTGAGAGTTTAGTGCCCCTCCCAGGGCAGGGTGGCAACTGGGCAGTGGAGGTTAGTGATGAGCTGTGTCTGTGTGTCTGTGTGTGTGTGTGTGTGTGTGTGTGCGTGGGGTAGGGGGGAAGGGCATGTTGAAATGAGACAGGCAGTCAAAGTGGAGATGTGAGTACGACGGGAGGATTGGCCCTGATGGGAAGGTGTGGAATCATTTCTTTTTCAGTGACAGGGCTGGCAGATGGTGCGGAGCCTTTGAAAATCTCTCCAGATGGCAAGACAGTTTCACAAGTCAAACGGTGTGGACATCTAAAACACAGAGGCGTGAGGTAATTCAATGCAGTGAAGCAAAGGCACAGACCATATTACACAACAGACTCGGGCTGTGATACTGAATAAATGGTTACTGTTTATAAGGTTACCATACACTCAGTTGTGATCTAGATGGTGAGCTATGCTTTCAGGCTCACTTGGCGTATCTCTAAATATCCGACCATGAGAGTGAATGGAAACAACACTGCGGCCTCACTGTATTGCGGTCCGTGGGACCATATCCCAAGGCCCCGTTAGAAATGAGACCATATTATTGGCATATGCTGCCCCAGTTCTTCATTCCTGCTCATTTTTCTTTGTTGTCTTCAAACTGTGCAGGGATCGCTGGTATCTTCAATCATTTTCCAGCAACATTTCTTACCCCGAGCTTGAATATCAGTGATTCAGTAGATCTGGGCTTTTGCCTCAATCATTGTAAGGATATCAGTACAAGTACAGATGACTCTATCTTAAGTATGATCGTAGTTACACAAAGAGCAACGGTTTTCAATTAAGATGGGAAAATTTCACAGACTTAATGAGTCGCAAGGCTGCCTTCTTATTGGCTGGCTATCAATATAACCACACATTTTATTATAAAAAATGTCCCAATATGCACGGTTTAGGTTGATTGGCCATGATAAATTGCCCCTTAATGTCAGGGGGAGTCGGAGAGTAAATATGTGGGGTTACGGGGATAGGGTGGGATTGTTGATGGTGCAGGCTTGATGGGCCAAATGGCCTCCTTCTGCATTGTAGATTTTATGATTCTATGACAAAATAACAAGAGAAGCAGTTAATAAAAAAACAATGTTATATTAAATATATTTATTCAAATCCATCTTTCAAAGTGTGACATGAAATTCATTGTTTGACTTTAAGGCTTCATTTTATTGTGGGTTGGTGGTATTAGGAATATAGAAATGAGAGCAGGCCATTCAGCCCATCGAGCCTGCCCCACCATTCAATATGATCATGGTTAATAGGACACTTCAATGCCTTTCACCCACACTCTCCCCATCACTCTTTACATTATTGTTAATCAGAAATCTATCAATCTCTGCTTTAAACATCCACAGCCCTCTGGGATAGAAAACTCATGATGTGGAGATGCCGGCGTTGGACTGGGGTGAACACAGTAAGAAGTTTAACAACACCAGGTTAAAGTCCAACAGGTTTATTTGGTAGCAAAAGCCACGCAAGCTTTCGGAACCCCAAGCCCCTTCTTGAGGTGAGTGGGAATTCTGTTCACAAACAGGGCATATAAAGACGCAAACTCAATTTACATGAATAATGGTTGGAATGCATATACTTACAGCTAATCAAATCTTTAAGATATAAACAATGTGAGTGGAGAGAGCATCAAGACAGGCTAAGGGGATGTGTATTGTCTCCAGACAGTGAGACTCTGCAGGTCCAGGCAAGCTGTGGGGATTACAAATAAGAACATAAGAACATAAGAAATAGGAGCAGGAGTAGGCCATCTAGCCCTTCGAGCCTGCCCCGCCATTCAATAAGATCATGGCTGATCTGACGTGGATCAGTACCACTTACCCGCCTGATCCCCATAACCCTTAATTCCCTTACCGATCAGGAATCCATCCATCCGTGCTTTAAACATATTCAGCGAGGTAGCCTCCACCACCTCAGTGGGCAGAGAATTCCAGAGATTCACCACCCTCTGGGAGAAGAAGTTCCTCCTCAACTCTGTCTTAAACCGACCCCCCTTTATTTTGAGGCTGTGTCCTCTAGTTTTAACTTCCTTACTAAGTGGAAAGAATCTCTCCGCCTCCACCCTATCCAGCCCCCGCATTATCTTATAAGTCTCCATAAGATCCCCCCTCATCCTTCTAAACTCCAACGAGTACAAACCCAATCTCCTCAGCCTCTCCTCATAATCCAAACCCCTCATCTCCGGTATCAACCTGGTGAACCTTCTCTGCACTCCCTCCAATGCCAATATATCCTTCCTCATATAAGGGGACCAATACTGCACACAGTATTCCAGCTGCGGCCTCACCAATGCCCTGTACAGGTGCATCAAGACACAAATAGTGTGACATGAACCCAATATCCCGGTTGAGGCCGTCCTCATGTGTGCGGAACTTGGCTATCAGTTTCTGCTCAGCGACTCTGCGCCGTCGTGTGTCGTGAAGGCCGCCTTGGAGAACGCTTACCCGAATATCAGCGTTCTCCAAGGCGGCCTTCACGACACACGACGGCGCAGAGTAAGTATTCAAGTAAGTATTCGCATTCCAACCATTATTCATGTAAATTGAGTCTGTGTCTTTATATGCCCTGTTTGTGAACTGAATTCCCACTCACCTCAAGAAGGGGCTTGGGGCTCCGAAAGCTTGTGTGGCTTTTGCTACCAAATAAGCCTGTTGGACTTTAACCTGGTGTTGTTAAACTTCTTACATAGAAAACTCCACAGATTCACAACCCTCTGTGTAAAGAAATTTCTCCTCATCTCCATCCCAAGAAATAGTCTTCCCCCGCTCCCCCTTTGAAATTGCGCCCCTGAAAATATATCTGGTATAGTCTTGTCATTTATGGAGCATTTAGACCAACATACAGCATGGAAAATGTTGGAAATATGTTTTGAAAGGATAAATGTGACTGAAAGTGTTGGGATCCAAGGTGGTCCCATGTTACACAGAGTTCCTTGCTATAGCAGACCATGTCATACTCTTATACAGACATAGAGCAGGATATTATGGCCTCGTTCATCCCAAAATGTAAAATCTCACCCAGGGTCAACGGACCTTTCCATGGTCCGTCCCTCACCCGTTCCGATTCCCATGGTGGGCAGGTGGTAAAATTCAGGCTATACTCTCTTCCACTTTCTTCTATGGGAAAATGATACAAAGTCTGAGGTCACGTACCAATTGACTCAAGAACAATTTTTTCCCTGCTGCCATCAGACTTTTGAATGGACTACCTTTATGTTAAGCTGATCTTTCTCCACACCCCAGCTGTGACTGTGACATTCTGCACCCTCTCCTTTCCTTCTCCCTTATGTACTTTATGAATAGAATGTTTTCTCTGTATAGCTCACAAGAAACAATAGTTTTCACTGTATCCCAGTACATGTGACAATAATAAATCAGTTCAATCAATTCATAACTAGGTCACAGTGTGTGTTAGTGTAGGATTGTAAGAGTGGATTTAACATGTTGAGAGAACCTGTTGTGATACTAGTGTACCTTTAAGAATAAAAAAAAATGTTCTTTGCAGTTTGTAAGCAGCCCTTTGGGTTTATTGTTGCCGGGTTGTCTGTTAGAAATCCTTTCACTGCTGCTTCAATGGTTTAAATGGGGTTTTGTTTATCTTTACTCTGGGCCTCAGATACTTTCTGGGATCTTTTATGATCCTGCATTGTGAGGGGGAAGATTTGTTGACAAGTCAAAGTCAGGTGGTTCCTCTCCAGAAGAATTCAGGGACTTACTTTCAGTTTTGGATTTAGAGTCTGAAGCTGCCCTCGTTGTCAAGTGGCAGGCAGTTTTTTCTCCTTCTCACTCCCTGGTATTACATATTCTGCTGGCTTGCTGGAAGAAGTTCTCCTGGCATTTCTGGATTGGAAAAGCTGCAGTTGGTGGTTGGTTTGCCAAGAGTCTCTCTCTCTCTCCCTGGTGTTTTGGGAAACTGTTCTGATTTCAAGCTGGTCTGTGTGTATATCCAGGGGGCTGCTACAAGTTACAAGGCTGGGAAATCAGAGTTGCATTTCTCCACCCAAAGGACTAAGTTCCGACATCACGTGAGCATTCGTATTTTCTGTGCTAAACCTGTGACGAGGATTTTGTACAGGGGACTTTGTTTGATTGTCTTTTTTAGCGCGGCGGGATAGGGGAATCGCCCCCAGGGTGTTTCTCTGGCTAGTGAGTCTAGAACCAGGAGACATAGCGTGGGATTTTGTGGCCTCGCTCATCCCTAAACCGTAAAATCCCACCCGAGGTCAATGGACCTTCCCATTGTCTGCCCCTCACCCGCTCCGATTCCCGTGGTGGGCGGGGCAGTAAAATTCCAGCAATAATCTCAGAATAAGGGGCCGGCATGGTTAATTATTTAAGCCAATCATATTCCATACCGATGCTCAAATTTGATGGAATGTAACGATTCTGGAATATTCTCATATCATTGACGGATACATGTTGGATATTACACTGCATTCTTAGGATGTATCTTTCCTGTTTCAGCACTGTTTTAGGGAATGGAGAGAAGGGAAAGTGTATGAATCCAAGGAAAAATAAGAATACGCACTGAACACACATTCCCAATAGGGGGACCATCCCAGGAGAGGAACAGGGATCGGGGTGAGGAGCTTTAGCCCTTGTCTCCGATCTGTGCTCCCCTCAGTGTGCACCTTCTAAGTGCTCTTAGTAGTGTTGATGGATGAACTTACCCTAATTCTCCCCCACCAAAAAAAAAATCAATTCAATGGTTTATTTACCCTGCTTAGTTAGCGTGGGGAGATGGAGGGGTGGGTCTGGGGAAGAAAAGTTTTTAATCTTTTCTTATTGACTGTAAGAAGTGAAATCAAAACATAGCAACACAAAGCAGTGATTGCTTCAAGTAATTAGCAGGAATTGAGTACAAAATGTACTGGTGCCTGAAAGAAGGAGAAAGTGTCTGGCAGCCACAGAAATTACATGGATGGGGGAAGAGACACCAAAAAAAGGGGCGGCACAGTGGTTAACACTGCTGCCTCACAGCGCCAGGGACCTGGGTTCGATTCCTGGCTTGGGTCACTGTCTGTGCGGAGTTTGCACGTCCTCCTCGTGTCTGCGTGGGTTTCCTCCGGGTGCTCCGGTTTCCTCCCACAGTCCAAAGATGTGCGGGTTAGGTTGATTGGCCATGCTAAATTGTCCCGAGTGTCAAGGCATTAACAGGGTAAATATGTGGAGTTATGGGAATAGGGCCTGCGTGGAATTGTGGTCGGAGCAGACTCGATGGGATGAATGGCCTCCTTCTGTCCCACACTTGATGTGGAATGGTGCTCCTCAAGATAGATAACCACCTAATTACCTTACCTTGCCTTACAGTGGACATTGTCTTACCATGGGGCTTCCCTGATTGCATCAGAGATGGTAGTATCTCTCCAATCATACTCCCCCTTTTGGCACTGTTCTGGGATTAGTTTCAACATTCGAAAGACACATCAACCAACAACCTGCCTCTTCATTGAATAGACAGGCTGATTTTTAAAATAAGATTTGTTGAATGTGGAGGTTGGTGGGATGACATGATGGTCAGGGTGGCACAGTGATTAACATTTCTGCCTCGCAGCACCAGGGTTTGATTCCACCCTTGGGTCACTTTCTGTGTGGAGTCTACACATTCTCCCTGTGTCTGTGTGGGTTTCCTCTGGGTGCTCTAGGCTCCTCCCACAGTCCAAAAATGTGCAGGTTAGGTGGATCAGCTATGGTAAATGCATGGGGTTAAGGGGATGGTTAAAGTTTTTATTAGTGTCTCAAGTAGGCTTACATTAACACTGTAACAAAGTTAATGTAACAATCCCCCAGTTGCCACACTCCGGCACCTGTTCAGATACACTGAGGGAGAATTTAGCATGGCCAATGCACCTAACCAGCATGTCTTTTGGACTGTGGGAGGAAACCGGGGCACCCGGAGGAAACCCATGCAGACACGGGGAGAATGTGCAAACTCCACACAAGCAGTGCCCCAAGCCACGAATTGAACCCAGGTCCCTGGCGCTGTGAGGCAGCAGTGCTAACCACTGTGGCACCGTGTCAACATGCTCCGAGGGGGAAGGGAGATGGTGGGCCTGAGTAAGGTGTTCTTTCAGAGAATCGGTGCAGTTTCGATGGGCTGAATGACCTCCTTTTGCCCTGTAAGCTTTCCATGAAAGGAGATGGTGATTCTGGTTATTTAAAGTATCTCTTATTTTGCTTTTGAGATACATTGTTTTATGGAGAGGGAGGTTACGTCTGTACGATTATTGTGCTTTTAGCATCTTATCAAAATTATCTGAAATGCATTTGTTTAAGTATCACCACCTCGTTTCCTGTGCCCAGGTAAGTGTTCGGGTATTGTTAGTTGCTGCACTTTCTGGAGAATGAGGTTATAAAAGTACTTGTTTCTGAACGCTTTTTGGAGGATTTTGCCCCAGTTCTTGTCTGATGTGAAGCAAATGACGACCAGCGGGTAACTGGAATTAAACTCTGACTCGATAGCCTGGGGTGGATTCCCAGATAGAAACTACTGTCTCCATTTTGAAATGTGGATTTTTACAAACTTATTCTCAGACCAATTGTTTTAGGCATTTTTGGATTATAACAAAATAAATTAGCCAGAGGATTTTCCCTCTGGGGAGATAATACAGATATGCACAGTGACAAATAAACACAGGACATGCATAATGCATGATGTGTTGACGCAGAGAGGTTTAGATCTTAAATGTTCCGCAAGGCTGCCTCTCAAGAGAAAGAACATTTCTCATTGCATCCCTCTTTGATCCATTTTCAATATCAGATTCAATAACAATCTTAAGTTCACCAAATTCCATCCGAATGCTCAGTGAGTTTATATGGTCTGCTTCTGGGTCATCTGGGCCAGATACAAAAAAACCCCACACATTTTGTTAGCCGCCCCCCCCCCCCCCCCCCCCCCCCCCAATAATACTTGGGTGTGCATCGAATTGTAAATCAGGATGGAGATTGTTTGCCATTCCATTAAATCCCCAAGTGAACTTCCAAACCACACAGCTTCTGTGTTTAAAAAGCAGTAAGAAGTTTAACAACACCAGGTTAAAGTCCAACAGGTTTATTTGGTAGCAAAGGCACACTTGTGTGGCTTTTGCTACCAAATAAACCTGTTGGACTTTAACCTGGTGTTGTTAAACTTCTTACTGTGTTTACCCCAGTCCAACGCCGGCATCTCCACATCTTTAAAAAGCAGCACAGTTCCACTTCTGTAACTTCACCTGCCTGATCAGCCCATCTCCTGCTGAAACCTTCGTCCAACCCTTCAGCCGTCTCCATTCCCGCTGGCCTCTCATTCTCAACTTCAGCTCATTCGAATCTCTGCCGCTCTGAGCCGATGCAGCATCCGTTACTCCTCAACTCTGACCCCAATCCTATCCCAATATCTCCGATTTATAATTCTCGCCCTTGTGTTCAAATCTCCTCAAGGCCTCGTTCCACCCTATATTGTAGAATCATAGAATTCCTACGGTGCAAAGGAGGCCATTTGGCCCATCGAGTCTGTGCCGACAACAATCCCACCCAGGCCCTATCCCTGTAACCCCATGTATTTCCCCTGCTAACCCTCCTGACACTAAGGGGTAATTTAGCATGGCCAATCCATCTAACCCGAACATCTTTCGAGTGAGGGAGGAGCACCCGGAGGAAACCCACGCAGACACGGGGACAATGTGCAAACTCCACACAGACAGGGACCCAAGGCCAGAATTGAACCCGGGTCCCTGGCGCTGTGCCTATTTCTTGCATAAACATTTAGAATTTACCCATCCTTGACCGTCACATAATTGTCTAATCTCCAGAGGAAAGTTCAGCATAAATACTTCCTGACTTTGAAAGATACTTGAGCGAGATTCCAGAAAATTTAGAGGGATGTTCAGAATTATTTGATGACGAAAATAAGGAGAAACTGTTTTCCCAGCAAGGGAGACAATAACCAGAGGACCCAGATTTAAGATCATTGGCAAAAGAGGCACGGGGAAAAGAGGAAAATACTTTACACAGTGGCTGGAATTTTTGGTCATTCCTGGTGGTAGAATCTTCTGGTCCTGCTGACCTCCAAGAAACTCCATTGACAGCCTTTGGACAAAAAAAATGGGTGGCTCGGTGGCACAGTGGTTAGCACTGCTACCCCACAGCGCCAGGGACCTGGGTTCAATTCCGGCCTTGGTTCACCGTCTGTGTGGAGTTTGCACGTTCTCCCCGTGTCTGCGTGGATTTCCTCCCACAGTCCAAAGGTGTGCTGGTTAGGTGGATTGGCCACGCTGAATTGCCCTTTAGTCTCCAAAGATATGTCGGCTGGGGGGATTAGCGGGGTAAATATGTGGGGTTACGCAGAAGGGGCTTGGGTGGGATGTTCTGTGCAAGAGTTGGTGCAGACTTGATGGGCCGAATGGCCTCTTCTGCACTGTAGGGATTCTATGAATGTCCAGCCACCGGCCAATGGTTGGCTGCCTCTGCCACTGTGAAACACGCCATGGGGGAATGTGGAAAGTCTCGCCCGGTGAGGTTTCTCTGGTGTGGAATGCAGCGCCTGAAAAGGAGGGGACGCAATAGAAATTTGAACAAAGGAATTGGGTATACATACTTAGAAAGGAAAGAAGTGTAGAACTACCGAGAAAGAGAGTGGAGCTAATTGAATAGTTCTTTCAAAGAGCAGGCTCAGGTAGGATGGGCCGAATGGTCTCCTTCAGTGCTGTATGATTCTTTGATTTGTTGATCATCGCGCCTCCACCACTCAATCCTTCATTTATTTAACAATATATATATTAGTGAGCTGTGGGTGATACTAGCAGGTGACCTTCATTGCTGCTCCCTAGTTGCCCTGAACGTGGTGGTGGTGGTAGTCGGACATTCTTCAATCTTCGTGGTGATGATGCCCACACAGT
Source organism: Mustelus asterias (assembly GCF_964213995.1). Classification (NCBI taxonomy): domain Eukaryota; kingdom Metazoa; phylum Chordata; class Chondrichthyes; order Carcharhiniformes; family Triakidae; genus Mustelus; species Mustelus asterias. Next base: position 92,716,173 of record NC_135813.1, on the reverse strand, counting down.
GACGTTGGGTAAGTAATTCCAGGAGTTGGAAGTAGTGATGATGAAGAAATGCCGTTGTAGATCCAAGTCCAAATGGGGCTTGACCCAGAGGGAAGATGGAATTGAGGATGCTCCCAGCATGTCGCTGCTCCTCTCCTTGCTAATGACACTCATGGGGCTGAGAGATGTAGTGCAAGTAAGCATGGGGAGATGCTGCACTGCATGTGATGGTCAATGCTCACTGCAGCCACAATGCGCCAGTGGTGAATATTGACCAGGGTGGCAGAAGCACTAATGCAGCAACTTGCAGCAGATGGTGATGCAGCTACACCTAAGTTAGGGAAACAGTTCTTTAAAATTCATTCATGAGACATGGGCATCGCTGGCTGGGCCAGCACTCATTGCCCATCCCTAGTTGCCCTTGGAGGCCAGTTTAGAGTCAATCACGTTGCTGTGGCTCTGGAGTCACGTGTAGGCCAGACCAGGTAAGGACGGCCAATTTCCCTCCCTAAAGGACATTAGTGAACTAGATGGGTTTTTCCCGACAATCGACAATGGTCATCAGTAGATTCGTAATTCCAGATTTTTAAAAATTTAATTCAAATACAGCCATGGCAGGATTTGAACCCGGATCCCCAGAACGTTAGCTGAATTTCTGGGTTAATAATCTATCGATAATACCACTGGGCCATCGCCTCCCCAATGTATAAACCATTTCAATCCTGAATTGAGTCTTGCCCATAATGGAGAGGCATTGAACGACCAGGGAGTGTGACAATCATTGCAATGGAGCCAATCTCCGCCCTGCTCATGTCACCATATTATTTTTGGGTTGGTCCAGTGAAGTTTCTGTACTGATGCTCCCCAGGGTGAAATGAATTGTATCAGTGATCATGGTTTGTAGAATGTAATTGTATTAATATTATTGATGTTGCTGTCTATTTTCCCGTGTCTTCATTTTGCCTTATCAGTGCAGTATATTTCCAGTTGACTGCCTTCTGTCTCTCTGAGTTACACTGTGATCAAAGAAGCAACTTCACTCAAGATGTAATAATCTTGTTTCAGAGCAATTCCACACCTATATCTGTGCCATTAAAGGGTAGCAGTTCCTCTGACACGTTTTCACAGTCTTAAATGTTTTAAAGAGAGGGAGAGAGAGAGATCTTTGTATTCATTGCCTTACTGTCTGGAAAATTGTGAGAGAATTGAAGGGAGAAAGTGTATAGACAATTACACAGGATCTGCAGGATATAAACAGCCCATTTGGCCCCACTCGGCTACAGTCGAATTTGGGTTGATAGTGGCATAGTTGTAATATAATTGGACTTGTAATGCAGCCGAATGCTCTGGGGACATGGGTTCAAATATTACCACAGCAGCTGATGGATTTTGAATTGAGTTAAGAAATCTGCAGTTATAAAACTAGTCTCAGTGAAGGCGGCACGGTAGCACAGTGGTTAGCACAGTGGTTAGCACTGCTGCTTCACAGCTCCAGGGACCTGGGTTTGATTCCCGGCTTGGGTCACTGTCTGTGTGGAGTTTGCACATTCTCCGCGTGTCTGCGTGGGTTTCCTCCGGGTGCTCCGGTTTCCTCCCACAGTCCAAAGATGTGCGGGTTAGGCTGATTGGCCAGGTTAAAAATTGCCCCTGAGATGCGTTGGTTAGAGGGATTAGCGGGTAAATATGTGGGGGTAGGGCCTGGGTGGAATTGTGGTCGGTGCAGACTCGATGGGCCGAATGGCCTCCTTCTGCACTGTAGAGATTTTATGTGGTCATGAAAATCATCACTAATTGTTGTAAAAGTCCATCTAGTTCACGAATATCTTTTTATTATGATTTGATTTGATTTCATTTCATTTATTATTGTCGCATGTATTAATATACAGTGAAAAGTTTCTTGCACACTATACAGACAAAGCATACCGTTTATAGAGAAGGAAAGGAGAGAGTGCAGAATATAGTGTTACAGTCATAGCTAGGGTGAAGAGAAAGATCAACTTAATGCAAGGTAAGTCCATTCAAAAGTCTGACAGCAGCAGGGAAGAAGCTGTCCTTGAGTCGATTGGCACATGACCTGAGACTTTTGTATCTTTTTCCCGACGGAAGGAGGTGGAAGAGAGAATGTCCAGGGTGCGTGGGGTCCTTAATTATGCTGGCTGCTTTGCCGAGGCAGTGGGAAGTGTAGACAGAGTCAATGGATGGGAGGCTGGTTTGGTCTTATCTGGTCTGGTCTACATTTTTGATTTGATTTGATTTATTATTGTCACATGTATTAGTATACAGTGAAAAGTATTTCTTGCACGCGATGCAGTCGAAGCAGACAAATGTGAGGTAATGCATTTTGGAAGGTCTAATGCAGATCGGAAATATTCAGCAAATGGCAGAACCCTTAAGAGTATTGATAGGCAGAGGGATTTGGGTGTACAGGTACACAAAAGTCACTGAAAGTGGCAACGCAGGTTGAGAAGGTAGCCAAGAAGGCATACGGGATGCTTGCCTTCATTGGCCGGTGCATTGAGTTTAAAAGTTGGCAAGTCATGCTGCAGCTTTATAGAACCTTAGTTAGGCCGCACTTGGAATATAGTGTTCAATTCTTGCCGCCACACTACCAGAAGGATGTGGAGGCTTTGGAGAGGGTACAGAAAAGATTTACCTGGATGTTGCCTGATATGGAGGGCATCAGCTATGAGGAGAGGTTGGAGAAACTTGGTTTGTTCTCACTGGAACAACGGAGGTTGAGGGATGACCTGATAGAAGTCTACAAGATTATGAGGGGCACGGACAGAGTGGATAGTCAGAAGCTTTTTCCCAGCGTGGAAGAGTCAATTACTAGGGGGCATAGGTCTAAGGCGCGAGGGGCAAGGTTTAAAGGAGATGTACGAGGCAATATTTTTACACAGAGGGTGGTGGGTGTCTGGAACCTGTTGCCAGGGGGAAGTAGTGGAAGCAGATACGATGGTAGCTTTTAAGGGGCATCTGGACAAATACATCAATAGGATGGGAATAGAGGGATATGTTACCCGGAAGGGTAGGGGGTTTTAGTTCAGATGGGCAGCATGATCAGTGCAGGCTTGGAGGGCCGAAGGGCCTGTTTCTGTGCTGTAATTTTCTTTGTTCTTTTATACTGTTCATGGAGAAGGAAAGGAGGGGGTGCAGAATGTAGCATTACAGTCATAGCTCGGGTGTAGATAAAGATCAACTTAATATGAGGTAGGTCCATTCAAAAGTCTGATGCAGCAGAGAAGAGTATACACCTGAGAGAACTCCCCTGCGTTTCAGTGCACTGGGATATTTTACATCTATTTGAGAGTGCAGCCGGGACCTCAGTAGTGTATACTGTGTAGTTAAATTTGCAACTGAAGCTAGGTTGGGGTGTGTGACCTCCCAGACCAACTCGGGGGTAACCTTTCATTGGTCAACAGTTTACTGCTGAAGAGTCTCCATGAAGTACTGTGTCGAATTCTATCAGATGATCAGATAAATTGGACAGCACAGTGGCACAGTGATTAACGCTGTTGCCTCACAGCACCAGGGACCCTAGTTCAATTCCCGTCTTGGGTCAGTGTCTGAGTGTAGTTTGCACATTCTCCCCGTGTCTGCGTGGGTTTCCTCTGGGCGCTCTGGTTTCCTCCCGCACTCCAAAGACGTGTGGGTTCGGTAGATTGGCCATGTTAAATTGACCCTAGTGTCAGGGGGATTAGCAGGTTAAATATGAGGTTATGGGAATAGGGCCTGGGTGGGATTGTAGTAGGTGCAGACTCGATGGGCCGAATGGCCTCCTTCTGCACTGTAGGGATTCTGTGACCCAAGGCAGAGGAAGAGAGCAGAATAAATTGCATCTGTGATTATGGTTTGTGTAGCACAATTCCATTGATATTATTGATGTTGCTGTGCATCGCGCCGTGTCTTCATTTTGCCTTATCAGTGCAGCATGGTTCCAGCTGACTGCCTTCTGTCTCTCCGAGTTACATTATGATCCAGTCATACAAAAGGCATCATCTGCTCCTTGGATTTCCTAATCTGAGCAGCGAGACAATTCGCCAACTATATCTGTGACTTTAAAGGAGAGCTGTGCTTTTGTGATGTTCTCACAATCTTTAATGTTGTGAAGAGAGTGACATTTCACGCCTTGCTTGACCCTGCTCTTGGAATGTTTGAGCTAAAAGGAGAGCGCTTCGATCCAATTGCTGCAGCCTTTGTCACCTGTGCCATTGAGACCGGGGCGACATTTTCCACCACCCATGGAGGGGTGAGCTTGGCTGTGAGCAGGCTTGAAAAACCACACACGCGGAGATGTCACTGATTCCCAATGCATGGATTTTTTGATTTGATTTATTATTGTCACGTTTATTAACACACAGTGAGAAGTATTTTTCTTGCGCACTATACAGCCAAAACATACCGTACATAGAGAAGAAAAGGAGAGAGTGCAGAATGTCATAGCTAGGGTGTATAAAAATATTAACTTAATGCGAGGTAGGTCCATTCAGAAGTCTGACAGCAGCAGGGAAGAAGCTGTTCTTGAGTCAGTTGGGTACGTGACCTCAGACTTTTGTACCTTTTTCCCAAAGGAAGAAGGTGGAAGAGAGAATGTCCGGGGTGTGTGGGCCTTAATTATGCTGGCTGCTTTGCCGAGGCAGCGGGAAGTGTAGACAGAGTCAATGGATGGGAGGCTGGTTTGCGTGATGGATTGGGCTACATTCAAGACCTTTTGCATTTTTTTGGGTCTTGGGAAGAGCAGGAGTCATACCAAGCTGTGATACAACCGGAAAGAATGCTTTCTATGGTGCATCTGTCAAAGCTGGTGAGAGTCGTAGCTGACATGCCAAATTTCCTTTGTCTTCTGAGAAAGTAAAGGCATTGGTGGGCTTTCTTAACTGCAGTGTTGGCATGGGGGGGACCAGGACAGGACGATGCAGTTAGATACATAGAAACATAGAAACTGGAAGCAGCAGCAGCCATTCGGTCCTTCGAGCCTAGTACGCCATTCATTTTGATGATGGCTGACCATCAAATTCAATATCCTGATCCCCCCTTCCCCCCATATCCCTTGATCCCTTTAGCCCCAAGAGCTATGTCTAATTTCTTCTTGGAATTTACAAAGTGAGGGAGTGAGAAGGGAGCTACCAACCTGTATACCTCCATTGTTGAGTTTGTTAGAGAGTTTGTTAGGATTCTAGGGAGCTAGCCATTTTCAAATGAGAAGGAAGGGGTTTGAGGTGCGTTTGAGTGTCGCTGTCAGGAACACCACGGGATGTCGTTAGTGCTTTTTGACTGCAGTGTGATTAAAGTTGGATACAAGGGGAGATTTAAACTCAGCCACGTAGTCAGTGACACAGCCGGCAGAGCTGAGAAATTTGATTCTGTGAGGAGAGTTTGGACTCAAGCTGCGCAGAACCTAGTTATTGATTTGGTAAAGCAAATTTTCCAGTGCCTTCCCAACCCACGCCATTCCCTATGGTCTTTCCCTGTGTCAGGAAGGCCACTGCAGCAAAATGCACAGGCGTCCTCTTCCAGGGGTCAGGGTGTCCATTATGAGGACCATGATGTGGAGATGCCGGTGTTGGACTGGGCACAGTAAGAAGTCTCACAACACCAGGTTAAAGTCCAACAGGCTTATTTGGTAGCACAAGCTTTTGGAGCGCTGCTCCTTCATCAGTTGAATTATCCACTCACCTGATGAAGGAGCAGCGCTCCGAAAGCTTGTGATACCAAATAAACCTGTTGGACTTTAATCTGGTGTTGTGACACTTCTCATTATGAGGACTACAGGAAAATTGTATTTCCTCCCTCACATTTTTTTTGCCCCCTGCTGCGGTTTTTGGAAGTTCCCCCACCCCCCCGTGTACCCCGTACAAAAAAATGCACCTCCTTGTGACCACCGGAGGAAGCCACACATTCTCCTGATGTCTCCCTTGAAGCCCTAATCAAAGCTGTAACACGGAAGAGGCCAATACTCTTCCCTCCACCGGGAGCAAGAGTTACAGCGAGCCGGGGCAAACAGTCACGGCTAGACTGAGGCCAGCAACCTCGCGTTCCTCTCATCAACCCAATGAAATCTCGTTCTGCATTTTTGTTCATATTTCACTTGTACTGGAGGGCAGCATGGTGGCACAGTGGTTAGCACTGCTGCCTCACAGCGCCAGGGACCCACGTTCGATTCCCGGCTTGGGTCACTGTCTGTGTGGAGTTTGCACATTCTCCCCGTGTCTGCGTGGGTTTCCTCCAGGTGCTCCGGTTTCCTCCCACAGTCCAAAGATGTGTAGGTTAGGTTGATTGGCCAGGTTAAATTAACCCTCGTGTCAGGGGGATTAGCAGGGTAAATGTGCGGGGTTACGGGAATAGGGCCTGGGTGAGATTGTGATCGATCCAGACTCCACGGATCAATGGCCTCCTTCTGCACTGTAGGGATTCTATGAGTTTGCAGCCTGATTTCTGCCTCCTTGAAGAAACAGAAATGCCTCTTGTGGTGCGGAAAATTGATAGTTGTATACACTTGTAACTGAAATTGTGAGCATGCCCAACATTCCTTCACTTGTACTGGAGGGAATTAAACATACGTACATGAAAGCCTGAAGTGGAAAGACAAATCCTATTCCCAATGCCCCCACACCACACCTACTGCCTGCAGAACTGTTCATCTTTGACATTACACAAGCTGTATGATAAAGACATAACTGCGTATTCCAGGTTGGCACTTAGAGCAGTGCTGTACTGAAGGAGTGCTGGATTGTTGGAGATGCCAGCTTCCAGATGTGATGCACAGTTGAAGGCTTTCCTGCTTCCTCAAGTGGGTGGACAAGATCTCACAGCATGATTCACTAAACAGTCGGAGTGATGGGGTTGGGGGTGGGCAGGGGGGCGGTGTGGGGTGTTAGGTTCTTGAGCCTAGGCTTGGCGTCCATGTGAATGCCAACAGGGGCACAAGATCCAGAAGTCGCAGATCTCAATCATTGAATCCTACAGTGCAGAAGGAGGCCATTCAGCCCATCGAGTCTGCACCGACCTTAATCCCACCCAGGCCCTGCCCCATATATTTACCCTAGTTAGTCCGCTGACACTAAGGGGCAATTTAGCATGGCCAATCCACCTAACCCATACATCTTTGGACTGTGGGAGGAAACCGGAGCACCCGGAGGAAACCCACGCAGACTGTGGAGAATGTACAAACTCCACACAGATAGGCCGGAATTGAACCTGGGTCCCTGGTTCTGTGAGGTAGCAGTGCTAACCACTGTGCCACGGTTGTCGGTGGGATCGCATTCACAGATCTTTCCCACCCCTCACTGGTGACATCTTCAGGTTCACACCCATCTTTGCAATCAATTTTAACATCATTAACCCGCCCCTCCTTGCCAGGTATTGACCTCCACCAAATAGTCAGCATGTTTATAACAGGTTCACCTAGAAGCGAACCTGTCATGGGGGCCTCCCCAGGGGCATGAAGGTAAGTATAGCCTCCCAGGGGAGAGGAACATGAGCAGGCAGTGGGCTGGCAATGCCCCCTGGCTACCCCTTGGCACAGATTGGCACCATGCGCACTTGGCAGTGCTAACCTGGGCTGCGGGGTGGGCCCCAGTGGGAGCCTGAGGGTGGGGTGGGGGGGATTCACTTATATTTGGTGGTGGCCAGTGGAATATGGGATACCAACCGACGGCTGTTGGGGGTGGTGGGGGTTGGGAAGGGGGGGGTGATTGGGAGGGGGGGAATTGGGTGCTGGCTCCAACTGTGGGGTTGGGGGATGGGAAGGGCTGATGATTGAGGGGGGGAGGCAGAGAAATGCCGACTCTAATCGGGGGTGCGAAGGGGAGCCCCTGAGACCTCCATGGTGGGCTTGGATGGAGATTTATACAAGTTCTGATTGGGGCACCCCGATCTCTGTACAGCCGGGCTTTGCCTGCGTGTTGGGGAGCCACCCCACTGCATAATGGTGTGAAATACCCCGCCACCCCCCTTGATTTTTTTTGATTGAGTGTCATAAGATCTGAAGAGAAAACCGACATGTCTCTCTGAAACAACACTCGTCCATTTCTTGGTAAGGTTTCCCCGGGGGAGTTTACGTCAGCTTATATTTATCCCTCAACTAACACATGGAACAAATTATCCACTCATTTTCTCAATGCTGATTATGGAACCATGCCCTCTGCAAAGTGGCTGCGCTGTTTTCTACGCAACACTAGTAAATACACTTGCAAAACATTTCATTGTCTTTGAAGTGTTTTGGGATACCCCGAAGTCACAGAAGGCGCTATATAAATGCAAGTTATTTCTTCTTTCTTTTCATTTCGCGCATTTTTGAGTGTTTGGCAATCTATAAAAATCGCGGACAAATTTCCTTTAGAAAAAAACTCAAACTCTTGAATTATTGCACATCTCTTTTATTACGCTGTACCAAGTTACCATAAAAGTATCAAATACTACCGCGCAAACTTCAGCCCACCTTGCATCAACTTCATTATACACAAAAGATTTAACCTCTGATTTACTTTGTTATAGTGAGAAGTCTCACAACAGCAGCGCTCCGAAAGCTCGTGATTCCAAATACATCTGTTGGACTTTAACCTGGTATTGTGAGACTTCTCACTGTGCCCACCCCAGTCCAACGCCGGCATCTCCACATCATGGTTACTTTGTTATACACAAAGTAACTAACCTCAGACTTACTTTGTGACGCAAAAGGGTGGAATTTTCCAGCTGTGTTCCCGCTAAAAACTGGAAAATCCTGCCCGAGGTCAACTTTGCATAGTCCGCAACCCCCGCTCGTTACAATCCCCATGGTGGGTGGGACGGGAAAGTTATCCCCCCCACCCCCCCTCCCCCCAAAGTAATTAATCTCTGACTTACTCTGTTATACACAAAGTAACCAACCTCTAACTTATTTCGTTATACCCAAAGTATTCAAAGGTAACAAAACTTCTCAAAATATCCAAACTCACAACTTGGACCTAGAGATACTAAAAGAGATAATGCTGGAAAATCTACCTGTGGTGAGGCAAAGTGATCTGATTCCTGATGCAGAGTTTTGTCCCACTGTCCCTGAGTCCCAGACTCGGGGTCTTGCTTCTTCTTCTGGAGTGGTTGATCCTGGGTTACTGCTGCCAATGCCTCCAAATCTCTCCTTCTTATACAGATAATGCTGCCACTGATCATGCTTCCGGTCACGTACACACAGCACAAGCACTAATCAATCACTGTCTCACGGATACTGAGAGTCGTGCCTCTGTCGGGGGTTGTAATTCTCTCAGGAACACGTAACACAGGGATCTGTGTTCAATCCCTCTCTGTTCAAGGCATAACAACAGCTATTATCCAATCAACTCCCATGCTTCTTCCATGGCTGCACATCCTGTTCTTTGCTGCTCCCACAGCCTGACGCAGAGTTAGCCCTTTTAACCATCAGGCTTTGCTGCTGTCTTCACTTTGCTGCTATCTTCACTTTGCTGATGTCTTCATGAATCCCCGTCAGGCGACAGGAGTATCTGCTGAATATGCGTTTCTTCCTGTTGTGAGTGAAGAATTGCTTCCTCTCCATTTTCGAGTTTCTTTCTCTCAGTAGCAGTAGATCATTAATTTCTGGGAGAGTAAGTCCTAATTACTTTGCCTTGTAGCAAACAAGGGGTTCTGACCCTCATTGGGCACAAATTATCCACATTACAGCTGTGCACACACTTCCAAAGTGTGTTGTGAAGCATTCCGGCACTGGGTAAACGGTGTTACTTGGATGCAGGTTCTTACTGTCTTTGATCTCGCTAACATTCCATTCAGGGCTGCAATTGTTTTTGAAGCCTGAATTGAGATTGGTAGGGTCATAGAATCCTGACAGTGCAGAAGGAGGCCATTCAGCCCTTCAAGTCTTCACCGACCATAATCCCACCTGGGCCCTATTCCCGTAACCCCACATATTTGCCCTGCTAATCCACCTGACACCAGGGTTAATTTAGCATGGCCAATCCACCTAACCTGCACATCTTTGGACTGTGGGAGGAAACCAGAGCACTCGGAGGAAACACATGCAGACATGGGGAAAATGTGCAAACTCCACACAGACAGGGAAGCCGGGAATCGAACCCAGGACCGTGGCACTGTGAGGCACCAGTGCTAACCACTGTGCCACCGTACTGCCCACTTGAGGAAGTTAGTGCTCACTGCACTAGGGAGGGTCTGAGAGACAAGAACAAAAGGGAGACCAACTCCTCGCTAGTCAGACCCATTTGTCTGACCTTAATAATAATGAGTATTAATGAATTCTTTATAAGCTGTTAAGTATAGAAAGCAAGAAAGATCCCAGGAGTAAGAAAGCATTGAGGGATGACTCCAACCTCTCCAACCTCAAAGGAACGTCTCTGGGTACCTCACAGATGCATGATATAATTAATGTTTTTAAAAATTTATTCCTGGGACATGGGCATTGCTGGCTGGCCAGCATTGTTTGCCCATCCCTAGTTGCCCTTGGAGGGCAGTTGAGAGTCAACCACATTGCTGTGGCTCTGGAGTCACATATAGGCCAGACCGAGTAAAAATGGCAGATTTCCTTCCCTAAAGGATATTGGTGAACCAGATGGGTTTTTCCGACAATCGTTTCATGGTCATCAGTAGATTCTTAATTACAGATTTTATTAAAAATTCAAATTCTTCCATCTGCCGTGATGGGATTCGAACCCAGGTCCCTAGAACATTAGTGGAGTTTCTGGATTAATAGTCTAGCAATAACACCACGAGGCCATCGCCTCCCCATGAAAAATGGAGTTTATGGGGAAAGCAAACCCAGGACATGGTTTTCAGATATGGGGACGTGACATGCCAAAATGATGTTTAAAATAGGTAGATTTCCTCAGGGAAGGGACGTGTGTTTGGGTTTTGAAATAGTCGTTTAAGAAACGTCCAGTTTAAGAAAGGTAGAGATGCAATGGAACAAGCCATATTGGACAATGAGCAGAATCGAGTGCGACTGCGAGAGAGAGCCTGCCAGATGAACCGGAAGCTGAATAAGAAACAAACTGCAACTGAAAATGCCTGAAGTCAAGTCAATAGTTCACGTACTGACAGTAAATGGTCTTCGCCTGGATGCTGACAAGGTGAGGACTGCAGTAACGATGCAGCAACCAACACATGTGAAAGCAGTGCCATGAATTGTTACACTCATAAACTATTTACTGCAAAACCTTTTGCCTCATTTGTCGTCGGAGTATGAACCGTGACACAAGCTCATTGCCAAGGATGTACAATGATACTGGGGCTCAGAACAAGAAACAGCGGCACAGTGGTTAGCACTGCTGCCGCACAGTGCCAGGGACTGGGGCTCAATTACAACCTCAGGTCACTGTCTGTGTGGAGTCTGCACATTCACCCCATGTCTGCGTCGGTTTCCTCTGGGTGTTCCGGTTTCCTCCCACACTCCAAAGATGTGCAGGTTAGGTGGATTAGCCATGATAAATTGATCCTAGTGTCAGGGGGATTAGCAGGATAAATAGTGGGGTTACGGGGATAGGGCCTGGGTGGGATTGTTGTCGGTGCAGGCTTGATGGGCCGAATGGCCTCTTCTGCTCTGTAGGATTCTATGATTCTATAAAATCAAACAGCTAGGGATGACAATACCCGAGTGCGGAAGTACTGAGACCACAATGATGAAATCACCTTACAGTGCAACGCCAGCGAGCCGGGTCTCGGAACAACCCCAATGCAGCAAAGATAACCAGTTGCATTTGTATCCGGGGAACTAACACAAAGTGACTGATGCTGCACTCAGATCGAGAACGAGTGCCTGGCTATTGTTTTTGCTTACGTAGATTGTCATTAATACCTGCTTGGGAGGAACAAAGTAACAGTTAAATCTAACCGCAAGCCACTTCAAAGCATTATTCTCAACTTGCTGCTATTTGCTCCAAAGCACCTGCAAAGAATGTTACATAATTTATGGAGTTATCACCTGGACATGACGTGGGCAGCACGGTGGCACAGTCATTAGCACTGCTGTCTCACAGCGCCAGGGACCTGGGTTCGATTCCTGGCTTGGTCTCTGTCTGTCTGCAGGTTCGCCCTGCGTGGGTTTCCTCTGCGTGGGTTTCCTTTGGGTGCTCTGGTTTCCTCCTACAGTCCGAAAGGTGTGCTGGTTTGCCATTGGCCATGCTACATTCTCTCTCTATGTACCCGAACAGGTGCAGGAGTGTGACGACTCGGGGATTTTCACAGTAATGAATTTAGCATGGCCAATGCTAAACTTTAGCGTTGAATTTAGCATGACCAATGCACTTAACCAGCACACCTTTGGATCCAATACCGGACAACAGTGGTGAGCCGTCTTCTTGAACCTCTGACGTTCATGCCAGTAAGTTACATCCACCCTGTCTTTTTCTACAGCAATCTAATGCATTGACCCGAACAGGCACTGGACTGTGGCGACTGGGGGAATTTCACAGTAACTTCATTGCAGTGTTAATGTAAGCCTTACTTGTGACTAATAAATAAATTTTAACTTCAACTTTGTGAATAAGTGAATAAGTAAATGAATAAATGGTGTAGGATTTGTACTCTGGAGTATGGGATAAAATGGGCTGAAGGGTCTTCTCCAACTGAAGCAAATCTATGATACAAACACCTCACACTGTGAACACATATGGCCATTGTTTATATCTACCCCGAGGAAGAAAGGCAGACTATTGTGGAACATATTGAAATTACCCAATATTTGTGGAGTATGAAGGTAGCACCTTAGTTAGAAAAGGAAACACAGGAAGGTCATATAAATAAAAATAAAATACTACGGATGCTGGAATCTGAAACAAAAACAGAAAATGCTGGAAAATCTCAGCAGGTCTTTCAGCATCTATGGAGAGAGAATAGAGCCAATCTTTCAAGTCTGAAATGTTGGCTCTATTCTCTCTCCATGCTGAAAGACGTGCTGAGATTTTCCAGCATTTTCTGTTAATTTCATATAAACATGAACATCTTTGCAAATCTCCAGAAAGCAGACATCAGTGCCGTGGCTACATGTGCAAACATTTGAGTTCCTGCAGTTGCTTCTCTGTGGCTATCCCATTACTGAGATCATGTGGCTGTGTGAAGGGACTGGTTGCTGAGCACAGAGTGGGGGGCGGGGAGGTGGGGGGGGGGGGGGGAGCGGAGGGACTGTTGTTCAAGAAGCTAGAAACGTATTTTGCAACCTTTTATAGAAACATAGAAAACTACAGCACAAAACAGGCCCTTTGGCCCCACAAGTTGTGCCGAACATATCCCTACCTTTTAGGCCTACCTGTAACCCTCCATCCTATTAAGTTCCATGTACTCATCCAGGAGTCTCTTAAAAGACCCTATTGAGTTTGCCTCCACCACCACTGACGGCAGCCGATTCCACTCGCCCACCACCCTCTGTGTGAAAAACTTCCCCCAAGCCAAAGAAACATAGAAACATAAAAAACTAGAAGCAGGAGGAGGCCATTCGGCCCTTCGAGCCTGCTCATCCATGCATTTTGATCATGGCCAATCATCAAATTCAATATCCTTGATTCCCCCTTCCCCCCATATCCCTTGATCTCTGTAACCCCAAGAGCTATATCTAATTTCCTCTTGAATCAGACAACGTTTTGGCCTCAACTACTTTCTGTGATAGTGAATTCCACACATTCACCGCCCTCTGGGTAAAGAAATTTCTCCTCACCTCAGTTCTAAAAGTTCACCCCTTATCCTCAAATACAACCCCTAGTTCTGGACTTCCCCACCATTGGGAATATTCTTTCTGAATCTACCCTGTCTAACCCTGTTAGAATATTATGAGTTTCTATGAGATCCCTTCTCACTCTTCTAAACTCCAGTGAATATAGTTGAATATAATCCTAACCGACTTAACCTCTCCTCATATGACAGACCTGCCATCCCAGGAATCAGCCTGGTAAACCTTGCTGTACTCTCTCTATAGCAAGGACATCCTTCCTCAGATAAGGATACCAAAACTGCACACGATACTCCAGGTGTGGCCTCACCAACACCCTATACAATTGCAGCAAAAGATCCCTTTTACCTCTACTCAAATCCTCTTGCTATGAAGGCCAACGTACAATTTGCCTTCACTGCCTGCTGCACCTGCGCGCTTACTTTCAGCGATTGATGCACGAGGACTCCAAGGTCTCGTTGAGTATCCACCTCTCTCAATTTACACCCATTCAAGTAATAATCTGTCTTCCTATTATTGCTACCAAAGTGGATAACCTCACATTTATCCACATTATACTGCATCTGCCATCCAGATGCCCACACACTCAGCCTGTCCAAATCACGCTGAAGCATCTCTGCATCCTCCTCACAGCTCACCCTCCCACCCAACTTTGTACCATCTGCAAATTTGGAGATAATACATTCAGTTCCCTCTTCCAAATCATTAACATATGATGTGAACAGTTGGGGTCCTAGACAGATTCCTGCGGAACTAGTCACTGGCTGCCAATCAGAAAAAGACCCATTTATACCAACTCTTTGCTTCCTATCTGCTAACCAGCTTTCTATCCATCTCAAGACATTACCTGCAGTCCCACGTACTTTAACTTTACATAGTAGTCAGTTATGTGAGACCTTGTCGAAAGCCTTCTGAAAGTCTAAATAAACCACATCCACTGGTTCCCCTCAGTCAACTCTACTAGTTACATCCTCAAAAAATTCCAATAGATTTGTCAAGCACGATTTTCCCTTTGTAAATCCATGCTGACTTTGTCTGATTATACCACAGCCTTTCAAATGCCAAGTTATGAAATCCTTGATAATAGATTCTAGTAACTGGTCCTGATAATCTTTATCCCAGAGTACTTAAGGAAGTGGCCCTGGAAATAGTAGATCCATTGGTGATTATTTTCCAAAATTCTTTGGACTCTGGACAGGTTCCTACAGATTGGAGGATAGCTAATGTAAGTCCACTATTCAAAAAGGCAGGTTGAGAGGAAACAGGGAACTATAGACCAGTAAGTCTATCGTTGGTATTGAAATTATGATGCTGACAGAAACAAGCTTTCTCATAAGCCAAAACAAAACTTTTCATGGTCTCAGCTGCAAATTGTTTATGAAAGTTTGAGACTACATGTCCCAAACAATTTCAATATGAGATAACGAAAAACTTATAATTCTATATTCAGCTCTATGTTAGTTAGTTCAATCCAGAGTATGTTTGGGTCAAGTCTGTTTTCAAGATCAGTACAGCACTGGCTTTTGCAAGTCTCTCTCTCTTTCTCTCTGTCTGTCTGTCTCTCTCTTTCTCCCAGTTTTTTTGCTCTCTCTAGTGTGTTAATTTAAAATTCTACTCAATAAAAGAAATTCAGTGTTTCAGTGCTGTCTCTGTCTATTCTGAGGAATGAATGGACCCTACAGCCACCATTTCCATTTCTAACCCCTGGATACCAAGTTTCTTGGGCCTCAGGAATTCTGGCATATTAAAGGAGGTTTATGGGCTGAGAGGGGTAGGAATGTTACCACCAGGTCGAACAAGCTAACCTCTTTACACACTCCACATCCCTCCCACACTGGTTTCTTAACTGTCCCCATGATTTCTGACTCCACCACCCCTCAGAATTCCAATTACCCCCCAGCACTGTCATCTCCAACTTCAGATACGCCCCTCAAGATCTTTGACTCCCCCTCCCCACCTCCAACGGTTAAATTCCGCAGGATAACAGCACATTCTCCGCCCTTCTCTTCCCACCCCCATTCCCATTCCCACTCTCTTCATTGTTCCAAGAGTTCAAATCCAGAAAGCCAGTTGGTGAAAGATAGGAATTGGAACCAATTTTTACACACTTTGTAATTATTACAGAATTAGACAATAAGGCCATACCCTCATAAACCAGTAAAAACAGCTTTAAGCTTTGTCTATTTAAAGATGGCACAGTGGCATAGCGATTAGCACTGCGGCCTCACAGCGCTATAGGGACCCGGGTTCAATTCCGGTCTCAGGTCACTGTCTGTGCAGAGTTTGTACATTCTCCTGTCTCTACGTGGGTTTCCTCCGGGTGCTCCGGTTTCCTCCCACACTCCAAAGATGGGTGGGTTAGGTGGATTGGCCATGTTCAATTGACCCTAGTGTCAGGGGATTAGCAGGGTAAATATGTGGGGTTACGGGGATAGGGCCTGGGTGGGATTGTGGTCGGTGCAGACCCGATGGGCCGAATGGCCTCCTTCTGCACTGTAGGGATTCAATGATTCTATGATTCTACGAAGAGTGCTCAAGTGAAGCCTCAGTAAAACCCATCACCTGATAATGCTCCTGTGAAGTGCCATCACATGTTTCATTACTTTAAAAGTGTTTTAAAAAGCGAGTTGTCTGGATTGGAATGTGTTGCAGTGTATATTAGAGTCACAGAGACATCGAGGTCTACAACACAAATACGTGGCGAGATTCTCCGGTTTCCCAGCCGTGTGTTTACCGCTGGCGGGAGGTGGCGCATTGTTTGCTGGCAGCGGGATTCTCTGGTCCCGCTGCTGTCAATGGGAATTCCCATTGACGTCACTCCACGCTGGCGGGGAACCCGCGGGCGGGGGTATGCTGCAGGCGGGACCAGCGGTGTGATCAGCCAGAGAATTCTGACCATGAATTTCTCTTTGTCAGTGCCACTATGCAGATGGGATTTGAGGGATTTCGTACTCCATGCCATTTGTTTGCGTACAGTCGCAATTTTGCATCAAAATATTTCCCGTTATGACTGCCTCAAATCAAATTATCCGTTGTTTCTAAAAAAATCAAGCCATGTACAAAGTATGAAAGCCCTTTCACTCCTGTATTGAGATGATGTGCAGTTATGTGCCTAGTGAGCCATGGGTTCAAATCCCACTCCAGAACTTGAGCATATAGTCTCAGCTGGCACTCCAGTATGTTGTAAGGTGTTAGGCATAGCTGCGGAGGTCTTACTAAGGTATTCCCAGGTGTTAAGTAATTCATCAGTAAGTATTTACTAACTACTTAAAACTATATACATAGATGCAGCAAAAGTCCGAGCTCAGAGCGGTTTCCATGCTTGCTTCTACACACGGCTCTGTCCAACACTACACTGACCCCTAGATATAGGTCAATTGTATCACTGTGTGGGTGGTACTGTATTCCGGCCCACATTAACCCTTGATGTGCCAGACCCTGACACAGTTTCATAAAGGGTTTTATTGTCAGACATGCTAGTGTATTATATTCAGGTCCCTATTTGCCAGCTCCAGATGTTTGAGAAAGATTCTGCCCAGAATCTTATCACCGTTCACGCCAGCAGGATTTTCCCATCCAGCCGCAGTGAATGGAATTTTGGCTGGGCGCCAAATCCTCCGACCTCAGTGCAGCGGGAGTGTGGCATGAACGGCTGGTAAGATCGCGCCCTCTATGTCTATTCAAAGTGCATTGAGTTCTCCTGGTACCAGTGTCTCCATTCATTCCTTCCTCTACCAACACTGGCAAAATTGGCGACATCAGCTGCCGACTCACTGCGGTGTTGTACAAGAGACTCTTTGGGAGCTTTCTGAGAGATGTGACAAGGCGTATGTTTTATTTATTTTACACTGGAAAACGACAGTGAAAGATTTCAGGCAATGTTGCAGACTGAAAAGTGAGCATGGGGCATCATGATCGGCAAGGGCTTGGAGGGCCGAAGGGCCTGTTCCTGCGCTGTACTTTTCTTTGTTTTTTGTTCTTTGAGTGACTCTTCCAACAAGACCTTCCAGGGTTTGGACTCAGGCAGTAAATATCATGTGTAGCTTGGAGGGCAAGGAATCCACTCTCATTTTCTTTCTCTTTGTTTAAATGTGTGAAGACAGAGGGAAAACAAAAACAACTCTCCCTATTACAGTAGTGGCTTGATGTGATTTGAAAGGGCAGCAAGGAACTGTACATTCTGTAATGATCTCAAAGACGCCCATGAGGTTGGCCTCTTGGGGTATGAGCTCCCTGACTGAGGTAATGATTGCCTGCCCAATCAGGGTGTCTCACCTGTGAAATAATGAGGAGTGTCAGGGTTTTTCTGAGAGTAAATACCTCCTCATCTCAGTCTTAAATTGGCATCCCTTTATTCTGAGACTGTGCCCTCTGGTCCTAGACTCTCCCATAAGACCATAAGATATAGGAGCAGAATTAGGCCATTCGGTCCATTGGGACGGCTCCACCATTCAGTCATGGCTGATATGATTCTCATCCTCATTCTCCTGCCTTCTCCCCATAACCCTTGATCCCCTTATTGACCAAGAACCTATCTATCTGTATCTTAAAAACACTGAATGACTCAATGGGTGGCATGGTGGCACAGTGGTTAGCACTGCTGCTTCACAGCGTAGGGGACCTGGGTTCGATTCCCGGCTTGGGTCACTGTCTGTGTGGAGTTTGCACATTCTCCTCGTGTCTGCGTGGGTTTCCTGCGGGTGCTCTGGTTTCCTCCCACAGTCCAAAGATGTGCGGGTTAGGTTGACTGGCCATGCTAAAAGAAATTATCCCTAGTGTCCTGAGATGTGTAGGTTAGAGGGATTAGCGGGTAAATCTGTAGGGATATGGAGGTAGGGCCTGGGTGGGATTGTGGTCGGTGCAGACTAGATGGGCCGAATGGCCTCCTTCTGCACTGTAGGGTTTCTATGATTTTATGATTCTGCTGCCTCACAGTGTCAGGGACCCGGGTTCAATTCCGACCTCGGGTCACTGTCTGTGTGGAGTTTGCATTTTCTCCCCGTGTTGGCGTGAGTTTCCTCCGGGTGCTCCAGTTTCCTCCCACACTCCAAAGATGTGCGGGTTAGGCTGATTGGCCATGCTAAATTGACCCTAGTGTCAGGGGGATTAGCAGGGTAAATGTGTGGGGTCACGGGAATAGGGCCTGGGTGGGATATGGTCAGTACAAACTCGATGTGCCTCCTTCTGTACTGTAGGAATTCTACGATTCTCCCATGAGGGGACACCGCTGGGTTTGCGTAGAAACATAAAAGGCTGACTCAGAAATAGAAATGTCTCTTTTATTAAAAAATAGACATGCCGACTTTATCCAAACCCCTGTCAAGTTTTTTTGTTTCAGAGCTCAGATCATTAAATGGAGCAGAATTGATTTTCTTCACAGAGTTGGGAGCTGAATTTACATTCTACTGATTGACCTCATTAAGGCTGAAGGAATCTCTGTTTTCATTTTTACATGCTCGTTCAGTCGGCAGGAAGCAATTTATGAAGTTTGAATGGGCGGAGAATGCAGCCAGCGTGCTCGGTTGTGAACTGGAGGAACTCTCAACTGCTGTCTTCAAGCATCACCTCAAACTGATCATCCAGCAGGCTACAAGCAAGCTGAATCTAGCAGAGACTGCAGACACCAAAACAGGTAGCGAATCTGTAAAACCTAAATCACATTGGACTAATTTTCTTACATCTAATGACTAGGTTTTCTTAAAGATAAAACAGGAATTGATGATTTTCTGTCTGCCCGTTGACTGCTCAAGGCCTATTGACTTCAACTGGTTTCACCCGTTGACTCAGTAGCTGCGCTGGCCACTGAAGTATCAGTCAAGTACTCCATGTGTTGGAACATCAAATCCAAGTGAATTCAACCATATGGGCTGGAATTCTCCGGCTGGCGGGACCGGAGAATTCTGCTGCTGGCAACCAACGCGCCACCTCCCGCCAGCGGGAAAGACGTGTCTGGGAGGCCGGAGAATCTGACCCATGGTTTATTTTTGTTGGGTGATTCTGGTTGCCCTGAAACCTGTTGGGAAAGGAACACTTATGGGATCCCTGAAGATCGTAGAGTGAGCTCGATATTGATCTTGTAAGGAGAGATGCCTCGATCTGCTGCATGCAATGGTATTGACAGAGGGAGCTATCCCCTTAATGAATCAGAGATAAATCAGAAATCACCATACAGAATGGCAAGGGCCCTGATGGCCATTTTACAATGAGTTAGCAGATTTTAGCCCAGGAGCAGAAGACGTTGTACATTTCAGGAGGAGGCAGTGGCATAATGCTATTGTCATAGAGTCATAGAATCCTACGGTGCAGAAGGAGGCCATTTGGCCCATCCCTGTAACCCCATGTATTTACCCTGCCAATCCCCCTGACACAAAGGGTCAACTTGGCATGGCCAATCCACCTAACCCGCACATCTTTGGAGTGTGGGAGGAAACTAGAGCACCCGGAGGAAACCCACGCAGACACGGGGAGAACGTGCAAACTCCACACAGACAGTGATCCGCGACCGGAATTGAACGCGGGCCCCTGGCGCTATGAGGCAGCAGTGCTAACCACTGTGCCTTCATTGAACTAGTAATCCAGAGACCCAGGATAATGCTCTGAGGACCAAGGTTCTAACCCCACCACGGCAGATAGTAAAATTTGAATTCAATAAAAATCTGGAATTAAAAGTCTAAAGATTACCATGAAACACACGGTCGATTGTCGTAAAAACCAACCTGGTTCACTAATGTCCTTCAGGGAAGGAAATCTGCGCCTTTGCCTGTGGCTTACATGTGACTCCAGAGCCACAGCAATGTGGTTGACCCTTAAATGCCCTCGGAGATGGGCAATAAGTGCTGGCCCTGCCAGCGACACCCACATCCCATGAACAAATATATTAAAAATTGTCACGAAACAGGGAAGAGAAAATCATCTGGGGTTAAGGCTGCTGATGACTGGACAATGATCCTTGCTTTATCGCAGCGTGAATGGATGTGACTGGATGGAGGAGGCCTGGATGTAATCCCTTCCCAGCCTGGTGGTCACAGCCAAACCTCAGGGTGACCAGTGGCCACTTGGGGACTTTGCAGGAGGATGCGCAATGTCCACAAAATCACCATCTAATAACACTGTCGGGAGAGGAGAGGGAAGA
This sequence comes from Mustelus asterias, assembly GCF_964213995.1. NCBI lineage: Eukaryota > Metazoa > Chordata > Chondrichthyes > Carcharhiniformes > Triakidae > Mustelus > Mustelus asterias. Next base: position 92,695,396 of record NC_135813.1, on the reverse strand, counting down.
GAATACTGACAGGAAACGGGAGGAAAGATTGCAACATCTTATCCTCTGAGGGGAGCATAAAACTGGAGTGGATGTGGTGAAATGAGGATCTGATCCTCTCAACTGTAAACTCCTCGAGTCATATTAGAATCGTAGAATCACCACAGTGCCGAAGGAGGCCATTCATCCAAGTGAGCCCACACCGACAACAATCCCACCCAGGCCCGATCCCCATAACCCCACGTATTTACCCTGCTAATCCCCTTTGGCCAATCCACCTCACCTGCACATCTTTGGGGTATGGGAGGAAACCGGAGCACCCGGAGGAAACCTACGCAGACACGGGAAGAAAGTGCAAACTCCGCACAGACAGTGACCCGAGGCCTGAATTGAATCCGGGTCCCTGGCGCTGTGAGGCAGCAGTGCTAACCATTGTGCTACCATGGCAAAGATTAGGACAGAGGTAGAATCTCTGTTTGAATTATGCACAGAGGGTGATCAGTAAATGAAATGAGTTGCCAGGGAAGGATGTTTGAGGCTAAGACACTTTATACATTTCAGAAAGAGCTGCACACTATTATGGGAGTATAATAGATTTGGTCATCTGAAAAGATGAGATCAAATGGGTTACAGGACCTTCCTCATCTGATGACACTGACGACATGACATAAGATCAAAGGGGTTTTAAATCATGCTCCAGCTATACCAAGCCCTGCTTAGACCAGGCCCGGGGTGTTCAGTTCTAGGCACAGCACCTTGGCAATGACATTGGCCTGTAAGGGAATAGCATAAATTTACCGGAATGATTACCTGGACTCCAGGAGTTAAATTACAAGGAGAGTGTGATAACCCCCAGGACCTGTATGGGGAATCACTGATTGACTTCCCTGTAGGATTCATTGAATACGAGCTTCCTGGGGATTGGAATTAACTAACCAGGTGGAGCTCATATACCGAGCCCTGTATAAAGCAGGCCCCTGAGTGGGTCCATTACTATATTGTTCTGGTTGGGACCTGCTTGTGATTTCACAAACTTAAAAAAGGGAAAATAAAGTTTATTTATTAGTCACAAGTAGGCTTGCATTAACATTGCAATGAAGTTACTGTGAAAATCTCCTAGTTGCCACACTCCGGCGCCTGTTCGGGTACACTGAGGGAGAATTTAGCATGATCAATGCACCTAACCCAGCACGTCTTTCAGACTGTGCGAGGAAACCAAAGCACCTGGAGGAATCACTGCTCAAGTAAAGTAAAGTACATTTATTAGTCACAAGTAAAGCTGGCATTCACAGTGCAATGAAGTTACTGTGAAATTCCCCTTGTCGCCACAATCCGACGCCTTTTCAGGTCAATGCACCTAATTAGCACATCTTTCAGATTGTGTGAGGAAACCGGAGCACCTGGAGGAAACCCACGTAGACACGGGGAGAATGTGCAAATTCCACACAGACAGTGACCCAAGCCGGAAATCGAACCCAGGTCCCTGGCGCTGTGAAGCAGCAGTGCTAACCACTGTGCCACCCTGCCTAGAAGTTTGGAACTCTCTTCCACAAACGACAATTGATGGGTTTTAAAAATGTTTTTTATTCATTTGTGGGACATGGGCGTCGCTGGCTGGCCAGCATTTATTGTCCATCATTGCTGTGGCTCTGGGGTCACATGTAGGACAGACCTGGTAAGGATGGCAGATTTCCTTCCCTAAAGGTGAACCAGATAGGTTTTTCCGACAATCGACAATGATTTCATGGTCATCAATAGATTCTTAATTCCGGATTTATTTTTTATTGAATTCAAATTCCACCATCTGCCGTGGCTGGATTTAAACCTGAACATTAGCTGAGTTACTGGATTAATAGTCGAGCAATAATACCACTTGGCCATTGCCTCCCTGCTGATTGAATTGTAAGTTTATCTGAGTTTTGAGAGTTTTTTTGTTAACCAAAGGTGTTAAGAAATGTGGGGCAATTATGTTGCAGATCAGTTAAGATCCCACTGAATGATGGAACGGATTAATGGGGTTAAATAGTCTCCTCCTGTTCCTACGTTCTTTTGTACAGTTCTATAGCACAAGACTATTTAAAGGAGCTTGCTACTCCACTCTCTCCTTTAAGTAATTCGTCCAAACCTACAGTCTCTGACCAAACTTTTGGTCACATGTTCTAATATCGCTTTATGTAATTTGATGTCAAATTTTGTCATTCCGATGAATTACGTTGTTTATGATCTGCCTTGTAACAGCAGCGTGAATAAAATTCAATGATACTGTGCGGGTGGAACATGGTTCGCCTGAACGTGACTAATATTTATAGTTCAGCACCCGGGATCTGTAAGCAGGAGATTGTTGGACACTTGGCAATTGACATAAAGCAGGGAAGTCATCTAAAGCCAGAGATGTTGCATTATCCATTCGCGTGACCCTTCCTTTTAATGAGCCTCCAAAAGAGAAGAGGGATGTTACGTTAGTTGGTTATTAATATGCTCAGAATGTTGCCAGGAGGTTACAATGCTTCAGTAGCCCTGCTTCCAAATGAGCAGAACCTGATGTGAGTTGTATGCAGATGAGTGCGTAGCCCTACAATTAATGAGTGTGCCGTTGAAATGCAATCTCCATAGATCAGGGAGTTCAAATTGAATCGTATCTATCTTCTCTCCCGAGAGGGAAGTTTGGCTCCATCACAGGCCAAAGCTGTGAACATTGATTTACAATGCGAGAGGGGAAACGCTAGCATTTATATAGCTCCATTTACACTCCTGAAAACATCTCAGATTTTTAAGCCACGTGTTACTTTTGGGAAGCGGTGACTATATTCGGGGCGAAGGATGAATGGGAACTTCCCACCCTCAGTGCTAACTGTTAGTTCAACAGTCCCGTGAGTCAAGTCAATGCCTCATTTATTGCCACTGGGGCCTCATTCTCTCTCCTCAAGGCATAAAGAAGATAGATTTCAGAGCTCTGCAATCCTTTTTACTGCATCAAATTAATAATTCTGCCCAACTCATGCTCGGAGATTTCCGATTCATTCTCAACACCAGGGCTTGGCTCCTTGTAATACCTTCGCGGCACGGTGGCTCAGTGGTTGGCACTGCTGTCTCACAGTGCCAGGGACCTGAGTTCGATTCCCGGCTTGGGTCACTGTCTGTGTGGAGTTTGCACATCCTCCACATGTCTGCGTGGGTTTCCTCCGGATCTTCCGGTTTCCTCCCACGCCCTGAAGATGTGCAGGTTGGATGGATTGGCCATGCTAAATTGCCCCTTAGTGTCCCAAGGTGTGTAGGTTAGGGGGATTAAATGTGTGGGGTTACGGGGATTAGGCGGGGTGGGCATGAGTAAGATACGCTGTCAGAGAGTTGGTGCAGACTTGATGGACTGAATGGCCTCCTTCTGCACTGGAGGGATTCTATGATTCTACGTATGGGAGAGCTTGCTATGCGTAAATTGACAACCAAGTTCCCCATAGAACAACAGTGACTACAGTTAAATGCACTTCATTGGCTGTTATATGCCTTGGGATGTCTGGAGGTCAAGAAAAGGACTATATAAAGTCCTTTTTCATGTTTGTACTTTTTTTCTTTCTTCATAGAGCACAGGTCAGATAGTTAGGTATATTCTCTGTTATCAGCTAACCTTGGGGAGGACTGGCCGGAATCTTCTGTTCCGGCGTTAAAGTTTGGTGGTGGACGTGGAGATGGAGAGGGCTTTCGGCTGTGGGGCAGGATGGCTGACCATGTGCGATCACGTGCCGTTCTGCTCATATACATCCACGGGAAGCTCGCCGAGTCTCAGCTGCCATCCCTGACATCACTTCATGGGGTTGAATGTCCAGGCACCATATAGAAAGGGGACCCAGACAGCTTGCACTATCCCTTCCACTTTGTCTGGCCACTGCTCCACAATTCCCAATTCACCCTTCCTTCTCTTCCTTGGTCACTCTTCGTGCAATTTCTATGGTCTTAAGCATAGCACAGATGCTCCATAAAAGAGGACAATACAACGGCGACTCACCTTTAATCATGGAAGAAGTCGACCTCACCCGATGCATTTCTCTTATGTTAAGACGTTATGTTCTAATTTCCTCATGTTAGGTTCTAATTTCCCGTTGGTGGGGGGTTAATTTGGAGGGGGGATGATCATTCCAATGAGATGGCCATTTTGAGAGCATGCATGACTTGCAAAAGGGCTTCTCAACGTTGTTCACCAGGAAGCTCGTACTGCCTTTAAAGTCCCAAAATTCCAATTCCTAAATTTCATCCCGCTGTTCGGAAATGAATTTTTGCTCCCAGGACAAATTCCATTCCCCTGCTCACCAGCCTTCCCACGACTGGTGGGTCTGGAGGACTCTGCTGTGACTATGAGGTGACACTATAACTGGTGTGCACCCACAGTGGATGAAGTGCATTGTCTCCACTCAGAATGATCTTTTAATTTCACTTGCCAAGTTTCCTTTAACCGTTTGTTCTTGTTACACTGCCCTTTAAGGAGCGGCTCGTCCTTTAGTTTGTCTTGTTCATTTGGTATCCTCAAATTCATGCTTCAAGTTTAACATCTAGCTGAAACAATAGTTTGGTCTTGCATTGTAAAGCCTATTTTCCTTAACCTTGGAAGAGGCGAGATTCTCCAACCTCTCAGCTGTGTGTTTCCCACCGGCGGGAGGTGGCGCGTTGTTTGCTTGCAGCAGGATTCTCTGGTCCCGCCGCTGTCAATGGAAAGCCCGGGGGCGGGGATGCGCTGCCGGCAAGACCAGAGAATCCCTCCGGCGTGAATGGCTGGGGAATTCATAGAATCCCTACAGTGCAGAAGTAGGCCATTCAGCCCATCAAGTCTGCACTGGCCACAATCCCACCCAGCTCCTATCCCCATAACCCCATGCATTTACCCCAGCTAGTCCCCCTGACACTAAGGGGCAATTTTAGCATGGCCAATCAACCTAACCCACACATCTTTGGATTGTGGGAGGAAATCGGAGCACCCAGAGGAAGCCCACGCAGACACGGGGAGAATGCGCAAACTCCACACAGACAGTGACCCAAGCAGGGAACCTGGTCCCTAGCACTGTGAGGCAGCAGTGCTAACGACTGTGCCACCCTGCTGGCCAAGGAGTCTTTCTTTCATCGTAGAAAGTGGGAGATATTTAGACTGACGGGTCAATCATCTTCCGTTCCCTCACCCTGCTGTATAAATATCTCCCACTTTCTGTGCCTTCTAGCTTTGACAAAGGGTCATCTGGACTCAAAATGTCAGCTCTTTTCTCTCCTTACAGACGCTGCCAGACCTGCTGAGATTTTCCAGCATTTTCTCTTTTGGTTTCAGATTCCAGCACCTGCAGTAATTTGCTTTTATTTAGAAAACCCTGTACTTTGTTTCTACTCTGTTTCAAAACCTTTCGTAACTTCAGAGGCCTCAGTCAGGTCATCTCTGGCCTTCTTTCGAGGAAGGAGAGATGCAACAAATCAATCCTCTTCTGATATGCATTGCCCCTCATTTCTGGTCTCATCGTTATTGCGAATGGTCTGATATTTTGCAAGTTCCAAAGTATAGTTTGGACTCACAAAGGAAGGAAAAGATTCTGGGGCTTTTTTCTGAGTTGGAGGTGGGTAGGCATGGAATGTAGTTGGCCCTTTCCTTTGAGATTTGGTTTTGAATCTAGCCCGCACTGTTGGAGAGGAAAGTTACTGACGTTGTCATATGAGTGTAAAATGTGCAATGTGTGTTCTTTTGTTGTACTTAGGCCCTCGTTTGACAGGTTTGGAATGTGTGGAAGGAATGGCCGCTGGATTATATGAAGAACTATTTGCCATTATCATCATGCTCATTAACAGGTAAACATCTTTATATCAATCATCGGGGATTAGGGGCGGCATGGTGGCACAGTGGTTAGCACTGCTTCCTCACAGCGCCAAGGGCCCGGGTTCAATTCTGGCCTCAGGAGTTTGCATGATCTCCCCGTGTCTGCGTGGGTATCCTCCGGGTGCTCCGGTTTCCTCCCACACTCCAAAGATGCGCGGGTTAGGTTGATTGGCCATGATAAATTGCCCCTTAGTGTCAGGGGGATTAGCGGGGTAAATGCATGGGGTTATGGGGATAGGGCCTGGGTAAGATTGTGGTCGGTGCAGGCTCGATGGGCCAAATGGCCTCCATCTGCATGTAGGGATTCTATGGTTAGCGACAATCGATGACAGTTTCACGGTCACCAGTACTGAGACTGGTTTATATTCCTGCTGTATTCATTAAACAAATTTAAATTTGAATTCAAGATCCCAGAGTATTAGCTGGGCCCTGGATTATTAGTGCAATGACATTACCACAACGCTACCCATCTCCCCTCAGCCACTGGCACAATAACAATCATTTTCAGACATTGCAAATATGATGGAGTATTGATTTAAATGAATTGGTGACTGTTACTGGTACAATATCAATCTTACAAATAAAAGTTTATTTATTTTTTCATCACAAGTCGGCTTACCTTAACTCTGCCACGAAATAATGTGAAAATCCCCAATTTGCCACACTCCAGCGCCTGTTCGGGTACACTGAGGGGGAATTTAGCAATGCACCTAACCCGCACACCTTTCAGACTGTGGGAGTAAACCGGAGCACCTGCAGGAAACCCACGCAGAAACGGAGAGAACGTGTAGACTCCGCACAGACAGTGACCCAAGCTGGGAATCGAATCTGCGTCCCTGGCGCTGAGGCAGCAGTGCTAACCACTGTGCTGCTAATACATACCTTTCTTTTCATCTACATAAATTGTATATACCAGCCTCAGAAGGAGTTCAGTGTAGATTCACCAGAAAAACACCAGGGCTCTAAGGGTTAGGTTATGAAGAGAGTTTGTCTTATCAACCCCAAAATATAGAACTTTACAGACTCACAGAATTGTAATGGTGTAGAAGGAGGCCGTTCAGCCCATCATGTCTGTACCGGTTCTCCAAATGAGCATTATGACTAATTGCCATTCCCCTGCCTTTTCCTCGTACTCCTGCACATTGTTTCCATTCAACTGACCGTCTAATGCCCTCTTGAATCCCTTGGTTGAACCTCACCACACTGCCTCCACCACACTTCCAGGCAGTGTTTTCCAGACTTGAACCTCTCACTGTGTGAAAAAGAGTTTTCTCACATTACATTTGCTTCTTTTGAAAATCACTTTCAATTTGTGCTGTTCTCGATCCATTTATAAGTGGGAACAAGTTCTCTCTTCCTAATCTGTCCAGAGTCCTCGTGATTTTGAACACCTCTATCAAATCTCCTCTCTCAATCTTCTTCTCGCCAAGGAGAATAATCTCAACTTCCCCAATTTATCTTCATAAACTGATGTTTCTCATCCCTGGACCAATTCCTGTAAACCTCTCCTGCACTCTCCCCAATGCGTTCACATCCTTCCCACAATATGATGCCTAGAACTACCACGGTACTCCAGCTGAGGTCTAACTAGTGTCTTCTATAAGTTCAGCATAACCTCCTTGCTTGATGATCTGACTGAGCGTCTTAGAATTTTGGAAAGAATTGCTGAGGTACATAAAGAGCAATGCTTCTGGCTGGTGGGGGGTGGGGTGGGGGGGTGGTGGGGGACTGAGTCCAGTGTGAAACAGATGCAACCTTAAAATCAGTGTGGTGTGATTTCGAAAGGAGTTTTGGGAATAAAGGGAAGTAGTGAATTCTCTGACACAAAAAGCATTAGACACCAGCTCAATTGTTAACCTTGAACCTAAGACCAAAGAGAACAAAGAAAATTACAGCACAGGAACAGGCCCTTCGCCCTCCATCCCTGCATTGACCATGCTGCCCGACTCAACTAAAACCCCCTACTCTTCCGGGACCATATCCCTCTGTTCCCACCCTATTCATGTATTTGTCGAGACGCTGCTTAAAAGTCACTATCATATCTGCGTCCGCTACCTCCCCCGGTTTAAGGTTGATAGACTGTTGCTCGCCAAGTGTATGATGGGATATGAAGCCAAGAACAAAGAACAAAGAACAAAGAACAGTACAGCACAGGAAACAGGCCCTTCGGCCCTCCAAGCCTGTGCCGCTCCTTGGTCCAACTAGACCAATCGTTTGTATCCCTCCATTCCCAGGCTGCTCATGTGACTATCCAGGTAAGTCTTAAACGATGTCAGCGTGCCTGCCTCCACCACCCTACTTGGCAGCGCATTCCAGGCCCCCACCACCCTCTGTGTAAAAAACGTCCCTCTGATGTCTGAGTTATACTTCGCCCCTCTCAGCTTGAGCCCGTGACCCCTCGTGATCGTCACCTCCGACCTGGGAAAAAGCTTCCCACTGTTCACCCTATCTATACCCTTCATAATCTTGTATACCTCTATTAGATCTCCCCTCATTCTCCGTCTTTCCAAGGAGAACAACCCCAGTCTACCCAATCTCTCCTCATAGCTAAGACCCTCCATACCAGGCAACATCCTGGTAAACCTTCTCTGCACTCTCTCCAATGCCTCCACGTCCTTCTGGTAGTGCGGCGACCAGAACTGGACGCAGTACTCCAAATGTGGCCTAACCAGTGTTCTATACAGCTGCATCATCAGACTCCAGCTTTTATACTCTATACCCCGTCCTATAAAGGCAAGCATACCATATGCCTTCTTCACCACCTTCTCCACCTGTGTTGCCACCTTCAAGGATTTGTGGACTTGCACACCTAGGTCCCTCTGTGTTTCTATACTCCTGATGACTCTGCCATTTGTTGTATAACTCCTCCCTACATTATTTCTTCCAAAATGCATCACTTCGCATTTATCTGGATTAAACTCCATCTGCCACCTCTCCGCCCAATTTTCCAGCCTATCTATATCCTGCTGTATTGCCCGACAATGCTCTTCGCTATCCGCAATTCCAGCCATCTTCGTGTCATCCGCAAACTTGCTGATTACACCAGTTACACCTTCTTCCAAATCATTTATATATATCACAAATAGCAGAGGTCCCAGTACAGAGCCCTGCGGAACACCACTGGTCACAGACCTCCAGCCGGAAAAAGACCCTTCGACCACTACCCTCTGTCTCCTATGGCCAAGCCAGTTCTCCACCCATCTATCCACTTCTCCTTGTATCCCATGAGCCTTAACCTTCTTAACCAACCTGCCATGTGGGACTTTGTCAAATGCCTTACTGAAATCCATATAGACGACATCCACGGCCCTTCCTTCATCAACCGTTTTTGTCACTGCCTCGAAAAACTCCACCAAATTTGTAAGGCACGACCTCCCTCTTACAAAACCATGCTGTCTGTCACTAAGAGTGAGATTGTTTCGTTCTAAATGCACATACATCCTGTCTCTAAGAATCCTCTCCAACAACTTCCCTACCACGGACGTCAAGCTCACCGGCCTATAATTTCCTGGGTTATCCCTGCTACCCTTCTTAAACAACGGGACCACATTCGCTATCCTCCAATCCTCAGGGACCTCACCCGTGTCCAAAGAAGCGACAAAGGCATGTGGATGATGCAGTTCAGCCATGAACTTACTGAATGTCAGAATAGCTTCGAGGGACCGAGTGGCCTCTTTCTGCTCCGATGTTGAATTTGGGCAATGGTGATCCTTTGTACGGCCAGAATTTTACTGGCATACCCGCCCCGATTCCGGGGTGGGCGGGGCTTGCAGAACGGCATTCTCCATTGGCCTCGGGCGGGATCTTACGAGCCTCGGGCGGGCGTGCCGGTGAAATTCTGGCCTATAAGTCTAATTGAAAGTTCAAATCTATATTTGCCATTTGAACAGATGGAAAAGCAACATCGGTCTGTGGATTGACACCCACTTCTGTCTCTACATTCCTCAGGTCCGTCTCTTCCCAACAGTTGGCACTGACGTCAATCATGGTGGTGGACACGCCCGGATTTCAGAATCCACGCCACGGAAACAGCGAGAGAGCGGCAACGTTCGAGGAGATGTGTCACAACTATGTGCACGAGAGGCTACAGATGCTCTTTCACGAGCGCACCCTTGTATCTCAGCTGGATAGATTCAAGGAGGTAATGTCTCTATAACTACATGTCTTCTTTCTATTTGCCCTGGTGAAGTTTGTTAGATCTTTTGGAATGATGTGGAGATGCCGGCGTTGGACTGGGGTGAACACAGTAAGAGTTTTAACAACACCAGGTTAAAGTCCAACAGGTTTATTTGGTAGCAAATACTATTTGCTACCAAATAAACCTGTTGGACTTTAACCTGGTGTTGTTAAAACTCTTACTGAGATCGTTTGGAAGCCATGAATTTTGCCAAATTGGTTAGATTTCTATGGATTGCCCTTTAACTTTGGATATTTATTGTTAGTAATCTTTAGCAAAGACTGAGATACAGGGGACAGAAGTGGAATGTGGAGATTTTTCACTGGCGGGACGTGGGAGGCAGTAGAATGTTCTGAGGAGTTCTGATCCCATGGAGAGGATTGCAGGATAGCATCCAGACATCTTAAGATCTAAACGTATATGCAAAATATGAATCAACAACATTATTCCAAGATAAATTATGGGAATAGCGGGATACGGGGTTTTAAAAAAAAATTTCACCTCCATCCTGCATTTTAGAACATTGAAACATTTTAAAACATTGTTTTCTGTTTCTTTGGGAAAGATGGGATCAGGCTATTGAGTTGGATGAACAGCCATGATCATCAGAGAGTGGTGGGTGCCTGGAACGCGCTGCCAGAGAAGGTGGTGGAAACAGGCACAATAGCAACATTTAGGAAGCATTTGGATGGATGCATGAATAGGGAGGGAATAGAGGGATACGGACTGAGTAAGGGCAGAAGGTTTTTGTTAGTTTAGTTAGGGCATCATGATCGGCACAGGCTTGGAGGGCCGAAGGGCCTGTTCCTGTGCTGTACTATTCTTTGTTCTCTGCTCTTTGAATGGTGGAGCAGGCTAAAAGGGCTGAATGGCCTACTCCTGTTCCTGTTTTCTATGTTTGTATGTTGATAAAAGCTCACCCACTTTCCCATCAAAGTTATGAAACACAAATTTAGAATTAGTGCAAGGAAGGTGAGCTATGTATAAAGAGTGATCAATATTTTGAAAGGACTCTGAGTAAGATGGTGAAGGTACAAAGCAACAGGAAGTGATTTAAGCACCGTTAGGCTCTGTGGTGGGCATCTGAAGGTTGTTGTAGACGGATGAGTTAAAGTGGATTGTCTTGTGAGCTTGTGGCCGACAGCCCGATTGCAATCGGGTAAATTCTCGTTAATATTCAGAAGTGCACTTTATTTGTTGAAGCCCTGCATTAATTACATCAGTGCTGTTCAGTTGGAACGTTGTCTGATTGGCACAGCAGACGGATTCAGTTGATAGCTCCGACACTGACATTGTGAATGGATAGAATGGTGCTTGCTGGCTGGCACAGATACGATGGGCTGATGGGCCTCTTTCTGCGCTGTAAGCTCTATGACTCTATGAGAAGGGATGGAGAATGTTTGAAAGGTAAAGATGGGCGAGGAAATCATGCACACGTGGGAATCAGCTTCTGAGGGACATCAAACTACTGAGGTCGAGAAGAGTGCAGAGAGGAACGGGATCTTTGGAATGGTTTCATGAATGCAAGTTGGAGCAGAAAGGAAAAGCAGGGAAAAGTGTGGGCTTATTGAGTTGGGAATTGATGAATGTTTGTAAGTGTAACGGGTAATCATACGGGTAAATTCTAAATATCCATTTTCAGGAATCGTGAATTGTGGATGCTATAAATCTTCTGAACAGTGTTATGATCCAGGTCAGAAACACCAAGGTATTTTCTGAAGTCAGCCTAGGCCATAGGTTTTGCAATTTGAATTTGACTCGGATAAACATACGGGGGTGGGGTGGGGGTGGGGGAGGGGAGGTGGGGGGGTGGAGGGGGGATTCTCCCAGCCTGCTGTGCTGCTCGAGTAGAGAGCCGGGTGACTCAAGCAGAGGCTGTGTAGCAGGCTTCCTGCAGGGGGCCACGGCCTCCGCGTGTCTTCGGCTGCTGGATTTCCGCCGATGTCAGCTCACTGCCAGAAATCGGCACGGAGCTGAATAAATTATTTGAGTCCCATTAGCGGGCCCAGGACTGAAGTTTCCAGGCCCGCTAGCCTCTCCCGCCCCCCGCAAGGAGTGTTTCACTCCAGTGGGGTTTACAACAGCTCCCCATTAGTTGGGAGCCAGTGGCCCGACCCCGCTGGAGTGAAGGGGGGCCATGGAGGCCCCCCAGATGGTCGGGGGTAAGGGGTTGGTGCCCCTGTGCATTGACAGCTTGGCAGTGCCAGTCTGGCCCCCTGGCATTGCCCAAGGGGCAAAGTGGCAATGTCCGGGAGGCACCTTGGCACTGCCTAACGGGCATCTGGCAGTGCCGAGGTGGGGGAGAGAGATCATGGCAGGCCAATAATGGTGGGGGAGAGAGATCGTGGCAGGTCGGAGGGCTGGGGGAGGGTTGGGGCCCAGACACATCCGGAAGACCAGTGATCTGGTGTTGAGGGGTTCTGCAGGCCAGCTTTGTGGGATCATGGGGCTGGCCAGCGATCAGGAGGCCGGCAGTGCGGGACCACTGCGCATGCGCTGATCTCAACGATGATACATCGGTGCCTGCGCAGTGACCCGCTCAGCGCTATGCTGCCGGCCTCTCCAGCGGGAATAGGCCCTGTCCACTGAATTTCAGCGTGATTCACCCTGAGGCACTCTGCAGTGCACAGAGTGTGGGAGATACATTTTGAAAATCCAGCTGAAAAAATCATTGGGATTTACTCCAGTTTTTACATGAATTTGACACTTAGAATTTTTTTGGCAGAATCCCACTCATGATATTGCACTGCAGGTATGATTCAAATGACCCACAAGGGAGTTTTTATCAAACAAAGTTTATTTCAGAATACATTTAACACATAGAAAGAAAATTAGCAATAACTTTTATCAATTACAAGCAAGGCAAAAAAGACAACTATGATATTGTATAAAGCTTAACAGCTAAATGCACTGTTCCAATACACCAAACCTCCTTATAAACATACACCGGCCCCAGGTTTAGCACAGAAAATAAGAATGCTCATATAGTTTTGCAGCTCAGCAATACCTGCTGTGAATCAATCCTTTGGATAGAATGGAAACGCTGCCTTCTCCGTTCTGGAAATCCCAGCACCTCGAGGTCGAGATGAAGGCACTGCTGACCTCCAACTTTAAGCCCTCAAACCACTTACAGCAAAACTTTCACTCCAGGATGGCAAGAATACTGCTTCCGAGATAGCAGAATTTTTAATAACAGGGAGAGAGAGACACTGGCCGGAATTCTCCCATCCCTCCCGCTGCTGGAATTTTAGCGGCCACGTTGCAGACAACGTGAAATCCCATTGACGTTCAGGCAGGAATTTCTGTCTTTCAGACAGCGCGGCCTAGAATTCCACCCACTGTCTTTCAGTCTGGATTCCACACAGCTTCTAATTAAGGCTGAAAGTGAATCCTTGGGTTCCTCTGTGAAGGAATCACCTGACTTTGACTTGTCAGTCAATCTTCCCACCACACTTCCAAAGGTCGAAAACTCCTAGAAAGTGCATTAGGCCCAGAGTAAAAATAAACAAAACTCCATTTAAACCATTTAAGCAGCAATAAAAAGACATCTAAGCAGGCAGCCATTGCCACAATAAAAAAACAAAGTAATAACAAACTGCAGAGAACATGATTTTATAAAAACATTCTTAAAGGCACAGTACCGTCGCAATAGTATCAAATTGTCAAGCAGCTAAAGGAACCAATAGCTGTTTGTACTTTCTTCTTTGTGTTCATATTTATATTGGTTATTTGAACCAATCAGAATAATGACTTTTTTTTGTAACAAGGCCACTTTTTAAAATTGTTGTGTCACTTGTTATTTGCACACAATAATGGATCAGGCTACTAGAAAATGGATAACCTGACTCCTTTGTCACAATCGATGATTTTAGACATTTCAAGCAGTGAAAATGGCTGAAGGTGATTAAATTTACTGTTTTAATCTTGCTCAACAGGAAAAAGTTCAGGTGACCTTTGACATGGCCGAAACTCTTCCAGCATCTACGGTGTCCGTCATCGACCAAACGTCAACCCAGGTAAACAAAGTTCGAGGGCTTCCGGTAGGATCCAAAAAGATTAATCTGGAACATTGGTACTGATGTGATGAGAGACATCTCGGGGGCTGGGCAGACTGATCTGCCTCTGAGATTGGAATCCATGCAGTAGCTGTGAGGGGCCAAACATGAGACCTCGGAGCAGGAGTGGGCAGTTCAGCCCCTCGAGCCTGTTCCGCCATTCAATATGATCATGGCTGATCTCATCTCAGCCTCATCTCCACCTTCCTGCCCACTCCCATAACCCTTTATCCCGCTACTAATTAAGAACCTATCTATCTTCTCAAGTTTAATGTTCTGGTGTCCACAGCACTCTGGGGTAGAGAACTCCACAGATTCATGACGCTTTGAATAAAGTAATTCCTCCTCATTTCTGTTTAAATCTGCCACCTCTTAGCCCAAACCTACAGCCTCTCATTCTAGAATGTCCAACAAGGGGAAACATCCACTCTATGTCTACCCTGTCAATCCTTGTTAGCATCTTATATACCTTAATTAGATCTCCTCTCATTCTTCTAAATTCCAGTGAGTATAGGCCTAAACTACTCAATCTCTTCATAAAACAAGCAAACATCATTCATAACCTCATACCTTCTAATTCTGGATATGTATACCCATTTTCTTACCTTCGATTTGAGTGAGAACCAGTCTTAATTGTGGTATTATAAAACTTTAAGTATGTCCTCACGCTAAAAAAGCCTCAAAACATATAACTGAACAATAAGCAATGAAAAAAATACACACAAACAAATACTGGGTGTGTTCTCGGTGAGGCCACCAAAGAGAAGAGGAAGAGAAATTTTTGGAGATTCTTGAAGCTCGGGGAAAGATGACAAAGCAGAGCGGTTGGGAGAAGGAAGCCCAGAAAACTGGAGTTAAGCGACAGAAGGATTAACCTCTGGTCGCAGAGCTGGGAGCAAGTATTTGGATCAAAGGAACAGCTCAGGAGGATTGCTGAGATAGGATGGACACCTACTGAGTTAGCTGGAGAAGTACAGCCATTAAGGCAACAGCATTTCAAAGCAAAATTACAACTATGAATTCGGCTTGTGTATCAAAATATGCCAATGGCCTCTATCTGTTTTTGAATTCATTTTAAAACGTAATTGAAAGGGGGGGCGGGGGGAGTTAATCCTGTCTCGCCCTGCCACAGAAATCATAGAGGGCGGGACAAGACATTGCAAAGATTCGTTGACCTTTTCCAGTCTTGGGGCAAGTGCGGCCAGAAAATCCCGCCCCAGGTGATTGATTGTCATGGTGACTTTAGTGCCTTTGGTGGGAATAATTCTTGCTCGCTTCCTCATGACGTTCTCCTGACATCATAGGGTTTGTGTTCTGGGGCAATTGATTTAAGGGCAGTTGATGGAGGAATGGCCGGTAGAAAGTGGCTATTTCCTACATTTTACCTTGCCAATTATCTACCGCTGTATAAATGGAAGCTCGTGCTTTCTTGCACTGAAATGCTAGTTTAGTTGTCATTGGCTGATGTTCTGGGCCCAGCAATCAGAAACCAAGGGACCAGGGCCTGAGATGTTACAACCAGCCGGCACACTGGCTTGCCGATCCCTTTTCTGATGTCTGGCATTTTTACTGATGGGGGTTTGAGGCTTGGGAAGACTTCCACGAGGAATGCAGACAATTAGGCTCATTAGGAGCCTTGTCAGAGATTGGTAATGGAGGCTGACTGGGAATTTTCCAGCTGCCCTCCAGTTCCCTGTTATAGCAGGGGGCGGGGCAGATCAATCGCCTGGGGGTCTACAACCCAATCAATGCCCCAGGTTCTACCTTCCATCCCTGGGTGACACTGCGGTCAAAGGTCACCCTGCAGAGGGGCTCCTTCTCTCAGTCTCATTGGTGGCCGAGCTGCGTCTGGTCTTTTACTACTGAAGTTTTTAAGCAATGGGGTTGGAAGAAGTCGTCACTGAGGCTCGCTCCCAATTATTTTTAAATCTATTTCTTAAAAATTCATTTGTGGGACATTGCCCATCCCTAGTTGTCCTTGTTCAGAGGGCAGTGGAGAGTCAATCAATATGTCATCTCTGGAGTCATGTGTAGGCCAGACCAGGTAAGGATGGCAGATTTCCTTCCCTAAAGGACATTAGTGAACCAGGTGGGTTTTTCCGACAATGGTTTCATGGTCATCAGTAGATTCTTAATTCCAGATATCTTTTATTGAATTCAAATTCCACCACCTGCTATGGTGGGATTCGAACCTGGAACATTCACTGAGCTTCTGGATTAATAGTCTAGCAATAACACCAGTAGGCCATCGCCTCCCCATCTTATCTTATACTGCAACCGGTGGGTAGGGGAGGCTGGGAGGCTGCTGACTGGCCCTCCAGTGTCAAGGGCAACCACTCTGTCCTTAATTGGACAAGAATCTATCTCCGTGCCAATTGAAGATCTTGACTTCAGTCAGTTTCCCATCGAAGGTGGGTTTGGGATCTGAAAACAGTACACACTCCTGATTCCCGTCTCCTTGGGGAACATCTGCTCCGTAGTGTTGGGATCAGTTGGGATTGAATAGATCATGGGCTAATCTTGGAGAGAGCAGGGGATCAATTCCATGTGAAGAATTACACCTCCAAACTGAGCTGCAATCTACAACTGAATGAGATGTTCATTATTGAACACGTGGGGAGGTCAATGCAGTGCCTTACACCATCACCACACAATGCCTTTCTGTAACTCAGTTCTGATTGCTTGAGGTAGTGGCACTACAGCTGTTGATGAAGAATTTATTCATTGAAACACCCTCCTGTTTTGAGAGAAACAGAGACTGAACAAGATCTTATTTTGTAAGATCTACCAAAGGAAATGTGGAAACACTATGTAGCACCAAACCGTTTAGAGAGCCTTCGACACAAGGAGAATGGGGGACAACCCGGACAATTTAAACTGCAATGTATTTACTGAAAGAACGGCGTAACCTAAAGCTCCCCCCCCCCCAACCCCCACTTCCACCCACCTCCCCTACTCTCCAGCGCTTTACTTAGTTGGTTAACAATGTGAGAATGTGTTAGTGATGAAGGAACGGCTGCTTTACGCACTCTCCTCTCCTTGGGGATTATATGGACACATGAATTGAGGATGAGGTTTCACAGCGGATGACTAAAGGGAGAACATTCATCAGTCCGGTTCACACCACAAATCCCAGATGTGAAAGGACAGCGCACTAATCATTGAGTCCCATGATTAACGATGCGACAGGCAGCTTTCTGATGGCATAATGAGGAAATGCATCACCCAGCGTGGTACTGAGTTAATCAGAGGTATAAGGGGCACAGCTTTGATCCCTTATCCGCACTGAGTTAGTTAATGAATCTCACTCAGGGCAATGAGTTGTCAGGAGGATGAGAGGGAAGCCTATCCACCATCTACAAGGCACAAGTCAGGAGTGTGATGGAATACTCCCCACTTGCCTGGGGAGTTTAGCTTCAACACTCAAGAAACTTGACACCATCCAGGACAAAGCAGCCCGCATCGACAAACATCCACTCCCTCCACCACCGACGCTCAGTAACAGCAGTGTGTACTATCTACAAGATGTACTGCAGCAATTCACCAAAGATCCTTAGACAGCACCTTCCAAACCCACGACCACTTCCATCTAGAAGGACAAGGGCAGCAAATACATGGGAACACCACCACCTGCAAGTTCCCCTCCAGGCCACTCACCATCCTGACTTGGAAATATATCGCCGTTCTTCAGAGTCGCTGGGTCAAAATCCTGGATTTCCCTCCCTAACGGCATTGTGGGTCAACCCACAGAACGTGGACTGCAGCGATTCAAGAAGGCAGCTCACCACCACCTCCTCAAGAGCAACTAGGAATGGGCAATGAATGCTGGCCAGCCAGCGATGCCCATGTCCCACAAACAAATGAAGAAAAAGCCAAGCCTTTGGGGGGATGGTAAAGGGGAAGAGAAATCAGCTCAAGCCCAGGCTTTTGATTGGAGTCGTGCTAATAGAATGTATGTCTGAGAATGCCAAGTGCTGAAAGGACTGGGTTCAATCACATTGTAAGGAGTCTCACAACACAAGGTTAAAGTCCAACAGGTTTATTAGGTAGCAAAAGCCACTAGCTTTCGGAGCGCTGCTCCTTCGTCAGGTGAGTGGGAGTTCTGTTCACAAATAGGGCATATAAAGACACAAACTCAATTTACAAAATAATGATTGGAATGCGAGTCTTCACAGCTAATCAAGTCTTAAAGGTACAGACAATGTGAGTGGAGAGAGCGGTAAGCACAGGTTAAAGAGATGTGTACTGTCTCCAGACAGGACAGTTAGTGAGATTTTGCAAGTCCAGGCAAGTCGTGGGGGTTACAGATAGTGTGACATGAACCCAAGATCCCGGTTGAAGCCGTCCTCATGTGTGCGGAACTTGGCTATCAGTCTCTGCTCAGCGACTCTGCGTTGTCGTGTGTCGTGAAGGTCGCCTTGGAGAACGCTTACCCGAAGATCATAGGCCGAATGCCCGTGACTGCTGAAGTGTTCCCCAACAGGAAGAGAACACTCTTGCCTGGTGATTGTCGAGCGGTGTTCATTCATCCGTTGTCGTAGCGTCTGCACGGTCTCCCCAATGTACCATGCCTCGGGACATCCTTTCCTGCAGCGTATCAGGTAGACAATGTTGGCCGAGTTGCAAGAGTATATACTGTGTACCTGGTGGATGGTGTTCTCACGTGAGATGATGGCATCCGTGTCGACAATCCGGCACGTCTTGCAGAGGTTGCTGTGGCAGGGTTGTGTGGTGTCGTGGTCACTGTTCTCCTGAAGGCTGGGTAGTTTTCTGCGGACAATGGTCTGTTTGAGGTTGTGCGGTTGTTTGAAGGCAAGAAGTGGGGGTGTGGGGATGGCCTTGGCGTGATGTTCGTCTTCATCAATGACATGTTGAAGGCTCCGGAGGAGATGTCGTAGCTTCTCCGCTCCGGGGAAGTACTGGACGACAAAGGGTACTCTGTCCACTGCGTCCCGTGTTTGTCTTCTGAGGAGGTCGGTGCGGTTTTTCGCTGTGGCGCGTCACAATTGTTGATCGATGAGTCGAGCACCATATCCTGTTCTTATGAGGGCATCTTTCAGCGTCTGGAGGTGTCCGTTGCGATCCTCCTCATCTGAGCAAATCCTGTGTGTACGGAGGGCTTGTCCATAGGGGATGGCTTCTTTAACAATCACATTAACATAGCCACTCATCGTCCAGCCTCACACATCGCGGCTCACATCTACAGCCCAGCAAAAGGCCTCAGGTGGAATTTTCTCTCTTTGTCAGTGTCCGGTTCTGACTGAAAGCCGGCATGTTTCTATCCAGCGGCACAGCCCAGTTTCGAGACCAGATGTTTTGGCATTGACTGGGCGTGCTTGACGCCCTCAGTCTGGCGGGGTGGGGCAGAGCCTGGTAGAGCAGGCAAGGCTGCTCCACGGAGATCGGGACACCATTATTAAAGCATGCCAAAATCAGTACGGAACGTGAATGCCCCCCAGCCCCTCAACACGGATAAGGTGACCACCTTCACAAGCATCACCTTCCCTCCACCCTCGTCCATCCACAGCACAAGCAACGGGGCTTCCCCCACATACCACAACACCAACATCGCACCACTCCCTCTCGCAGGCAGAGGACCCACCTCCCCCCTCCACACTACCCCCAAACAGCACAGTCTCAGGGCCCAGCCCCTCTCCACACCACGCCCTTCCACTGCATTCTCAGATCCCACACCCCCCCTTATCTCCCACACGAGGCACAGTACCCCCCCGCCTTCCCACCCACCACTGCAGTTTCAAGGGCACACCCCCCCCCGCCCCCCCCTTGTATCAGCCTCCCCAACACGTAAAGACAACCACTCCAATGGAGCTCCCCAGTGAGCCTACCTGGGTATCTCTCCCTGGCATAGGGTGGCACCACCAGATGGCATGTTCCTCTCCCCTCAGGGAACGCATTTACTTTGGCATCTCCAACGGGATCCCCTCGAATATTTTCCACCTTCATAAAGCTGTGGTGAACCTCACTGATGTGATGTGAATACTAAGTGAGGAGGGACCATGTGGGCGGAGGGGGGGACCTCATGGGCGGAGGGGGAGATCATGTGGGTGGAGGGGGGAGACCATGTAGGCAGAGGGGGGGAATCATGTGGGTGGAGGGAGGACCATGTGGGTGGAGGGGGGATCATGTGGGTGGAGGGGGGATCATGTGGGCGGAGGGGGGATCATGTGGGCGGAGGGGGGATCATGTGGGCGGAGGGGGGATCATGTGGGCGGAGGGGGGATCATGGAGGCGGAGTGGGGGATCATGTGGGCAGAGGGGGCTCAAATTAATGAGGTTCTCACCCGTTGTGGGCAGAACCTTGGTTATGACATCAGCAAAGGCTGTGGGAAATGGGGAAACACGATCTCACTGGTGAGAATGGCGTTTCCCGACTCTCGCAAAACTTTGCGCCCACGTCGCTGTTCTGGCTGACGGCTAACGCGGGCATGACATCTCCCCTGACACCTTTCGGATGGAAGGCTTGAGGATTGTGAGGTAGAATCGTGATACCTGCCAATGGTCCCTGCACTGGCTCAAACCACAGAACAAACTGCAGCTCAGCAAGTTCCGCATCTGTTAAAATCCTTAAGGCAAACTTTGAAGAGTGGTGTTCCAGTTCTCCCAACTTCATACTTGACAACAATTGGGACACAAACTACTCTGTGGAGACACTCATTTAGAGCGGACCCAGCAGGGAAAAAACGGAAATTGCTGGACAAACTCAGCAGGGTGGACGGTATCTGTGGAGAGAAAAGCAGAATTACTCAGCAGGATTTTCCTCCCTCTCTGTGGCGTGTTTAGTGGCGGCGGGAGTCTGTGCACCGCTTGTCGGTGGTGGGATCTTCCGATCCCGCCATTGTCAATAGGGCTTCCCGGTGAATGCACCCTTGACCACCGGGGAAACTGTGCCATTGGCGGGACTGTAAAATCCCACCAGTGTAAATGGCAGCAAGATTTCAGCAAATGTTTCAGGTCCATAACCTTTCATCGGAATGAGGAAAAGTTGGAGATGTAATACAGTTTAAGCGAGGGGCGGGTGGGACAAAAACAAAAGAAAATTCTGTGATGGGGGGTTGGTGGTACAGTGGCACGATGGTTAGCACTGCTGCCTCACAGCGCCAGGGACCTGGGCTCAATTCCCGTCTTGGGTCACTGTCAGTATGGAGTTTGCACGTTCTCCCCGTGTCTGTGTGGGTTTCCTCCGGGTGCTCTGGTTTCCTCCCACAGTGTGGTGGTTAGGTGCATTGGCCTAGCTAAATTCTCCCTCAGTGTACCCAAACAGGTGCCGGAATGTAGTGACTAGGGAATTTTCACAGTAACTTCATTGCAGTGTTAATGTAAGCCTACTGTGACACTAATAAATAAACTTAACTTAGGAGAGATTAAATGACAGAAAGGTTAGTTATGAGGTAGCACTTGAATCGGACATGATCGGACATCATATGACCAGAGGTCACATGATTGAAATCACCAGATGTTGCGCAGGCAGACATCCCATGATCAAACCTCTGGAGATACATCTGGTGAGAGTTAGCAACCCTGACGTGGGGTAAAATCTTCTTGAGGAGTCGGAGATGTTGCCTGCCAGTGGAAGAGCTGGCAAGAGAGCCGTGCTGCCTCTTTTCGGGAAGGCCTGGTGAACCACTAGCCAATCAGGCAGTGACGAGGCGGCAGGTGGGCCACCCACTGAGCGCTGCCAGCCAATCAGAGACCAGCGTCTCTTGTGCTCAGCACCGCCACAAGGGAGATGGTGGCTGCTGCAGGAAAAGCCCCAATCAGAGTCCCAGGATTGCAGAGTGACCCACGTTACAGGTAAATAATGTTTTGTTTTATTCATTCGTGGGACATGGGCATCACTGGTTGGGCAACATTTATTGCCCATCCCTGGTTGCCCTTGTTCAGAAGGCAGTTGAGAGCCGACCACATTGCTGTGGCTCTGGAGTTACATGGTGGCCAGGCCAAATAAGGACAGCAGATTTCCTTCCCTAAAGGACATTACTGAACCAGATGGATTTTTCCGACAATGGTTTCATGGTCATCAGTAGATTCTTAATTCCAGATATTTTTTATTGAATACAAATTCCACCATCTGCCGTGGTGGGAAGTGAACCTGGGTCTCCAGAACATTAGCTGAGTTTCTGGATTAATAGTCTAGCGATAATACCATTAGGCCATCGCCACCCCTATGGTGGGCTGCATGAGTGGAGGGGTGGGGGTTGCAATGGATGGAGGAAATCATAGTATCCTTACAGTGCAGAAGGAGGCCATTCGGCCCTTTGAGTCTGCACTGACTCTCAGGTCAGAACATCTTACCCAGACCCTATCCCTGTAACCCCTAACATTTACCCCACTAATTCCCCTAACCCTACACATCATGGGCCACTAAAAGGCAATTTAATATGGCCGATCCACCTAACCCACACGTCTTTGAACTGTGGGAGGAAACCGGAGCACCCAGAGGAAACCCACGCAGACACGGGTAGAACATGCAAACTCCACACAGTCACCCAAGACCAGAATTGAACCCGGGTCGCTGGTGCTGTGCGGAAGCAGTGGTAACCACTGTGCCACCGTGCAACCCTGGTGGCGGTATTGTGGGCAGAGGTGTGTAGGGAGATTGGCAATAAGGGCAGTCAGGTGGCGTTCAGCGGCTCCCCCCCCCCCCCTTCCTGATATTCAGTCCCATTGTTAAGCCTTTGATGATGAGACTCCCTCCCCAGGGTGGGCTTTGGGAGGGGCAGTGGGGGTGGGGGGATGACAAGCTGGCAGCATAGTTTTAGCTGTCCTTTTTTGGTGACCGGGCCCACCCGCAGCTGGATCAATCCCAGCACCAATAGGGCAAAGCTTTTAACTGGCCATAATTGGTCATTTATGTGCCTCAACAGATGGTGTGGCAGGAAGTTCATGGATGGGCCTTACTGCCCAGGACTTGCTTCTGTCTGAGGCAGGGAGGTGGCAGGGGAACACCACTGTCTTGTCGAATTACCATGTCTTTCCTGTCTCCAAGCTCTTCACCGTAGCAAGAGCAGAATATTCCACCCATGGAGTGCTCAGATAATACCCCTTTGGTGTCAAATAAATGACACCATTTCAGAGGAGGCATAGAAACATAGAAGATAGGAGCAGGAGGAGGCATTTGGCCCTTCAAACCTGCTCTGCCATTCATCACGATCATGGGCTGATCGTAGAGTCATAGAGGTTTACAGCATGGAAACAGGCCCTTCGGCCCAACTTGTCCATGCCACCCTTTTTAAAAAATCCCTAAGCTAGTCCCAATTGCCCGCATTTGGCCCATATCCCTCTATACTCATCTTGCCCATGTAAATGTCTAAATGCTTCTTAAAAGACAAAATTGTGCCCGCCTTTATTACTACCTCTGGCAACTTGTTCCAGACACTCACCACCCTGTGTGAAGAAATTGCCCCTCTGGACACTTTTGTATCTCTCCCCTCTCACCTTAAACCAATGCCCTCTAGTTTTAGACCACTACCTTTGGGAAAAGATATTGACTATCTCGCTGATCTATGCCCCTGATCATTTTATAGATCTCTATAAGGTCACCCCTCAGCCTTCTACGCTCCAGAGAAAAAAGTCCCAGTCTATTCAGCCTCTCCTGATATCTCAAACCATCAAGTCCCGGTAGCATCCTAATAAATCTTTTCTGCACTCTTTCTAGTTTAATAATATCATTTCTATAATAGGGTGACCAGAACTGTACACAGCATTCCAAGTGTGGCCTTACCAATGTCTTGTACAACTTCAACAAGACGTTCCAACTCCTGTATTCAATGTTCTGACCAATGAACCAAGCATGCCAAATGCCTTCTTCACCACTCTGTCCATCTGTGACTCCACTTTCAAAGAGCTACGAACCTGTACCCCTAGATCTCTTTGCTCTGTCACTCTCCCCAACGCTCTACCATTAGGGCGGCACGGTAGCACAGTGGTTAGCACTGCTGCTTCACAGCTCCAGGGTCCTGGGTTCGATTCCTGGCTTGGGTCACTGTCTGTGTGGAGTTTGCACATTCTCCTCATGTCTGCGTGGGTTTCCTCCAGGTGCTCCGGTTTCCTCCACAGTCCAAAGATGTGCAGGTTAGGTTGATTGGCCATGCTAAAATTGCCCCTTCGTGTCCTGAGATGCGTAGGTTAGAGGGATTAGTGGGTAAAATATGTAGGGGTATGGGGGTAGGGCCTGGGCGGGATTGTGGTCGGTGCAGACTCGATGGGCCAATTGGCCTCTTTCTGCACTGTAGGGTTTCTATGATTAACTGAGTAAGTCCTGCCCTGGTTCAATGTACCAAAATGAATCACCTCGCATTTATCTAAATTAAACTCCATCTGCCATTCGTCAGCCCACTGGCCCAATTGATCAAGATCCCATTGCAATCAGAGATAACCTTCTTCACTGTCCACTATGCCATCAATCTTGGTATCATCTGCAAACTTACTAACCATGCCTCCTATATTCTCATCCAAATCATTGATGTAAAATGACAATTAACAGTGGACCCAGCACTGATCCCTGAGGCACACCGCTGGTCACAGGCCTCCAGTTTGAAAAACAATCCCCTTCAACTACCCTCTGGCTTCTGTCTTTCAAGCCAATTTTGTATCCATTTAGCAACCTCACCCTGGATCCCGTGAGATCATCCAACTCAATAGCCTAATCCTGCTTTCTCCCCAGAACCCTTGATCCCGTTTGCCCCAAGTGCTATATCCAGCTGCCTCTTGAATACATTCAATGTTTTGGCATCAACTACTTCCTGTGGAAATGAGTTCCACAGGCTCACCACTCTTTGGGTGAAGAAATGTCTCTTCATCTTCGTCCTAAATGGTCTACCCTGAATCCTCAGACTGTGACCCCTGGTTCTGGACACCCCCATCATTGGGAACATCCTTGCTGCACCTTTAGAAACATAGAAGATGGCCTAGTGGTATTATCAGTAGACTATTAATCCCAAAACTCAGCTAATGTTCTGGGGACCCGGGTTTGAATCCCGCCACGGCAGATGGTGGAATTTGAATTCAATAAAAAAAATCTGGAATTAAGAATCTACTGATGATCATGAAACCATTGTCGGAAAAAGCCAAAGGGAGAAAATGCTGGAAAATCTCAGCAGGTCTGGCAGCATCTGTAAGGAGAGAAAAGAGTTGACGTTTCAAGTCCAGGTGACCCTTTGTCAAAGCTGATTCAGATTCCAGCATCCACAGTAATGTGCTTTTATGTCGGAAAAACCCATCTGGTTCACCAATGGCCTTTAGGGAAGGAAATCTGCCATCCTTACCTGGTCTGGCCTACATGTGACTCCAGAGACACAGCAATGTGGGTGACTCTCAAATGCCCTCCGAAATGGCTTAGGAAGCCATTCAGTTGTATCAATCACTCACCACCACCTTCTCAAGGGCAACTAGGGCTGGGCAATAAATGCTGTAAGAAGTTTAACAACACCAGGTTAAAGTCCAACAGGTTTACTTGGTAGCAAAAGCCACACAAGCTTTCGGAGCTCTAAGCCCCTTCTTCAGGTGAGTGGGAATTCTGTTCACAAACAGAGCTTATAAAGACACAGACTCAATTTACATGAATAATGGTTGGAATGCGAATACTTACAACTAATCAAGTCTTTAAGAAACAGAACAATGTGAGTGGAGAGAGCATCAAGACAGGCTAAAAAGATGTGTATTGTCTCCAGACAAGACAGCCAGTGAAACTCTGCAGGTCCACGCAACTGTGGGAGTTACAAATAGTGTGACATGAACCCAATATCCCGGTTGAGGCCGTCCTCGTGTGTGCGGAACACGCTGGCCAATAAATGCTGGCCAGCCAGCAACGCCCATGTCCCACGAATGAATTTTTAAAAATCTGCCAAAGGAGATGTGAAAACATGACAGCACCCATGCTGAGCTGAGTGAGGTAATGATACAGTGTTGGATCATACACTGAGGACCATAGATGTGTTTATCTACCAGAATAATAGTGCACTAAACAAGCTAGAAATTGATCTCTGATGGACCGATTTGAACGTAGCGACGAGATCCTAAACCTTTTTAATCTCTCCACTGCTAACATAATGGCTGAGTCACGCCTGAGTCATGTCTGCCTGTTAGATCCATGTTTTCTTGACATTCCCTCACCTATTGTGTTAGGAGTGTGACAAGTTGCTTAACCCTTTCTCGCCTGGCCGTCAGATCGACCCTGACCCTTGTTTCCTGCAGGAAGCATCACTGCGCTCCTGCACTGTGGCCTGGCTTTGAAGCTTAATCCATAACAAATCTGCGCTTCACAGTGCCGTCTAAGGGTGAAATCATTCTGTAATTGGCTGGGTAAATTGGAGAATAGAATCTGTGAGCCCGATATCGAATGCTTTTCTGCTTCTCTTGGTGAGTAAGTCACTGAATGGATACGCCACCTCTCATTGGATGTATTCTTAGAGGTCTGATCACATGATTCCTGGCCCTCAACATCTTCATCGATTCATAGAATCCCTACAGTGCAGATGGAGGCCATTCAGCCCATCGAGTTTGCACTGACTCTCTGACTCACCGATGTGTGGATTAGGTTGATTGGCCATGCTAAATTGCCCCTTAGTGTCGGGGAATTAGCAGGGTAAATATTTGGGGTTATGGGGATAGGGCCTGTGTGGGATTGTTGTTGGTGCAGGCTCAATGGGCCGTAGAGTGTCCTTCTGCACTGTAGGAATTCCAGGTCTAGGTCATTCTAGGTCATAGCCCTGTACATTTACCAGGCTAATCCATCTAACCTAGGCATCTTGGGACACTAAGGGAGAATTTAGCATGGCCAATCCACATAACCTTCACACTTTTGGAGTGTGGGAGGAAACTGGAGCACCCGGAGGAGACCCACGCAAAC
The DNA here is from genome assembly GCF_964213995.1 of Mustelus asterias. NCBI lineage: Eukaryota > Metazoa > Chordata > Chondrichthyes > Carcharhiniformes > Triakidae > Mustelus > Mustelus asterias. The sequence continues at coordinate 92,668,472 of NC_135813.1, read as the reverse complement.
ACAGGAAGAATGTGCAAAGTCCGCACAGACAGTGACCCAAGGCGGGAATTGAACCTGGGTCCCTGGTGCTATGAAGCAGCAATGCTAACCACTGTGCTACCTTGTCATCCTTGTAATACTTGATCATTTGGTCATGTGATTTTTTTTTGTGTGACAATTTTCAAATGGTATTGTGTTTATCTCATAAAAAGTTTGGGTCTCCCATAGTTGAACCTCTCTGCATAATGTTCTTTGCGCCAATGGTTGTCAAGCATGAAGTCCTTGTACCTGGAAAGCCCCCCCCCCCTTTCAAATCTTACCTTCCTTCAGGACAAACCCTACTTTTTGACTCCCTGATCTCCTTTTGAAACCCAGTATCAAATGTCACCATCTTAAGCTCTCATCTGTACTTGGGAGGTCCTCTGGAATTGTACCTCTTTTCGACCCTCCTTCTTGGTATGCATTTCTTGGAAGAGGAACAGAACATTCCAAGTTAAACGTATCTCGGAATCTGGAGCACAGGTGCCTTTACAACAGGACGATGGCACGGTGGTTAGCACTGCTGCCTCACAACACCAGGGAGCCAGGTTCGATTCCCGAATTGGGTCACTGTCTGTGTGGAGTTTGCACGTTCTCCCCATGTCTGCGTGGGTTACCTCTGGGTGCTCCGGTTTCCTCCCACAGTCGGAAAGATGAGATGGTTAGGTGCATTGACCATGCTAAATTCTCCCTCAGTTAAAGTTAAAGTTTATTTATTAGTCACAAGTAAGGCTTACATTAACATTGCAATGAAGTTACTGTGAAATTCCCCTAGTCGGCACACTCCGGCATCTGTTCGGGTCAATGCACCTAACCAGCACGTCTTTAAGACTGTGGGAGGAAACCCGGAAGAAACCCACGCAGACACGGGGAGAACGTGCAGACTCCGCACAGACAGTGACCCAAGCCGGAATTCAAATCCGGGTCCCTGGCACTGTGAGGCAGCAGTGCTAACCACTGTGCCACCATGCTGTCCCAGTGTACCCGAACTTTAACGGAGGGAGAATTTAGCATGGTCACTGCACCTGACCAACTCATCTTTCCGACTTTGGGAGGAAGCTGGAGCACCTGGAGGAAACCCACGCAGACACGGGGAGAACGTGGAGACTCCGCCCAGACAGTGACCCAAGCCGGGAATCGAACCCATGTCCCTGGTGCTGTGAGGCAACAGTGCTAACCACTGCGCCGCCGTGCCGTCCCAGTGTACCCGAACAGGAACCGGAGTGTGGCGACTAAAGGATTTTCACAGTAACTTCATTGCAGTGTTAATGTAAGCCTACTTGTGATACTAATAAATAAACTTTAAAGTTTTTCCCATTTGGTGAATCCTGCCGGTGCAATTCCAGTATTCCAATTACAGTTATCTGATTTCCATCAAGATAATTGCTATATCACCATTTCCAATGCTAGTCATCCGCTGTGACTTAGCAATAGTTGCTCTTATTATCTTCTATAACACTGTTGTTGAAAATGATTAACCCTTGAACGCGATGGATTCAACTCCTTCTAAGGTTCAGAAAGTGCAGGAAATTGAGTGGAAAAGGCCTCGGATGCTTTCTAGCAAGCCGGGTTTATTTTTAACCACAGTTTCTGGTTTGCGAAAAAGCCATCAGCCTTCCTACTCTCAGTTAAACTGTTTCCAAACCCCATCCTACACGCACACTTTCATCCACCCACCTCCACACAGTCAACCAGTACATTCCGACACTGCAACTAATATTATGGTCATATCACTGGGACAAAACCAGTGACACACTCGAAATATTAAGGTCAGGCATTCAACCTGGTGATTGCAGTAATGTTTTCATCACTATCAACTTGCAAAGTGATATTTGACATATTTCAAGTGGGTATTAATAAGTAAAACAGCCTGTGACTGTCACCCCTGGGAACTGGAGGTTAAAGGATAGCTTTCCGATAGAACCCTCAGTTTGAAGCCAATATGTTCCCTGAATTCCGCTGTGAACTCAGTCTGGGTGGTCTCACTACAGTTCCTGAGCTCGTGGCAAAAGTCTACTCTCCATTTGGCACCAAGTTGCCTTTCCCACAACGACAGGCGGATATGGAAATTCTCCCATCATTGCAGTCGGAGGCGTTTTTCTGAGTTAAGTCTCACTGTGCAATGTTTGTGGGTAACTGAGGAAACAAATGACTGTTATCGAGCTTTACGGTGTCTTAGTGAGACACAGCCCAGAAAGAGGCCATTCGGTCCCTTGTGTTTTCGAATCATAGAATCCCTACAGTGCAGAAGGAGTACGTTCGGCCCATCGGGTCTGCACCGACTCTCTGACAGAGCATCTTACCCAGGCCCTCTCCCCTACCCGATCCCCAGAACATCACACATTTACCATAGCTAACCCATCTAGCCCACACATCTCGGGACTGAGGGCGGGATTTTCCAGCCACGCTCACCCTGAAGCCGGAAAAAACCCCTGAGGTCAACGGACCTTTCCATGGTCTGTCCCTTGCACACTACGTTTCCCGTGGCGGGCGGAACGGGAAAATTCCCCCCTCACAGGCAGTTTAGCACGGCCAATCCACCTAACCTGCACATCTTTGGACTGTGAGAGGAAACCGGAGCACCGGAAGGAAACCCATGCAGACACGGGGGAGAATGTGCAAACTCCACACAGACAGCGACCCAAGGTTGGAATCGAACCCAGGTCCCTGGCACTGCGAGGCAGCGGTTATAATCACTGTGCTACTGTGCCGCTTACTTTTACAAGAGATTTACAAGAATGGTTCCAGAGATGGGAATGAGGATAGATTGGAGAGGTTGGGACTGTTCTCCTTGCAGGGGAGAAGGCTAAGAGGAGATTTGATAGAGATGTTCAAAATCGCGAGGGGGCTGGATGGAGTAGAGAGGGAGAAACTGTTCCCCCTCATAAAAGGATCAAGAATGAGAGGACACAGATTGAAAGTGATTTGCAAAAGAAGCAAATGTGATGTGAGAAAAACCATTTTCACACAGCGAGTGGTTGGGGTCTGGAATGCACAATCTGGAAGTGTGGTGGGGGCATCTTCAATCAAGGCACTCAAGAGGGCATTGGATAATTACATGAATAGAAACAGTGTGTAGGTGTATGGGGAAAAAGGCAGGAGAATGGCACTAAGTCATGATGCTCATTTGGAGAGCTAGTACAGATACAATGGGCCAAATGGCCTCTTTCTACTCTGTAACAATTCTGTGATTCTGTGAAGTTAGAATCATAGAATCATGGAACCCCACCCTCAGTTTTCTGTTATCTTGCTGTAATTACATCCAGGTATCCTAAATCAGCATGGAATTGCAAGTACACCAGCATGGTGGCGCAGTGGTTAGCACTGCTGCCTCACAATGCCAGGGGCCCGAGTTCAATTCCCGGCCTCGGGTCACTGTCTGTGTGGAGTTTGCATGTTCTCCCCATGTCTGTGTGGGTTTCTTCTGGGTGCTCTGGTTTCCTCCCACACTCGAAAGATGTGAGGGTTAGGTTGACTGGCTATGCCAAATTGCTCCTTAGTGTTAAGGGGATTAGCAGGGTAAATAGGCGGGGTTATAGAGATAGGGCCTGGGTGGGATTGTTGTCAGTGCAGACTCGATGGACCGAATGGCCTCCTTCAGCACTGTGGTAATTCTATGAATTTATTTGCATTTAATCTGTGCCTCATGCTTAGTATTTTATCTGTCAGTTCAAGGTTCAGCCATCTAACCAGGGCGAGGAGCCCAAAGGCCTTCTGTGGATTCTGGAGGAAGAGGTCTTAGTTCAAGGCTCCAATGATACTGTCGTCCTCGATCGCCTTTGCTCCTACTTTGAGAAGAAGGGAATGGATAACGAAGGTAATGATAAAGAAAAAAAGAGGCGTAGTCTACTCGAGGAGGTGTGTGGGAGATTACAGCTCTAATATGTTATTTTAATTAGCACGCACAAGACATCAGTTGCAAAGGTATGATCAACACATCAGTGATGGTTTATTGAGCACAGTATCTGGTAAGGTACCTTGTCTATCTTCAGTAATGTATTTCTTGTTAAGTCCACTGGCTCAATGACAGATTAATGTTGATGTCAGTGCAAGCAACTCATGAAGAAACCAACACTGATATCTTCTTAGAAATTCTTCGTTGGACATTTAAACAATTGTGTCTTTAGAACACCTGCTTCTCACCCTGGGAAACCATGACAGAAATTCATGCGACGATTAGGGTGGCACGGTGGCTCAGTGGTTAGCACTGCTGCCTCACAGCGTCAGGGTCCCGGGTTCGATTCCCGGGTCTGTGCAAGTCCGCGTGTTCTCCCCGTGTCTGCATGGGTTTCCTCTGGGTGCTCCGGTTTCCCCCCACAGTCCGAAAGACGTGCTGGTTAGGTGTATTGGCCGTGTTAAATTCTCCCTCAGTGTACCCGAACAGGCATCGGAGTGTGGCGACTTGGGGATTTTCACAGTAACTTCATTGCAGTGTTAATGTAAGCCTACTTGTGACACTAATAAATAAATACAATACAGTGATTTGAAACAACTATTAATGTACTCTGGCTGCTATTCAGGTGTTCATGTTTCTGCAACAAAGATCATGCACAAAATGTGGCCTCTTAGTTCTTTGGCTGAGGTTCCTATAAATCCCAAAGCTACAACAAAGTGAAAGGGCTGAAGTCAGAGGTCTGCTGTATTTGACAATTTTACTCTGAGGCTGGTCACTGGGTGAAGAATGAAATCTTTCAGGAGACACCTGCTTTCTTCCTGCATCCTTTCTGTCAGCAAAAAAGAACATACATTTATTTAGCACCTTTAACATTTTAATCATGTTCCAAAGTGGTTCCCAGCCAACAAAGTGTGGTCGCTGTTGTAATGTGGACAGGGAAAGCAGCCAAATTACACACACAGGAGAGCAATGAAATAAATGACCACATAGGTGGCACAGTGGTTAGCACTGCTGCCTCACAACGCCAGGGACCTGGGTTCGATTCCCGGCTCGGGTCACTGTATGGAGTTTGCATGTTCTCCCTGTGTCTGCGTGGGTTCCCCCCGGGTGCTCCGGTTTCCTCCCACATTCCAAGGATGTGCAGGTTAGGTGGCTTGGCCAGGCTAAATTGCCCCTTAGTGTCCCAAGATATGTAGGTTAAGAGGATTAGCAGGGTAAATATGTGAGGTTACAGCTATAGGGCTTGTGTAAAATACTGTCAGAGATTCGGTGCAGACTCGATGGGCTGAATGGCCTCCTTCTGCGCTGCAGGGAGTCCATGACTCTGTAATGGCACAATTTTAAAAAGTGTATCTGAATAATTGGAGACTTTAGTGTCTATATATCTTCATCCTTAAAGGTGGTATGGCAGGCTCATGAGGTAGTTGTAAAAACAAATGCTTTGCTTGGGTTTTTAAATGGAAGGATGGAATCTAATAGGAAAGAGATCATGCTAGATATTTATAAATCATTGCTTAAGCCTAAGCCTGGAATATAGTGGCCAAGTATGCCTCCACGCTTCAGAAAAGATGTCAAGCCCTTAGAAAGGGTCGAGAGGAGATTCACCACTTACCCAGGGACTTTTTTGGGCTTATTAATGGTGATTTCTACTGATTCATTGTCTGGTCAGTATGATACCCTCTATAGGGAATTTTAAAATTTATTGATTCATTCATGGAGTTTGGACATCGCTGGCTAGGCCGGAATTTATTGCTCATCCTTAAGAAGGTGGTGATAAATCATCCCCTTGAACCGCTGCAGTCCATGTGGTGTAGGTACACCCACAGTGTTGTTAGGAAGAGAGTTACAGGATTTTGACCCAGCAACAGTTCAGGATGGTGAGTGGCTTGCAGGGGAACTTGCAGGTGTTGCTGTTCGCATGCTTCATAGAAACATAGAAGATAGGAGCAGGAGGAGGCCATTCAGCCCTTCGAGCCTGCGCCACCATTCATCACGATCATGGCTGATCATCCAACTCAATAGCCTAATCCTGCTTTCTCCTCATAACCTTTGATCCCATTTGTCCCAAATGCTATATCCAGCCGCCTCTTGAATACGTTCAATGTTTTGGCATCAACTGCTTCCCATGGTAATGAATTCTACAGGCTCACCACTCTTTGGTGAAGAAATGTCTCCTCATCTCTGTCCTAAATGGTCTATCTCAAATCCTCAGACTGTGACCCCTGGTTCTGGACTCCCCCACCATCGGGAACATCCTTTCTGCATCTATCCCATCTAGTCCTATTAGAATTTTATAAGTGTCTATGAGATCCCCCCTCATTCATCTGAACTCCAGTGAAAACAATCCTAACCTAGTCAATCTCTCCTCATACATCAGTCCCGCCATCCCCGGAATCAGCCTGGTAAACCTTCGCTGCACTCCCTCGAGAGCAAGAACATCCTTCCTCAGAAAAGGAGACCAAAACTGCACACAATACTCTAGGTGTGGCCTCACCAAAGCCCTGTATAATTGCAGCAACACATCCCTGTTCCAGTACTTGAGACTTCTCACAATGAAGGCCAACATGCCATTTGCCTTCTTTACCGCCTGCTGCACCTGCGTGCTTACCTTCAGTGACTGGTGCACAAAGACATCCAGGTCCCGCTGCACACTCCCCTCTCTCAATTTACAGCCATTCAGGTAGTAATCTGCCTTCTTGTTTTTGCTTCCAAAGTGAATAACCTCACATTTATCCAAATTATACTGCATCTGCCATTGATTTGCCCACTCACCCAACCTGTCCAGATCATTCTGAAGGATCTCTGCAACTGCATCATAGTTAATTCTCCCACCCAACGTGGTATCATCTGCAAACTTTGAGATGTTACATTTTGTTCCCTCATCCAAATCATTAATATATATTGTGTATAGCACCGATTCCCGTGGCACCCCACTAGTTACTGCCTGCCAATTTGAAAAGCACCCATAAATTCCTACTCCTTGTTTCCTCTCTGCCAACCAGTTTTCTATCCATCACAATACACTTCCCCCAGTCGCATGTGCTTTAATCTTGCACGATAATCTCTGCTTTCTGAAAGTCCAAATATATCACATCTACTGGTTCCCCCTTGTCAATTCTACTTGTTACAGCTTCAAAGAATTCCAACAGATTTGTCAAGCATGAATTCCCCTTCATAAATCCATGCTGACTCTGTCTGATCCTGCCACTGCTTTCTAAATGCGCTGCTATAAGGTCCTTAATAAAGGATTCAAGAATTTCCCCCACTATCGACGTTAAAGCTTACTGGTCTATAATTCCCTTTTTTCTCTCTATCTCCCTTTTTGAATATTGGAGTGACATTAGCTACCCTCCAATCTGCAGGGACTGTTCCAGAGTCTATAGAATCCTGGAAGATGGCCACCAATACATCCACTATTTCTAGAGCCACTTCCTGAAGTGCTCTGGGATGTAGATTATCAGGCCCTGGGGTTTTATCCACCTTCAATCCCATCAATTTTCCCAACATTTCTCTACTAATATTGATCTCCCTCAGTTCTTCCCTCTCACTAAATCTTGCATTCTCCAACATTTCTGGCATTTGATTTGTGTCCTCTTCTGTGAAGACAGAACCAATGTATTCAGTTGCTCAGCCATTTCTTTGTTCCCTATTATACATTCCCCTGATTCTGTCTGTAGGGGACGTACATTTGTCTTCACCAACCTCTTTCTCTTCATGTATCTGTAGAAACTCTTAGTGTCAGTCTTTATGTTCCCTGCAAGCTTACTTTTGTACTGTATTTTCCCCTTCTTAATCAACCCTTTGGTCCTTCTTAGCTGAATTATGCTGCCCTTGTCTTTCTAGGTGGTAGAGGTTACACATTTCGAAGGTTTAAGGAGCCTTGATGAGGTGTTGCAGTGCACCTTGTAGTTGGTACACACTGCTGCCACTGTGCATCACTGGTGGAGGGAGTGAATGTTGAAAATAGTGGATGGGATGCCAATCAAGTGGGCTGTTTTGTCCTGGATGGTGTCGAGCTTCTTGATTGTTGGAGCTGCACCCATCCAGGCAAGTAGAGAATATTCCATCACACGCCTGACTTGTGCCTCATAGATGGTGGACAGGCTTTGGTGAGTCAGGCAGGAGGTGAGTTACTCATTGCAGAATTCCCAGCCACTGACCTGCTTTTGCAGCCACAGTATTTATATGGCTAGTCCAGTTCAATTTCTGGTCAATGGCAACCCCCGGGGTGTTGTATCTCTCGTGTTTATGAACAGGACAAGCAGCAATGAGCTCCTCCATGAATCAGATTGAAGTATATGGGGTCCGGGTTCATAGGACGCTCAAAGCAGCATCGCAGGTGGAGGCTGTGGTTAAGAAGGCGTATGGAATACTGGCCTTCATCAATAGAGGAATTGAGTTTAGAAATCGGGAGATAATGCTGCAGCTGTATAGGACCCTGGTCAGACCCCACCTGGAGTACTGTGCCCAGTTCTGGTCGCCTCATTACAGAAAGGATGTGGAAGCCATAGAAAGGGTGCAGAGGAGATTTACAAGGATGTTGCCTGGATTAGGTGGCATGCCTTATGAGGATAGGTTGAGAAAGCTAGGTCTTTTCTCTTTGGAGAAGCGAAGGATGAGAGGTGACCTGATAAAGGTGTATAAGATGTTGAGAGGTATTGGTAGAGTGGATTCTCAGAGGCTTTTACCCAGGGCTGAAATGGTTGCCACAAGAGGTCACAGGTTTAGGGTGCTGGGGAGTAGGTACAGAGGAGATGTTAGGGGTACGTTTTTCACTCAGAGGGTGGTGAGTGCGCGGAATCGGCTGCCGGTAGTGGTGGTGGAGGCAGATTCGATAGGGTCTTTTAAGAGACTTTTGGATAAGTTCATGGAAGTTAGTAAGATAGAGGGTTATAGGTAAGCCTAGTAGGTAGGGACATGTTCGGCGCAACTTGTGGGCCAAAGGGCCTGTTTGTGCTGTAGCTTTTCTATGTTCTATGTTCTCTGTTCTATTTGCATCGAGACACACAGAGTGCAAACCGGGAAGATAAAAAAACAAGAAATATAGATTGCATTTAAATCATGTAAAGGAAGCAAATTTAGAAATATGAGATTAAGGGATAGGGCAGATCTTTGGCTATTAAATATTTATAATACTGTATTTTCTTAATCTATGGAGAGAGCTTTTAGAACAGGAATTACTTACTTTTTCCCTGCCCAACCATCCTATACCTTTCCCCATGCATTTTCCTTCATTTATATCTGCTGGGATCTTGGAATTTAAGTATTACGATTCCAATCGTTGGTATCCACAAAGTAACTAAATTTACCAAAGAATCATAGTATGCCTACAATGCAGAAGGAGACCATTTGGCCCATCGAGCCTGCACTGATAACAATCCCACCCAGGCCCTATCCCCGTAACCCCACGTATTTACCCTCCTAATCCCCTGACACGAATGGGCAATTTAGCTTGGCCAATTCCCCTAACCTCCACATCTTTGGAGTGTGGGAGGAAACCGGATGCACCCAGAGGAAACCCACGCAGACACTGGGAGAATGTGCAAACTCCACACAGGCAGTCGTCACCTGAGGCTGGAATTGAACCCGGGTCGCTGGCACTGTGAGTCAGCAGTGCCAACCACTGTGCCACTGTGATGCCCAACAATGGCCCCCAAATGAAGAAATTACCAATAATGTTTCACTCCTTGTAAATGAATGTAAATTAAACATGAATTAACAGGCATATCACAACCTGTTTGAATTGTAAATTACACATGGAATAAGATAGCAGATACAGCAAAGATTATCTCACGCAGTCAGTCACTCAGCTTGCTGGTTATCTTCCCTCTATCCAGCTCTTCCATTTTCTCTTTCTGTGCCATATGGTCTCTGTATTTTAAGTTCCGTCCTGTTGGCATTGCTTCCAGGTCAAAGGTCGACATGTCAGAGGTCAACATGTATTTCGTATTTCCAAAAATGATAATTGATTCCTTTAAAGGGACACAAACTCGTAAAATTTTCTGTTAAGCAGTTTTAATAATAATTACTAAATCATTGAATCACAGAATCATCAAATTCCTACAGTGTAGAAGGAGGCCATTCAGCCCATCAAGCCTGCACCAACTATAATCCCACCCAGACCCGATCCCCATAACCCCACATATTTACCCTATTAATTCCCCTGACACGAAGAGGCAATTTACCATGGCCACCTAACCCGCACATCTTTGGATCCCCAAGTATTTTAGAATAAATACAAATTTTCCTAACTGTCAACGCTTCTGGGTCTAAGGCGGTTGCATTCGGAATATTTAACTGAAATTGACTATAGTTTAAGCTCTCCTGTCTGAGACTGACTGATGATTTTGTGCTCGCAGAGAAACAGCCAGTGAGGAGGTGCGAGCAGGAGCAGCAGTTTGTGATTGCCCACCAGTTTGGCATGGACCCTGTGCGGTATGACCTGACGGGCTGGATCAATAAAGTCAAGCAGAACCAGTCCCGAGAGAATGCCAGTCAGCTGCTGCAGGAATCAAGACTGTAAGTGTTATAGCCTGATGGATAAGACCACCTGTAAGACCCAGAAACTAAAGCACTGAGTCACGCCTGTCTGCCAGGGTCCTGGTCTGTACAGAATCAGCTGGCCATAGCCAGAGTGACAGCATGCCTGCGACAATTGGCCTCAGTGTCACTGGATTAAGAAGGGGGAAATAATCAGCTAAACTGACATTGTCTGGAGGCCATGATATGGAGATGCTGGCGTTGGACTGGGGTAAACACAGTAAGAAGTTTCACAACACCAGGTTAAAGTCCAACAGGTTTATTTGGTAGCAAATGCCACTAGCTTTCGCAGCGCTGCCCCTTCGTCAGGTGGAGTGGAGATCTGCTCACAAACAGGGCATACAGAGACACAAATCTCACATTGTTTGTACCTTTCAGACTTGATTATCTGTAAAGACTGCATTCCAATCATTATTCTGTAAATTGAGCTTGTGTCTCTGTATGCCCTGTTAGTGAGCAGATCTCCACTCCACCTGACGAAGGGGCAGCCTCCGAAAGCTAGTGGCATTTGCTACCAAATAAACCTGTTGGACTTTAACCTGGTGTTGTTAAACTTCTTACATTGTCTGGAGGTGCAGGGGAGTTGGCACCAGGTGATATGTTCTGAGCTAGGCTCTCGTCCTCCGTTGCTACATAACTCCCCTCAACCCCCACCCTCAAGCTTCATGCATGAACAATGGCCAACTGAGCAAGCCTCATTTCACAGCCCTTGTGGAGCTGTGTCCAACAGGAATTTCAGGAATGGAGTGGAGATATGTACACATTTTACGCAAATTTTTGTTTTAGTTTCATGAATTTAATCATCATCATAGAATCCTACAGTGCAGAAGGAAGCCATTCGGCCCATCGAGTCTGCACCAACTCAGCATCTTATCCAACCCCACGCAACGCCTCCCCCGACCCGATCCCCGTAACCCCTAATGCAACTTAACTACACATCTTAGGACACCAAGGGGCAATTTAGCATGGCCAATCAACCTAATCCGCACATTAGAATTTTTTTCAAATCCTGACAGTGCAGAAGGAGGCCATTCGGCCCATCGAGTCTGCATCGACCACAATCCCACCCAGACCCTATCCCTGTAACCCCAAGCATTTATCCTTCTAATCCCCTGACACTAAGTGGCAAATTAGCACGGCCAATGCACCTAACCTGCACATGTTTGGACTGTGGGTGGAAACCAGAGCACCCGGAGGAAACTCTTGCAGACATGGGGAGAACGTGTGGATTCCACACAGACAGTGACCCAAGGCCGGAATTGAACCCAGGTTCCTGGCGCTGTGAGGCAGCTTTGCCAACCTCTGTGCCACCGTGTCGCCAAATTTCAGAACTTTCCATTTTGTTATTATGGACTGATTTTTTTTCTCCTCCAAAAATGGGGATAAGTTCCCTGGCACTCCGTGCTTCCACCCTATACTAGGGCAGGCCAAAGAAATTTCCCTCTTTTTCTTTTGTCACAAGAGTCCATCAAATAGCATTTGAGTTTCATGGAATAATACCACCCGGGAGGAGGTAGTTTGACCCGAGTCTGCTGGATCTTTCAAAGAGCAATCCAGATGGTCCCAAACCCCACCATCTGCACCCCCACTTCCCGCATATGCATACAATGCTTTCTCCTTTAAGTATTTACCCAAATTGCACGATTCAATCTGTATTCATCACCTTATCAGGCACTGTACCTGATCACACATACTAATGCGAGTGCGAGAGTCTACGCTTGCAATTATTAAAGAATCAATCAATTCCCCTTCTCCCTTGAGTTCAATGTTCACTTCACCAATCTAAATGTACTTCATGAATTGATAGCACTTGTCGTAGGGAGACAGAGACTAGCCTGTCTCAGCAATGGGAAAAACCAACACCTGTATTCATTCATTCATACCTCCTGCAAGTCCACAGATAATCCTATGCCAAGTACATATAGATGGTTCCATACAGAAGGTCCCTCTTCCCTGCCCCATACCTGTTAACCTAACTCGCAGTGTGTTGGGATGTGCACTATTGCCCTGAGATTCCGTGGAGTGATAATCCGAGTCGGATTCCCACTCCGCTTCTGGTTTCTTACCCTAAAATCCAGCCATCCTCCTCCCGTCTGACCTTCAGACTCAGGCTGGTTGAGAGCTGTCTAGAGCAGTGGGTTCCCAAGGCTCTGAGTCGAGAACTGGAAGGTTAGAGGTAAGGAAACCACGCCCCATTTTATTTACAGCACTAGCTTCCGTAAAACAAGTAGTATTAAAGGTACAGCCACTTTGAGAAGCCAGGGTGAAGGTCACAGGGGTGTTGGGGTTGGGTGGCCAGTGAGGGAGTGTCAGGGGGGCAGTTGGGGGTGGGGGGTGGGTGTTTGTGGGGGTGGGAATTGGGGGGTCAGTGGGCATTTTGGGTTGGATGGTTAATGGGGGAGGGTCAGGTGGTTGATGGGTGAGCGTGGAGTTGGGGGTGGAGGGGGGGGGTGGGGGGGGGCGGTGGGGGGGGGGGTGGCATCAGTACTATCGTTATCCAGGAGTTAGAAGTGATTTTAATTATTTTCACGTTTCCTGGGTAACTATTCTGGTAAGATGTCATGGAGCCTCAAGAATCTGTGATTCATATCAAAGCTTTGAATGGTTCCTGGTGCAGAGCAATTGCCCAATGTAAGAAACAATACTTTTCACTATATACCAATATATCTGATAATAATAAATCAAATCAAAACTCAAATCAAATCAAAATTAATTGCTATGCAAAGCTTACCTGGGTCCTTCTGTGGGGTATTTCCAGTGCATCTCTGGGGTACTACCCCCCCCCCCCCCTCCCCCCCAGTTATGACATTCCTGTGCTCGGAAGTTACATGCTATTGTTTTCTGTACCAACAGCCCGGTGACCACAAGACCATGAGACGTAGGAGCAGAAGTAGGCCATTCGGCCCATCAAGCTTGCTCCACCATTCAATGAGATCATGACTGATCTGATGTGATAATCCGCAACATCGCTTTCCCGCCTTATCCCCATAACCCTCGATTCACTTACTGATTAAAGATCTGTCGATCTCAGCCTGGAACATACTTAACAACCCAGCCTCTACAGCCCTCTGGGGTAAAGAATTCTACCGATTCACTGCCTCTGTTTGCGTTCCTCCTCATCTCTGTTTTAAATGGGCGACCCCAGATTCTGGTCCTAGACATTCTCATAAGGGGAAACAACTCCTTTGCACTTGAGAGAGACAACTGCTTAACCAAAGCTGCAACGTAATTTATTGAGTTTTAGATTTTGCCCACATTCTACAAACATTTCACACAAGGGATGACAATTAAAATATGTATAAACCAAATCTATTAGAATAATTTATAATTGACACTTACACTAAGCAGGCATTCCTTCAAGTTTCTTCAGCTATCTGAGGACATAAAGCCATGTCCTTTCTGGCACATTATGTATTGAGAACTAGTTCACCTATTCTTGCATAATGAATGTTCCTTGAAGCTATCTGCATTATTAATACCTATTACACCTATTAACAGATGAATCAATATACAATATTTCATTCGTACTGAGCTCTCTTCTGGGTCTTTGCAATGGATGGTGTTTGGGATTGATATATGTTTCCCTTTGGTCTTTTACAACCCCATTCAGAATTATGTTTCTTTATTAATATAAATCTATGTCGTGAATTAGTGCAAGCTGTTTTCAAATTATTTTTCTTAATATTGTACAGATTATAGAGGGAAGTCTCAGTTAAAGTTTATTTATTAGTCACAAGTAGGCTTATATTAACAATGAAGTTACTGTGAAAATCCCCCAGTCATCACACTCCAGCGCCTGTTCGGGTACACTGAGGGAGAATTTAGCATTGGCTAATGCACTTAACCAGCAGGTCTTTTGGACTGTGGGAGGAAACCGGAGCACTCGGAGGAAACCCATGCAGACACAGAGAGAATGTGCAGACTCCATACAGACAGTGACCCAAGCTGGGAATCGAACCGAGGTCCTTGGCTATGTGAGGCAACAGTGCTAATCATTGTGCCACCGTGCCGCCAAAGCTTCATGTTGGTCTAAACGGAGATCTTGGTGATTTAATGGAAGACGAGCCAGTGCTACAAAACGTTGTGTTATTGAAGATTGGAGCAAAGAGCTGAGCCTAAACACAGGACACAATAAAGGGTGACCAGAGGAGGAGAGGAGATAAATCACACAAAGATGCTAATCTCGTGTTCAAACGAGGCAGTGATTCCTAGGGCTGAATTTCCATCCTGGGGCAGAAGTGGCTTTGGAGGTGGGTGTGCTGACACTTCCTCAGGAAGTGTGCTTCTGGAGGTTAATGGGTACCTGCCTGCCAGTTGTGCGTAGCCAATTCAGCCAACTGATGTGCTAACTTCATGCACTGTCTGAATTACCCTTACCCTTATGGGCAGCACGGTGGCACAGTGCCAAGGACCTGGGTTTGATTCCAGCCTTGGGTGACTGTGGAGTTTACACGTTCTCTCCGCGTCTGTGTGGGTTTCCTCCGGGTGCTCTGGTTTCCTCCCACCGCCCAAAAATGTGCAGGTTAGGTGCATTGGCCATGCTAAATTGCCCCAAGATGTGTTAAATGCATGGGGTTATGGGGATAGGGCAGAGAGTCAGGGTAAGGTGCTCATTCGGAGAGTTGACGCAGACTCGATGGGCTGAATGGCCTTTCTCTGCACTGTAGGGATTCCGTGATTCCATGATTCTAAACCTGGCGATTCATTTGAAACTCAAGCACAAGTGGCCATAGGATTTCTGGTTAGGAAGTCATGCTTTCACTTCCTAGAATCAACCGGCCATCTTGAGTAATGCTCTATGGCTGATTACATTCAGCATCAAGGTTCAGATGATGTGGACACTGTCGTGCATATTCATGGGCTCACTAGTGGAGCTCTGGAACCAATCATTAAGGTTGGTTGGATGCAATCCCATTTTGGAAATACTGTCAATGTAACTTCATTCTGGCTGGGCATCTTGATCAGAAATATCTTGCACCCAAATAGCTCATTGAGGCTAATGAGTGACAAACCGTGGGTGGAGCATGTACAAATGCCAAAAGGTGAGTGGGGGGGGGGGGGGTGCGGTGATCGGTCAGGGGATTTGCTGGGAGGGGGTACAATTGGTGGAGGGGCGATTGGGGGAGTGGAGGAGTGACAATCTCCCAGTGTTGATCATGGCGCAAAGGCAATAGCGCACTCTAGCAGTCAGCAGCCGGCTTCCTGACGTGAATAGACTCCATCCACTCCCCCTACTGGTGAGAATCACACTTTGCCTCATTTTTTTTTTAAATGTGATAAGATTTGATTTTTTTCTCACGCCAAGAAAAAAGGGCGCGATTCTCTCCCGCTTTTACGCTCGTTTGGCATTTAGAATTTTCTTGGCAAGATCGCCCCCCCAGGGAATCAAACCTTGAGTTCAGTCTATGACGCATCACAATTGCTATACCGTTCGACACAGTGCCACCAATGAAATGCAGCTAATCTATCGACCCTTTCCTCCAACTAGCGAGCTCCTCAAGAAACTTTTCTCCTCACGATCAAAGATCCCTCTGATATGTCGGTCAGTGTCTGGTCTGGAAGGCACGTCCCAGCAAGCCTTGCACAGGATCAGCTGTGTACGGAAGACATTCAGCAGCAGCTTTGCGGCAGTGAAGAGGAACTCAGTCTGTGCGCTGATCAAGCTCCAAGTGGTAAGTTTGAGCAGACTGAATAATGGACCAGAGATTACATTTATGATAAGCATCAGCTTCCATTTGGCTCTGCTTAACACAATTAAACTGATGGAAACCTATCAAATTCAATCTGAGAACTCGTGACAGACTCCAAGGGCTAATTTTAAGTTTATGACTGTAATAGAAATAAAAATCAGAAGGAACCTCAACAGGCAGCTTTGATGTTCTCCACTATTACTCAAACTCAAAATTACACTCCCCACCCCCCCACCCCCTCACCCCCACCCCCCATTTGGTCCTAATATATCCCTTAGTCTTCCTTTCATCTCATACTCTACTTAATGGGGTGGCTTCGTGGCACAGTGGCTAGCACTGCTGCCTCGCAGCGCCAGGGACCCGGGTTTAATTCCAGCCTTGGGTCACTGTCTGTGTGGAGTTTGCACATTCTCCCCATGTCTGCGTGGGTTTCCTCCTGGTGCTCCAGTTTCCTCCCACAGTCCAAAGATGTGCGGGTTAGGTAGATTGGCCATGCTAAATTGCCCCTTAGTGTCAGGGTAAATATGTGGGGTTATGGGGATAGGACCTGGGTGGGATTGTGGTCAGTCTAAACTCGATGGGCCGAATGGCCTCCTTCCGCACTGTGGGGATTCTGTGATTTATCTTTTATTCCCTGTGGTCAGGATTAGAATATGAATGGGGGAATTTTCTTATTATTCATTCGTGGGACATGGGCGTCGCTGGCTGGTCAGCATCTATTGCCCATCCCTAGTTGCCCTTGGAGGGCAATTGAGAGTCAACCACATTGCTGTGGCTCTAGAGTCACATGTAGGCCAGACCAGGTAAGAGTAGCAGATTTCCTTCCCTAAAGGACATTAGTGAACCTGGTGGGTTTTTCCGACAATCGACAATGGTTTCAAGGTCATCAGTAGATTCTTAATTCCAGATATTTTTGATTGAATTCAAATTCCACCATCTGCCGTGGCGGGATTCGAACCCGGGTCCCCAGAACATTAACCGAGATTCTGGATTATTAGTCCAGCGATAATACCAGTGGGCCATCGCCTTCCCTTAATGGCCATTTTTATCGAGTTCTCTCTCCGTTGAGACTACCATAGTGGTACTTTACAGTTCACTCAGAGAGCTGTGGCAACACGTGTGTCTAAACATGCATGTTGTAGTCTGGATAGTGACGGTAGAGGCTCCAACATCTTTTTCATTGACTCTCTCCCGTTCTTCCTGACCATCATTACCCCGTGTCGGCAGAATTTGCAGGTAGATATACTCAACCTGTTTGGCCACGTTATGAACGCACCTTCTTTGGCTTTCAAGTCCTGGGGTGGGACTCGAACCCAGAACCTCTGGCTCTGAGATCATAAGACCATAAGATATAGGAGTAGAATTAGGCCATTCAGCCCATCGAGTCTTCCCCGTCATTCAATCATAGTTGATATTTTTCTCATCCGCATTCTCCTGCCTTCTCCCCATAACCCTTGATCCCTTTATTGATCAAGAACCTAAGTCTCTCTGTCTTAAAGACACTCAATGACCTGGTCTCCATAGCCCTCTGTGGCAATGAGTTCCACAGATTCACCACCTTCTAAGGAAGAAATTCCTCCTCATCTCAGTTTTAACGGAGTGTCTCTTCACTCTGAGGCAGAGGATAGTGCTCCCCACTGCACTATCAAATCCCAATAATGAGACAAAAGGGCCTCCGAAAGTAGGAGGCAATGACTCACTACACTGACCTGGGCCTAGATAGCTAGAGCAGTCCACTCAGTCAGGCCTATGACAGGCCCATTTGAAAAACTCACATGAAATATTATCAATGTCATAATGTATATGTGAGGTTTGAACTGGGCAGTATGAATGCTTTTATTAGAATTATTCCAGCAGTTAAAGCGGACAGGAGAGAGACAAATATTATTTTTGAAATTCCTTCTCTTCCTTTGTTACTGTAGCAGATGTTTTTATATATTTTTTCATGGGATGTGGGTGTCGCTGGCTGGGCCAGCATTTATTGCCCGTCCCTGAGGGCAATTAAATGTCAACTACATTGCTGTGGCACTGGAGTCACATGTAGATCAGACCAGGTAAGGATGGCAGATTTCCTTTCCTCAAGGACATTAGTGAACTAGATGGGTTTTTACGAGAATTGACAATGGTTCCATGGTCATCGGTAGACTTTTAATTCCAGGTTTTGTTTTTATTGAATTCAAATTTCACCATCTGCTGTGGTGGGATTCGAAACCAGATCTCCAGAGCATCACCCTGGGTCTCTGGATTACGAGTCTAGTGAGAAGGCCGCTACGCCACTGCCTCCCCTCGGAGTAAGAAGTCTCACAACACCAAGTGATTTCAAATAAACCTGTTGGTCTTTAACCCTTTAACCTGGTGTTGCGGGACTTCTGACTGTGCCCGTCCCAGTCCGACGCCGGCATCTCCACACCATCCCTTCGGAGTGTCACATTGCCGTAATGCTGGACTTCCCTCTTGCTGGAGCGCACCTTGTCGGGAGCTTGTGTTCCGTAAATAATCCGATAAAAATGGCTCCAGACCTCGGTGGGTTGGGAATGACGAGAAGAGGATAAATCCGGGCAAATGTGACCAGGGTCCCCCCTTCAGCCTTTGGCTGGTTGATGCAGCGGTTATATTGGGTTCCATGTCCCAGTCTAACCCAATATAACCGCTGCATCAACCAGCCAAAGGCTGAAGGGAGGACCCTGGTCACATTCAAAACCAACATGGACCATCAGTTCCGACGTGATTGTACCCGTTTCTAAATATAACCAGGAGCTATTCTTATGCAGAAAAGCCCGGGCACTATTTCTGAGGGCATTTAAAGCAATGTTCAACGATCTAAGTTTAATTAAGTCAGAAACTTCGGGGAACCAAAGATTAGACCAACTTATCTTCCCGCAGGTGAATTGTTAGAACTGTTTATCCAAAGGTTAAGTAGAAAATAACAGCTCAGTATAAACACTGCGACCATTTACGCCTTTTGAGGGATCGCTTAGTATAATTCAGCTGTAAATATTATTTTTCCATTAAATATTTGCTTTACACCTATTCATTAAATTGTGTTGATTGCGGAAGTCAGAATTGAGGTCTCCTGTGGTATTTTTACTGCGCTCCAAACACATTAGATAGGGCCTGTGGAAGCATAGAATGGATGGAGCAATTAAAACAAATATTAGAAAGGATTCCCCATTCCTGAAAATACAGTATTAGACCATAGAACAGTACAGCACAGGAACAGGCCCTTCAGCCCGCAATGCTGTGCCCAACATGAGACCAAATTAAACTAATCCCTTTGGCCTGCCCTTGGTCCGTATCCCTCTATTCCTTTAATATTCATGTGCTTATCTAAAAGCAACTTAAACGCCCCTATCATATCTGCCTGCACTACCACCCCCGGCAGCACATTTCAGACACCTACCACTCTCTGTGTAATAAGTTTGCCCCTCACACCTCCTTTGAACTTCCCCCCTCACCTTAAGTGCATGACCCCTAGTATTAGATCTTCCCTAATATCGCTGCACTCCCGTGGCACGGTGGCACTGTGGTTAGCACTGCTGCCTCACAGCTCCAGGGACCCGGGTTCAATTCCGGCCTCGGGTGACTGTTTGTGTGGAGCCTGCATGTTCTCCCTGTGTCTGGGTCCTCCGGGTGCTCTGGTTTCCTCCCACAGTCCAAAGATGTGTGGGTTAGGTTGATTGGCCATGCTAAATTGCCCTTGAGCATCGGCGGGGGTGGTGGTTAGCAGGGTAAATATGTGGGATTACAGCGATAGGACCTGGGTGGGATTGTTGTCGGTGCTGGCTCGATGGGCCAAATGGCCTCCTCCTGCACTGTAGGGATTCTATGATTCCGGGGAATGGTGAATCCTTCCTAATGTTTGCTTTAATCGCTCCATCCATTCTTGTGCTTTCGCAAGTCCTCTCGAATGTGGTTGGACTGCAAAAGTCCAAAGTTAGCGGATGAGATTAATTGAAAATCCGAATTTCCAATGGGGTGAAGAGAAGTTAAAGTAAGGTTACTGGATAGTTGGGGAATGTTTTGAGGTTTCATGAAAGTAATTGAGCGAAGCTTTAGTTTAAATGAGTCGACTTCAGATGAAAAATTAATAATGAGAAAAGCTGATATTTTTTCAGCAAAATAATTTTTCTGCTCCCTCGTAATGTGGGAACTAATTCCATGCTGTTAGCCAAGGATAAGACAATAGAATTAAATCACATTTCCCAAATGTTTGATGGTATTATTTGAATACGCTTCAGATTAGTGAGCAGGCTGAAGGAGCTGAATGGGCCACTCCAGTTCCAATGGCCGGGTTCCAAGTTCCTTTTATTTGTTTCATTTGTTTAAGACGTTAAGGGCTTATCTTTGTTAAATAAGCAGTTTGCAAGCCTGTCTTGGGGTTGAAACATACAACAGAATGGCCCCGATATTTAATCAAGACTATGATGAGAGTTGTACAGGGCGGCACAGTGGCACAGTGGTTAGCACTGCTGCCTCACAGTGCAAGGGACCCGGGTTCGATTCCCGCCTTGGGTCACTGTCTGTGCGGAGTCTGCATGTTCTCCCCATGTCTGCGTGGGTTTCCTCCGGGTGCTCCGGTTTCCTCCCACAGTCCAAAGATGTGCAGGTTAGGTGGATTGGCCGCGTTAAATTGCCCCTTAGTGTCAGGGGGACTAGCAAGGGTAAATGCATGCGGTTACAGGGGTAGGGGCTGGGTGGGATTGTGGTCGGTGCATAGTCGATGGGCTGAATGGCCTCCTTCTGCACTGGAGGGATTCCATTATTCTATCATCCCAAACACCGGAATACTGAGACATTGATGAGGACTTTTGCCGATCCGATCGCTAGCTCTCCCGAGTTGTTCCCGAGTCTCTGGTGCAATGGTGTTCCAATAATGTGCTGCGCAGTATTCCAAGTGATTTATTCTCCATTAAGTTCAAGTCAATTTTTCAATTCCATTTCTTTCAAATCCTAGGATGTTCTCGCAAACCTCATGAAACGTTCAGAAACACACTTCGTCCATTGCTTTGTAGCAAGGCCAGAGGTGAATGATACAGAAGGGAAAATGAACCAGAGGGTTGGAGATGGAGCAGAGGCACAGTGCAGCAAAGAACAGTTTTTGGCCACACTTGATACACCAACACTGAGGACACAGCTGCAGGGATCACAGCTACTGGATGCACTGCGTCTGTACAGGCTAGGTACAGTAACTGTTCCAGGACTTTTACCATGAATGTGTGACAGAAATCTGTTTATTAATTCATCCACATTGAGTTGTCCTTTCCCTGGCAAACAGGATGTTAATATAGCCACCAGGGTTCAACCTGGGAGCCCTGTGGTGGAGCTCAACCTGGGAGCCCTGTGGAGGAACTCAGCCTGGGAGCCCTGTGGTGGAGCTCAGCCTGGGAGCCCTGTGGTGGAGCTCAGCCTGAGAGCCCTGTGGTGGAGCTCAGCCTGGGAGCCCTGTGGTGGAGGTCACAATGCGAGCTCTGTGGTGGAGGTCACAATGCGAGCCCTGTCGTGGACTTCAGCCTGCGAGTCCCATGGTTGAGCTCAACCTAGGAGCCCTGTGGTGGAGTTGAGCCTGGGAGCCCTGTGATGGAGCTCAGCCTGGGAGCCCTGTGGTGGAGCTTAACCTGAGAGCCCTGTGGTGGAGCTCAGCCTGGGAGCCCTGTGGTGGAGCTCAGCCTGGGAGCCCTGTGGTGGAGCTCAGCCTGGGAGTCCTGTGGTGGAGCTCAGCCTGGGAGTCCTGTGGTGGAGCTCAGCCTGGGAGCCTGTGGTGGAGCTCAGGCTGGGAGCCCTGTGGTGGAGCTCAGCCTGGGAGCCCTGTGGTGGAGCTCAGCCTGGGAGCCCGGTGGTGGAGCTCAATGGGATTGGGTGTGCAGCCAGGAAAGAGGAGTTAGGGCCGCAATCAGATCAGCCATGATTTTATTGGAAGGCAGATTATGCCCAGTGGGCCAAATGGCCTCCTCCTGCTCCTTTTCTTTAATGTTCTTAAGTTGGTTACCAAGAAATCTGATGGAGAATTTAGAAGAAATGTCTTTACCCAGTGATTGTTGAGAATCTGAAAGGCACTACCACAGTGAATGTTTGAAGTGACGGTTTGATATATTTAAGGGTAAACTAGACAAGAATGTGGGGGAGAAGGGGATAGATGGTTATGATGATAGGCTTAGATGAGGAAAGGTCGGAGGAGGCTTGAGTGGAGCATTAACACTGGCATGCAGGGCCAGCGAGCGAAATCAGGGGCCTTGGTGCTCCTCCTGTTTCCAGGCCCCTTGGGCTAAGATCCAAGATGGCGTCGAAGCGAGGCGACTTCTTGCGAGCTGTGCCCAGCATACCTTCTAATTCTATCTTCTACTCTCGTTCTATGCTTCTAAAACTTTATTCTAACTCTTTTAAACTCTTTCTCTACTAGCTAAGACTGTAACACTACATTCTGCACTCTCTCCTTTCCTTCTCTATGAACGGTATTCTTTGTCTGTATAATGCGCAAGAAACAATACTTTTCACTGTCTACTGATACATGTGACAATAATAAATCAAATCAATGCCCTATTCCCCTGCCTGTTACCCTCCCTATCATATTTTTCAGGTGCCCTGAATTGGGAATCATAGTCACAGTGAGGTTGAACTGTTTTGTACAGATTTATCAAAACCTTTTTATTTTTTTTAACTTATGCTCTATGTCTAAAGTTTATTGAAAGCTCAGATTTCAGTACTTTACAACCACAGGTTTGTCAGAAAATTTCACACAATCTGGTCATTTATATTATGCAACCAGCTCCACTGCGTTGAACCTGGCCTTACGCAACATCTGGACAGCAGCATCGAGAAGTCTTGAACCTCACAAGCACCACAAACAACAACCCCATATACAAATTAGAATATCTTAACCCAACAGTCACATATTCTATTGGTGCATGACTCCTCACTTCACTTCCAAGTTTAAAAATAGCAAAATCTTCCAATAAATTAGCACCAACCAATACTTGGAATCAATGGGTATCAGGGGGCAAACTCTCCGCTGGTTGGAGTCATACCTGGCACATAGGGAGATGGTTGAGGTTGTGGGGGGTCCGTCATCTCAACTCCAGGATATCTCTGCAGGAGTCCCTCAGGATAGTGTCCTAGGCCCAACCATCTTAAGCTGCTTTATCAATTACCATTTTTCCATCATAAGGTCAGAAGTGGGGATGTTCGCCGATGATTGCACAATGTTCAGCACCATTCGTGACTCCTCAGATGCTGAAGAGTCCATGTTCAAATGCAACAAGATCTGGACAATATCCAGGCTTGGGCTGACAAGTGGCAAGTAACATTCACGCTACACAAATGCCAGGCAGTGACCATCACCAATAAGAGACACTCAAACCACCCCCCCTTGACATTCAATGGTGTAACATCACTGAATCCCCCACTGTCAACACCCTTGGGGTTACCATTGACCAGAAACTCAACTGGACTGGCCACATAAACATAAGAGCAGGTCAGGGGCTCGGAACCCTGTAGTGACCAACTCACCTCCTGACTCCCCAAAGCCTGTCCATCATCTACAAAGCACAGGTCAGGAATGTGATGGAATACACTTATCTGGATGGGTGCAGCTCCAACAACACACAAGAAGCTCAACATCATCCAGGACAAATCAACCCGCTTGATTGGTAACACATTCACAAACATCCATTTCCTCCACCACCAACGCTCAGTAGCAGCAGTGTGTACTATCTACAAGATGCACTGCAGCAATTCACCAAAGATCCTTAGACAGCACCTTCCAAACCCACGACCACTTCCATCTCGAAGGACAAGGGCAACAGATACATGGGAACACCACCACCTGCAAATTCCCCTCCAAGACACTCACTGTCCTGATTTGGAAATATATCGCTGTTCTTTCGCAGTCGCTGGGTCAAAATCCTGGAATTCCCTCCCTAACGGCATTGTGGTTCAATCCACAGCGCGTGGACTGCAGCGATTCAAGAAGGCAGCTCACCACCACCTTCTCAAGGGCAACTAGGGATGGGCAATAAATGCCCATGTCCCACGATTGAATAAAAGTAGCGCTGTTTCTATCCACACAAGTGAGCTTTATTAGCAGAAAAAGTACACTCTGGACTGAGTGATAAATATTTTCTCATGGACAGATTGGCCTAACAAGCCTGTAATCCTATGTAATCCTTTCGTGAATCTCTCAGCTGTGGCATTGGACAGCTGATGATTTTTCCAAAAGTTCAGTCAAGTTTTATTTCATTCTTGTTGCCTTTTTTTAAATGTAGCATCGCCCAGTTAATTACATCATTAAGCTAGAGGAAAAGCTGTACATTCCTAAAAGATTGCTGTCAAAATCTTGGCCCACTCAGCGTACCCTGAAATTGCACTAGTGATGTGATGTGCTGTACATTTCTGCAGTTAATAAGATACGTCTCTGATATCATTGGGTCTTGATAAGTGATTTCTGCAATTGAATCAACCAGCCAGGAGTAGATTGCAATCTTAGGCTCACAGGATTTGATTTTTAATGACTTTATTCATGAGGCTTGTGCCTGTTAAGTTGCAGAATAGTAACAATGGTGGTGGAATGCTGCCCATTTTGGATATCAATGATAACGTTGAGTAGACCAGTAGAGGAGTTGATCTCTTTTTGATTTCCCCAACCTGAACTTTAATGAACAAAACATTGGCGTAGACCCACCCCGTTCAAAAACTTACAAGCCTCAGTTATAATCAGCCTCACCCGCAGAGACATTCATTATCTTCCACTGTAGGCCACATCCTCGTTATATAGGTGACAATTGGACTGTTCAGGGCAGTCCTATTGATAACACTGTTTTATTTATTCATTTGTGGGATATGGGCGTCGCTGGCTAGGCCAGCATTTATTGCCCATCCCTAGTTGCCCTTGAAGGCAGTTGGGAGTCAACCATGTTGCTGTGACTCTGGAGTCACATGTCGGCCAGAGCAGGTAAGGATGGCAGATTTCCTTCCCTCAAGGACATTAATGAACCAGATGGGTTTTTCCGACAATCGACACTGGTTTCATGGTCATCAGTGGATTCTTAGTTCCAGATTTTTTTTATTGAATTCAAATTCTATCACCTGCCATGGCAGGATTTGAACCTGGGTCCCCCAGAACATTAGCTGAGTTTCTGGATTAATAGTCTAATGATTATACCACTAGGCCATCATCTCCTCAATGCCAGGGAGCTCAGTTGGGTTGATGGCTAACCTGTGTTTCAGCACCTATAGCGCAGGTTCAATTTCCAGGTCAGATGTGGTACACTTGGGACCTGTGTCCTCGCCCTGTCCCTGAGAGTGGAAGTCAATTCAATTCAATTTAACTTTATTGTCATTGTATAGTGCACAAATACAATGAAAAGTGAGCTTGCCGGCTCCTAACATACAAAGAAAAAAACAACTGCAAGTAGTCATTATAAAATAGTGCCAATAGTCATTTAGTGTATACATGCATATTGCACAATGCCCATCGCCTGGGACTATGTTAAAGGACCGAGTTCAGCTGGGTAACAGCTCTGGGGAAGAAGCTGCTCCTGAACCTGGTCGTACGGGCTCAAATGCATCTGTAGCACCTCCCAGATGGCAGGGGGGCAAACAGTCTGTGGCTGGGATGGGTGGGATCTCTGGTAATGCTGAGAGATCTCTGCAGACAGTGTTTGTGATAAATGCCCTGGATGGCTGGTAGCTGGGTGCCGATGATGTATTGGACAGTGGCTGTCATGCTATTATAATGATATCATAGAAATGTAGAAACTAGAAGCAGGAGGAGGCCACTTGGCCCTTCGAACCTGCTCCGCCATTCATTATGATCATGGCTGATCATCAAATTCAATATCCTGATCCCACCTTCCACCCCACCTCCCCCCCGCACCCCCCCCCCCCCCCCCCCCCGCCACCATATCCTTTGATCCCTTTGGCCACAAGAGCTATATCTAATTTCTTCTTGAAATCACGTAACATTGTGGCCTCAATTACTTTTGGTGGTAGTGAATTCCACAGATTCCCCACTCTCTGGGTGAAGAAATTTCTCCTTATCTGACTCCTAAAAGGTTTACTCCTTATTCTCAAACTATGAGCCCTAGTTCTGGACTCCTCCACAATGCACTGGACTTATTTATTGTGCAAGATGCAAGGCACAAATTGCTCATAAGGGACTGGATAAACATATTGTGAGTTCATTTAATAAGACTAAGGAAATGAGAACAGTTATATATAGGTATAAAGCTTGAGCTGTGTGCTCTGCTCAAAGCAAAAGTGAAACTAAGACTGGATCGCATGACACATTTCCCTTCGAGTGACATCATGCTGTTATCCCATAGAAGCAAATTGCCACAGTGACAAACCATCACTGGCAAAAACTCCCGAGAAAAGCAGCTCACAACGACACTTATGAGCTAAGGACATGCCGTTGAGGCAGTCGACCGAGTGTGGTGGGTCTAAGAACCTAAAACACAAAGGCATAGTCTCAGGGTAAAGGGCTGATCATTTAGGACTGATGCAATAAATCCACGGAGGCGAAGGTCCCGTCATCATAAGTTCCTTTATTTACAAGACATACTAGGCAGCAAAATGCTCCCTGTGTGCTCCCTGCTTCAGCAGGCAGAGAGACTGACACACCTGCTTTAAATAGGGAACATGAGGCTCCCTGATTGGGCCATCAATTAGGACTTAATCAGGGAACTCTTTTTTTCCCCAGGAATCAATCAGGGCGTTCATACTCTAGCAGGCCAACCTCATGCCTGACTGAAGTCATCACAACTGAGGTGAGGAGAAATTTCTTCACTCAGAGAGTTTGAGATTGGGACACTCTAGCCCAGAGGGTTGTTGGATTCTCCATCAATGGATACATTTGAAGCTAGGATAGACAGGTGTTTGGTCTTTCAAGGAATGGCGCTGGAGCCCAAGAACAATCATGGCCATATTGAATGGCAGAGCAGGCTCAATGGGCTGTGCAGTCTACTCTTGCTCCTATTTCTTGTTTTTTGAGCAATGCATTCATGGAATGGAAGTTAATATTATGACCTGAGGACCACTTTTGCCTGCCTCCCGTGACCATGACTCTTGGCAACCCATGATCTAGATTCCGCTCGCAGGTTGTGGGGTATGACTGGAGAAGGGATTAAATGCCACTTCTCTTACTATCCCACAGCTTGAAGACAGAGATTTGATCTGACTTGATTTGATTTATTATTTCACATGTATTAGTATACAGTGAAAATATTGTTTCTTGTGCGCTATACAGACAAAGCATACCGTTCATAGAGAAGGAAACGAGAGAATGCAGAATGTTACAGTCATAGCCAGGGTGTAGAGAAAGTTCAACTTAGTGCAAGATGGGTCCATTCAACAGTCTGACAGCAGCAGGGAAGAAGCTGTTCTTGAGTTGGTTGGTATGTGACCTCAAGCTTTGTATTTTATCCGACGGAAGAAGATGGAAAAGAGAATGTCCAGGATAGCGTGGGGTCCTTGATTATGCTGGCTGTTTTCCCGAGGCAGCAGGAAATGTAGACAGAGTCAATGGATGGGAGGCTGGTTTGTGTGATGGACTGGGCTCCTTTCATGACCTTTTGTAGTTTTTTGTGGTCTTGGGCAGAGCAGGAGCCATACCAAGCTGTGATACAACCAGAAAGGATGCTTTCTATGGTGCATCTGTAAATGTTGGTGTGAGTCGTAGCGGACATGTCAAATTTCCTTAGTCTTCCGAGAAAGTAGAGGCGTTGGTGGGCTTTCCTAACAATAGTGTCTGCATGGAGGGACCAGGGCAGGTTGTTGGTGATCTGGACACCTAAAAATTTGAAGCTCTCGACCATTTCTACTTCGTCCCCATTGATGTAGACAAAGACATGTTCTCCACTATGCTTCCTGAAGTCGATGACTATCCCAGTAAAAGGGTCAATGGAGAGGAGATTTGAAATTAGGAGTTGTTCTATAACCAAGAATCTTTCAGAACATTTCTCAACGTGACCCATGGGTTAATTTTCATTTGGTTGTGTGGGAAGATTGGTGACAGCCACTTCAGAGGGGGTTCCACCGCATATTGTGGAGCTGGTTACAAGTTGACTGGCAAGATTCCTTCTTTAATTGAAGGATGTTAGTGAGCAGCTAGGGCTTTAGGACAATGTGGCGGCTTTTGTAGCCATTTTCATAGAATCATCATAGAAACGCTATAGTGCAGAAAGAGACCATTTGGCCCATCGAGTCTGCACCGACCACTCCATCCATTTTTATATGTACTGAGTCCAGTGCCTGAATTGTCCATGGTGGGATTTGAATTCCCAATCACGTGGGTTGCTATTCCAGTCCCATTATGACTAGACTATCCTACTAGGCATTGTGACGAGGCTGTAATTGTTGATTCAGCATCTTTTAATGTGGCAGAAGTTTCCAAAGTGCTTCACAGGAACATAATCCGACAGAAACTGAACCAAGCCAAAGACAGGGACATTTAAGACAGGTGACCAAAAGCTTTGTTGAAGTGATCAGTTTAGAAAGCATCTTAGAATCCCTACAGTGCAGAAGGAGGCCATTTGGCACATCGAACCTGCACTGACAACAATCCCACCCAGGTCCTATCCCCGTAACCCCACATATTTACCCCACTAATCCCCTGACACCAAGGGGCAATTTAGCATGGCCAATCTACCAAACCCACACATCTTTGGACTGTGGGAGGAAACCCACGCAGACACGGGGAGAACGGGCAAACTCCACACAGACAGTGACCCAAGCCGGGAATTGAACCCGGGTCCCTGGCGCTGTGAGGCACCAGAGCTAACCGCTGTGCCGCCCCATCTTGAATGACTGCGAAGCACTTTGGGTTGTCCTGCGGTCTTGAAAGGCACTATACAAATGTAAACTCTTTCTTTAAAAAGGAAGAGTGAGGTGACAAGGCAGAGCGATTTGGGAGAGAATCTGAATTGCCTGTCAGGCATGGAGTTGACCCATTGATGCTGGGGTGAGGGGTCACCCCTCCTTCTCAGACAGTGACACGGCTATCTGGTTGCTTTGCAGGTTTTCCTGATCACATGGTGCGCGGTGAATTCCGACGGCGTTTCCAGGTGCTGGCCCCAGCTATCCTGAAGAAATATGGAGCAACGTTTATGGTGACAGATGAAAGGAAGGTGTGTGTGTGTGTGAAAAGTAAATCTAGTATCAATGGGTAAATAGTCACAAAGATAAACCAAGCACATTTCATATTGTTACATTGCTTTAAACTCTCAGTAAAGGCAAGAGAAGACTAGCCAGGTGTGGGGATGGGGAGAGAGGGATGGGGGGATGTGAGGGGGTGTGGAAGATGAGGGGAATAGGGGGTTGTGAGCTGATGGTTGAGGTTTGAGATGGGAGGTGAGGAGTTGTAAGGTGTAGAGGTTATACATTTTGTACATCACAGCGTGCCCTAGTGGGATTCACTCTGAACATCTGCGGGCGGGGCCTGTTCCCGGAGGCAAAGCCGGCAGTGCAGCGCTGAGTGGGCCACTGTGCATGTGCCAATCTCGTGGTGCTGGCCGATCGACGCGTGCGCACTGGCCCTGCATTGCTGGCCTCCCGATCGCTGGCCAGCCCGATCGCTGGCCATCCCCGCAACTCGCCCATCACTGGCCTTCCGACCCCTGCACCCCTCCGATCGCTGGCTTCCCAGACCTCCCCGGGCAAGGACCGATGCTCCCCCCACACTCTCCCCCCTGGGCCAGCCCCAATCTCCCCCCCATGACCGTCCCGACAACCCCCCGCACCGCCCCCACTCCTGCTCCCCCCACTCACCCCCACCCAGATGACCAGCCCCGATCACCGTCCTTCCTCCCTCTGCCACCCATCCCTGTGCAGAGCGTCAACGGGACCCCCCCCTCCCCCCACATCCACTGTTCGCTCTGACACTGCCTGATGGCTCAGTACCAAAGTGCCCCTTGGGCACTGCCCGTTTGCCCCTTGGGCAATGCGAGGGGACCAGGCTGGCTCTACCCAAGGGGCATTCCCCCTTACCCCTGACTTCCTGGGGGCGGCTCAATGGCCTCCCTTCATTCCAGCGAGGTTGCTGCCTGTTCCCCGTTAGTGGGGAACAGTTGTAAACCCCGCTGGAGTAAATGAGTCCCAGGCCCGCTCATGAAATTGAAACGCTGGGAGATGCACGGAAGCCTGAGCGCCCAGCGGGAAGCCTGCGAAACGGCCTCCGTTAACATCTAGCTGATGCTAGAGCAGTGCAGTGGGCTGGGAGAATCACCCCACTGTCCCCCCAAGTCTGTGAAAAGCTCACTTGGGTGCTTTCTAATATTTTGAATTAGCCTGGCCTCCAGATATGCTTTGAATGTCACTGAAGATCACATCTCAATAACTCTGACTGTTCCAGACTAGGGTGGCATGGTGGCACAGTGATTAGCACTGCTGCCTCACAATGCCAGGATCCTGGGTTCAATCCTGGCCTCAGCTCACCGTCTGTGTGGAGTCTGCACGTTCTCCCCTTGTCTTGCGTGGGTTTCCTCCGGGTGCTCCGGTTTCCTCCCACAATCCAAAGGTGTGCGTGTTAGGTGGATTGGCCATGCTAAATTGACCCTGGTGTCGGGGGGATTAGCAGGGTAAATGTGTGGGGTTGCGGGGATAGGGCCTGGGTGGGATTGTGGTTGGTGCAGACTCAATGGGCCGAATGGCCTCCTTCTGTACTGTAGGGATTCTATGACCTATATTGTGAATTATTTCATTCGAAAGGAATCATTTATGATTGTGATTTTGTTTTGTCTTTTATCAGACTGGAATTTGTGTTTTTGTTAGCTTATATTTATAATCCCTTTTCCTGTTATTCAGCTTCACTTTAAAATGATATATAGGACCTGTGTTATCCAAGATATTTAATATTTTACATTAATTTCTATAATTAGCAACTCTTGCCTATCATCCAGACAATTACAGTGTGGCTAAGCTATCCATATGCCTTTGTGTGTGGATGTTAATGAGCAAGACTCGGTGCTTCAAACACTTTTTTCAAAACGTCTACCCGTTATCCTCAGTAAAAGAAAGAGAGAAGCAGCTGTGTGAAAAATGTGATAAAAACAGCAAGTGTCGGAAATACTCGGCAGGTCTGGCAACGTCTTGTGGTGTGAGAAACAAAGGTAATGTTTTGGGTCGAATATGACTGCTCTTCAGAAAATGGCCGGACTTCTGACGGGGGAAGGTTTTTTGTTTCATTCATGAGACATGGGCATCATTGGCTGGCCAGCTTTTGTTGCCCACAGAAAACTAGCTTGCAGGTACAGCAGATAATAGAGAAAGTGAATGGAATGTTGGCATTTATAGCTAAAGGAATAGAATATAAAGGTAAGGAAGTATTGTTGCAACTATACAAGGTATCGGTGAGGTTGCACCAAGAGTATTGTGCACAGTTTTGGTCCCCTTACTTGAGGAAAGATGCAGTGACATTGGAGGCAGTTCAGAGGAGGTTCACTAGATTGATTCCAGAGATGAGGGGTTTGTCGTATGAAGAGAGATTGAACAGTTTAGGCCGATACTCTCGGGAATTTAGAAGAATGAGGGGAGATCAAATTGAGGTATTCAAGATGATAAAAGGTATGGATAAAGTAGACATGGAGCGGATGCTTCCTCTTGTGGGGCATTCTAAGACGAGAGGTCTTAGGATAAGGGGTAGCAAATTTAAAACACAGTTGAGGAGAAACTACTTCTCCCAAAGGGTTGTGAATCTGTGGAATTCGCTACCCCAAAGTGCGGTGGATGCTGGGACAGTGAGTAAATTTAAGGAGGAGTTAGATAGATTTTTAATTGGTAATGGGTTGAAGGGTTATAGGGTGAAGGCAGGAAAATGGGGATGAGGAGCATATCGGCCATGATCGAATGGCGGAGCGGACTCAATGGGCCGAATGGCCTAATTCTGTTCCTCTATCTTATGAACTATCTTATCCCGAGTTTCCCTTGGAGGGCAGTTGAGATTCAACCATATTGCTGTGGGTCCGGAGTCACATGTAGTCCAGACAGGGTAAAGACAGTAGATTTCCTTCCCTAAAGGACATTAGTGAACCAGATAGGTTTTTGCAACAATCGACAATGGTTTCACGATTATCAGTCGATTCTTAATTCCAAATATTTTTTATTGAATTCAAATTCCACCATCTGCCGTGGCAGGATTCGAACCCGGATCCCCAGAACATTAGCTGAGATTCTGGATTAGTAGTCGAGCAATGATACCACGGGGCCATCTCCTCCATCTTCCTGCCACTGGTAATATGCTGTAGTGGCAGGCAGCATGGGCTTCCTTCCCACCACCCTCAGCTGCCCGTTTACCAGCCCTGCCACCTCCCAGCCTGTTTCCTTAGGGCTGGTAAAATCCGGTTCTATGTAATCCTGGATGTTGGTAAGCGTTGGCTTTGACTGTTGCAGTAATTGGATAGACTGCTGACTCTCACTGTCAGCTGTATCCCAGGATAAGTCAGCTCGGGTGAAGTGAAACTGAATGGCTCACTCTTTGCCCTGATGCCCAAGACCAATTTCATGCTTGGTAACTTTGGTAGAGGAGGTAAATAAAGAGTGGAAACATAAAACCTTAGGCATAGTAACAGGGATGTGAAAATGTATTCTGTAGAATGATTGGTTGGAGCCAAGCAGATAAAGTAACTCCGAGCTCCAGTCGATGTTACCAATTACAGCGAAAGCCAAAATCACCAGACCAGCTCACAATCCCATCTCCTTCCATCCATCGCTCCCTTTAATCTCTTCACTCACTTTGCTGCTACTTCCAAGCGTCACTTTGATCCATCTGTAACCTGATTGCTCTCCCTTAGGCCTTCACCTCCAATCACACGAGTAGGAGTCAGAGAAAGTCAAAGATGGCCACTGTCGGGCTGGTTGAAGCAAATATCAATGTGAGAATAGAAACTAGGCTGAGAGGTTCTGCAATCGCAGCAAATTCAGAAGGAAATGTCAAACGTGATCAACAGCGGAGACATTTTCTTGTCAAAAGTTGAACCTCTTCTGAGAAAATGAAGATCAACTTCGGCGAGACTTCCCCAGTTAGTAACTTGCCTCTGGATAGAGCACATATACTGAGGTGACCCTATTCTATCACTAAGGAAGGATTTTACTGTCAGATGTGAGATCCTTCAATGGAGATATTAAATTGAGGTCCCTTCTGTCTGTCCGGGTCTAAAATCCAATGGCACGGCTTCAAGAGGAGCAGCTAATTGGTTTAATGTGTCTGACAACGTCAGTTCCCTGACAAGTTCACCGTAACTGTGGATTAACTGGCTGTTTTTAGTTCATCGCTGCCTCTGCAATATTCTTAGTGAAAGGTAGCCGTCGTGTATGTCTACATAATAAGTCAATGAACTCCAAAAGTCAAGCTGTGTGAAGCACTCTGAAACAATCCAAGAGTGTGACACAGTGATACAGAGTTAAATAATAATGGTTAGCTGCTTGTGTTCTCTGGGATACTGGAGATACCGGGTGTTAGCGGATGGGTGTTGGGAGGGATGGGGTGGGTGTTGGGAGGGGGTGGGATGGGTTGAGTGATGAAGGGTGAGTGTTGGGGGGGGTGGGGTGGATGTTGGGGGGGATGGGTGTTGGGGGGTGGGGTGAGTGTTGGGGGGTGGGGTGGGTATTGGAGGAGTGGGTGTTGGAGGGGGAGTGTTGGGGGGGTGGGGTGAGTGTTGGGGGGTGGGTGTTGGGGGGGTGGGGTGGGTGTTGGGAGTGGGGTGGATTTTGGGAGGGGTGGGTGTTGGGGGAGTGGGGTGAGTGTTGGGGGGTGGGGTGGGTATTGGGAGGGGGTGGGGACTGAATTTGTTAGCTTTTGTCCAGCTTTTGTCCAGCTTTTCTTCCTTGAACCATTTCCAATGGAGTCAGGGCTGGAGAATGGGGTTAGGATTCCAAAAATAATAGCTTCTAATATTTCCCAATCCTTAATTGGAGAAAAATTCTGCTCATGCAGAGTTGGACGTTGGATAAAGTTTGACAGGGCAGATGCTGAGGGGCTGTTCCAACTCACTGGGTTGGCGGGGGGGAACATAGAACTAGGTGCACAGTTTTCAAATAAGGGGTCTCCCAATTAAAATGGAAATGAAGAGGAATTTGGTTGGTTGGTTAAAGATTGGAATTCACTCCCACAGGGAACAGTGGAGGCTGAGTCATTGAATATATTCAAGATTGAGTTGTCTAGTTTTGCCTCCAACTGGAAACATCTTGGAGTGATGGAATGCATGTATTTGTTATAAAATTACTTTCAGAAGGAAAATGGAGAATTGATTAAACTAATGAACTTCCATTTATCCATGTCCATGGAGCATCCCTCATTTACTCTCTCCTAGTAGTACACAAGGCAGGTGGATCATGGGGGTTATGTGTTTACATGATTAGCTTTCCCTGGAACGGGTCACCAGCGTGTTCCCAGGGGCTTTCCCTGCCCCTTATTTGAAATCCTGTACAAACATGGCCGACCAGGAGTCTCTCTCGCTCTTACTGCCCGCCATCAGGCATGTTGGAAGGATTTACAGGTTGATAATCAATGTTTGTGGCCACATAATCAATGCACCTTCCATGGCCGTCAAGTCCTGAAGTGGGTCCTGAACTTAGAGCTTCTCGCTCAGAGTCAGAGATGCTACCACAAAATCTCCCAAGTACCTCACAATCAAAGCATTCCTATTGGCAGTGTAGTCACCCATGTTATGTGTGTTCACAGCAAGGTCCCAGACACAGCACTGAGACCAATGAGCTGATTTTGTTACTGTTGCTTTGGGAGGTGAATGGTGCCAGGACTCCGGGCAAACTCTTTTATGTCCAGCTGTGAGGGAAGAGAGGCTTCAGTTTAACATCTCTTCTGAAAGCCTCCGAAAGCACTGCTGTCCCCCAGGACTGCATTGAAGCCTTGGGGTTGTGATTGAAGCCTGAACCCATGACCTTCTAACCGAGAGGTCAACACTCTATATGACGCCAAGCTGTGCTTTTGGGCTATGTTATGTGGGATATTAAATTGAGGCCCTTCTCTCTTCAATAACTGTGGCAACATATTTGTCAGTCAACATAAACCTACAGAAATCATTAAATGGCTGCTTTATTTTTTTAGGCCACAGAAGAACTTCTTAGTTTGTTGGATTTGGAGAAGCACAGTTTTACCATGGGACAGAGTCGGGTATGTATGACACAGGTCCATGTCAATTGTATGTTTGAAGCTTTCGTGTGATTCCTGAGGTGCTTAAATTCTGTCATGCTATCACGTCCCAACTGCAGAATATCGCAGCCCTCTATGGTACCAATCTGCCCACACCAAACTTATTGATGTGCTGCTGGCATGGCATGGTTAGCACTGCTGCCTCGCAGCGCCAGGGACCTGGGTTTGATTCCCGGCTTGGGTCACTGTCTGTGTGGAGTTCGCGCATTCTCCTTGTGTCTGCGTAAGTTTCCTCCGGGGTGCTCCGGTTTCCTCCCACAGTCTGAAAGACGTGCTGGTTAGGTGCATTGGCCATGCTAAATTCTCCGAACAGGTGCTGGAGTGTGGCGACTGGGGGATTTTCACAGTAACTTCATTGCAATGTTAATATAAGCCTACTTGTGACACTAATAAATAAACTTAAAACTCAACAATGAGCATCATCACAGACTCTCCAACTAACTCACCACCCCCACTGTAACCCCCCACAGCTCTCAATCCTGAGCAACATTGTCCCTGCTTCCCCTCCCCACCGCTCATCTCCTTCTTCCCCACACCTACAACCCCCACCAACTGAATGGGCTGAATGGCCTACTCCTGTTCCTATCTTCCGAGTTAGTGCAAATGGATTAGATATTCTATGAACAAAGTTACATTATTCATTATCAAACGTAGAAGGTGCAGCACAAGAACAGGCCATTCAACCCAACTGAGTCCATGCTGTTACTGAAGCTTCAAATGAACCTAACTCATCCCGTCCCATCGGCATCTCTCTCTGCCTCTCGGCCTCACATGGGAAACCCAGGAGAATTGCATTTAAGAAGAAAGCCCATTCCTTCCAGGGAATCTGGTTCTCTGAAACTCAATAAATAAATGAAGTGAAAGAACCAATCACCTAACAGTCGGATGTGGATTGATTTCCAGGTCTTCTTCAAAGCTGGAGTTGTTTCCCGATTGGAGAAACAGCGCGAGAAGCTGATTAGCCGAAATTTGGTTTTGTTGCAAGCTGTGTGCCTGGGATTCCTGGGACGACAACAATTTAAGAAGATGAAGGTAAAGCTCTTATGCCTCATGTGTCAGCGGTTGTAACGGCCCACATCTGAAATGCTTATCTAAAGGCGAGGAAATGAAATGTAACTTTTGGATACAATACAGAGGCTTATCTCCATGGCATGTATCCTTTCTCTTTAAGAAAGGCCTGGCCTCTCCATGTTGAACATGTTAACACTGGTGGCTTTTTCCCTTTCCCCAGACCCAGCGTTTAGCTCTTTGCTGCGTTCAGAAGAACATCAGGAAGTACTGGATGATCCGTCAGTGGCAGTGGTGGCAGCTGTTGTCCAGTATCCGGCCGATGCTTAACGTTAACTTTGTGAATGAAAACCTCCGAGTTAAAGAGGTGCGTTCGTGCTCAGTGACGTCCCTTACCCCTAACTTCCTTGTTTGGCGGACGAATGTGCCTTGGATCACTTATTGGTTTTGCCGGAATGTTGGATGCTCTTTCAGAGCAAGTCAGTTTCACAATTCAGGCACTATCGCCGGAACTCTACCGCCTCGTCTGGCACCGAATCGGAAAATCCCACCCGAGGTCAACGGACCTTCCCATTGTCCGCCCCTCACCCGCTCCGATTCCTGTGGAGGGCAGGGTGGTAGCATTCCGGTGTACGGGCAGGATTTTCCGGTCATGCTCGCCCCAAGACCGAAACATCCCATCTGAGGTCAATGGACTTTTGCATGGCACTGTCCCGCCCGCTACGATTCCCATGGCGGATGAGTTGGGAAAATTCCCTCCTATTAGGGGTAGTGGCTTGTCCTTCTAAATGTTCACTGGGGCAATTCAGTAAACAGTAGCAGCAAAGTTATTGCTAGACCATATGACCAATGCTTGGAATTTGTGCTTTAGAATAGCAGAAAGGCTTGTCCATTTCCTTTGTTCAGTTAATAGAACTATTTATTTTCTAGCCAACCTGGAAACCTATATAAAGAGGGAGCAATCCAATCAGAGGAAATTATTTCATTTTTCTACAATATCAGAGTATCTCATGCACGTGTTAGAGGTTGAAGTTCCTTCCATATCTCACTTAGTCACCAGAACTGCCCATACCTCTGAAAACCATTTCACCAAAACTCTTACAAAGATCCAGGTCTTTCAGCCCAACAGGTTTCTGCTGTTGTTTATGCTCCATCCCTTACCCACCTTCATCTCACCCCATTAATATATCTTTCTAATCTTGCCTCCTTCATGTGTTTATCCAGCATTCCCTCAAAGGTATCTTCTCTATTGGCCTCGACCACTCATAGAATCTATAGTGCAGAAGGAGGCCATTTGGCCCATCGAGGCTGCATCGACTACAATCCCACCCAGGTCTCATCCCCGTAACCCCACATATTTACACTCCTAATACCCCTGACACCAAGGGGCAATTTATCATGGCAAATCAATCTAACCCACACATCTTTGGACAGAATTACTGCTTGGGCAGAATTTTACGGTTCTCCCACTGAGGCGTTTTTAGCTAAGGGGTGCCCGTAAAGCTCCCCAGGGGGCCTTGCCACCACCTTCCCACTCGCCCCCAGCCTGTCTGCAATTGTTCGCCACTTAAGGGTTTTTTCCTGTCCTGCTTCAAGTTTGAGACAAGTGGGAGGAGTTCAGGGACAGTGGAGGCCTCCCTGCCCGGGCAGGGAGGGAGAGTTGCCTCCTGTAAAGGCTCCCTTTCCACATTGGGTACCAGCCCCAAAGGTCTGCATAACCCCCGTGGTTGTTCCTTCCCCCACTGGGCTCTCCATCAAGATTCCTAGCCCCTTCTCTGCACCCTCACTTCCCCCTCCCTGCTCTAAGATTCTCCACATTTACCCGATCAGGAGGTAGAGTCCAGAGACCACTTGTAGTCCCAGTCCTGGCCAATGCTGATTGGCCATGGCCAGTGTAGTTACAGTAAGAAGTCTCACAACACCAGGTTAAAGTCCAACAGGTTTATTTGGTAGCAAATACCATAAGCTTTCGGAGCAATGCTCCTTCGTCAGATGGAGTGGTCTCTGCAGTTAACCAGCTGTACTCAGAGGCAGGAGCTGAGTGGGGATGGAAGTCCTGTCTCCTCCTCTTGTTAAGTGGTTGTGGGGCTGCTTTGATTGGCGGGGATGTGTTCACCACTGATCCGTCAGGTGGTGGGGCAGAGAACTCCACCATCTGAAAAATCCTGTCCCTTGTGTAAGTGAGTTCCACATTCCAACCACTCTCCAGGTATTCCCCATTGCTTCGAAACTCTGCCACAAAGAGTTGATTATTTCTTCCAGTCGACCATCACCAGGTCTATCATCTTGGCCAAAGACATTGATCTTATCTGGCTCTCTCTTCAAAAAAGGATGTCCTTGTGTTCGTCCTAATATGATGTGTTTATGCAACTAGGAGGAGATTGGCGCACTGCGCAAGAAGTTGGAGAAATCCCATCGGGAACGTAATGAGGTCCGAGAAAACGCAGACCTACTTGAGAGCAAGGCAAGTTTGCTTTTTTATTAACATTATGAAGTTTCTACATTTTCTTGAGTTCTTTTCGGGCAGTGACACTTTTCTCACTCCAACCCAGACACTCTGATCTTTTCTTGTTCACTTTCGATTTCCATAATGAATCACGAGGGTTAGCAGCACAGGCCAGGAATGGGTGCTAACTTCACCATCCATATCGCTGTGATGGGTCCAGAGTTGTGGGAAGTCTGGGGGGGGCGGTGGCAATCTTATCAAAAATATTCTTAGTGCCGAATGAGTTTGAAAACGGGAGATAATCACACTGTTTTTTAGGGCGATTTAAAAATCGAATCTTACCTCACTCTGCCAAAAAAAAAGCAAGATCTGTTTCCTGCCAGCAAGGGGAGGGGGCGGGGCCTAAACTCATCAAAAGCCGGCAGCTTGCAGCAGAGGGCGCAATTGTGCATGCTCAGATTTCTATGTTCTGTGCAACAGCACACAACATAGCTGAGATTTGTCTATCACTACCTCCCCCAGTTAGTGCTGGCCTTTGCAGTTGAACGTGTTCCCCCCGCCCCCGATATCGCAGAACTCCAGTTGATTTCCCTCAACCCCTCCCCCACATGGATTGGCGGGTCACATTTGCAGAGATCGCAGCATTCCCCCCCCCCCCGATTCCCCTTTGCATTTGCAGAGTTTGCAATGTCCCCCCCACAATTGGCCTGCCCCTTCAGGCTCCGCTCCTTCAAGTTGGTCCCTTAGCATTGCCCGGTGCCCGATGGGCACTGCTAGTATTCCCAGTGGGCAGTGCCAGGATCCCAGGTTGGCACAACCCAAGGGGCACCACACTCCCCTGCCCCCTACCTCCCGGGGAGGGGTGGGGATCTCAATGGCCTCCAGTCCCAATGGGTGAGGCTATCACAACAGGCCTTATTGATGGGGACCAGGCGCGATCCTCACCTGTGAGAACCTTCACTGGCAAGGCTGGAGAGGCAAATGAGCCCAGCCAATAGTGTCCCAGGCTCACTTGTAATATTCTGTATTAAATAAAATTTTAATATTGAGATCAGCCTTGTGCCCTTTTTGAACGTGAGGCTGATCTCGCTGGATATCCGGTGTCATTAAGATAGCAAAAAGCGAGAAATTGGGCCTGATTTTTATGCTCTCTCAATATCTTACGGCTCACCCCGCCGGTGGGGAAAGATAGTAATACGTCCCCCTAGATCTCTTTCTGGCTTATATAACACCGGGACAAATGGACAGGTCAGTTGGGTTTTTAAATAGAGCTTTGCCAAACTTGAAAGATTTGGGATGTGGGCAGCACGGTGGCACAGTGGTTAGCACTGCTGCCTCACAGCGCCAGGGACCCGGGTTCAATTCCGGCCTCGGGTCACTGTCTGTGTGGAGTTTGCACATTCTCCCCGTGTCAGCGTGGGTTTCCTCCGGGTGCTCCAGTTTTCTCCCACAATCCAAAGATGTGCGGGTTAGCTTGATTAGCCGTGCTAAATTGCCCCTTAGTGTCAGGGGGATTAGCAGGGTAAATACGTGGGGTTACGGAGATAAGGGCCCAGGTGGGATTGTTGTCGCTACAGACTCGATGGGCTGAATGGCCTCCTTCTGCATTGTAGGATTCTAAGATTCTGAAACATGCTGGGGAACAGTTAAAAGCCACCTTACGTAAATCAAATAGTTGAGTACTAATGTGATTAATCCTTTCATTTACCGATTGGTTCCACTGATTTGAATGAAATAAATATAACGAACTGAAATAAAGCTCTTTACCAGTTTGTGGGTGGGATTTTATGCCAGTGGGATTTTACTGTCCCACAGAAGTCAACAGACTTTTGAATGGCGCCCGGTGTGGTGAGGCTGTGAAACCCCGCCCTGTGGCTGGTCACCTGATCTGGTGTTTGCTCAGTCTGCCTTACAGGAGGGGCACACGACACAGACAGAAGGGAATACAGAAGAGGCTTCCACCTTCAGCTGACACCAGGGCACACGAGTAGGCCGATGTGAGTCAACACCTACATTAACATACTCAAGTCACGTATGAGGGCAATTGACATCACTGAACCTAAGAAGGTAGCTGACGCAGGCCTTAAACTTATAACAGGCTTTCCATTGAAGAAAGTGGAAATTCTGTCTGTCTGTCAGCCAAATGGGAGATTGCCCACACTCCACGATGGAGATAGGCCTTGAGTTAACTTCACTAGTGGGAAACTGGTGGCATTGTGGTGTTGTCATTGGACTAGTAATGCAGAGGCCCAGGCTGATGTTGGTGGAATTTAAATAAAACCTGGGTATGAAAGCCACTCAGTAATGATGAGCCTGAAACAGTCATCGATTGTTGTTAAAAACCCATCTGATTCACAAATGTCGTTTAGGGAAGGAAATCTGCCGTCCTTACCCGGTCTGGTCTACATGTGACTCCAGAGCCACAGCAATGTGGTTGACTCTCGATTTTTTTGAAATGGCCGAGTGAGACACTCAGTTCAAGGGCAATTAGGGATGGGCAATAAATGCTCGACTTCCAATGGCACCAACATCCCATGACAGAATACAACTGAGTTTAAAATTATCCCTTTATTTGTCACACTTGTTATGAAGTGGAGGTGGATCCCCTCTCTGAGAACTAACACCTAACCACTCAAAGAGGGGTACCTCACCTCATAATCTGTTAAAAGTGTGTGAGAAGTAGTACGATCTACTCTTCAGCAACGATTAGTGGTTAAATCAAAATAACTACCCGAGACTCTGTAAAATCAACAGGTAACAATCTATTTATCTAACTAACAGTGAACAGGTTAACTAAGCTTTAACAAACCGAATAAAACACTATTCTAACGGATGCTGCTTAGATAAATACAATTCCCCCTTATTAACAAAAAAAAACTTTTAGACTCTCTAAATTACCAGGTTTGTCATCTTCCGGAATCTTCTGTCTTCTTTCTTCTGTTTGGAACCTCTGTCTTCTTTTGCTATCTTTACTATCAAGATAAGGCTTTCTTTTAAGACATAAATGCAGCTATGAGAGCCAGCAAGCCTCTCTCTCTCTCTCTCTCTCAGCACTGAACTAAGCTGTTATTCGGCAGATGGCAGGTGCTCTGCTATTTGGCTCACTGCCCCCTCATCTCTTATACCCCTGATGACATCTCACTATTTCCCATAATAGGATTGGTTCTCAGACTACCAAAACACCAATTTCGAATCTGATAGGTTGCTAGTATTTATGTGCCTCATTTAAACTGATTGGCTAAAATTCAAAAGAGCCTGTTGTCTTGGCAACACTACTGTTTGGCCTTTGATAATGTTTCACTTTGGGCTCTCTGTGTACTTGCATTTAAAAATAAACGCCACCTTTTGAAACAGGCAATATACAAACACCAACTTCGCAACACACTAAATCGAAGATTTAACAGTGCAAATGTCATCTTATTGTTCTAACCACACCACTCTCCACCCCAGGAGAATGCACCATTCACTGTATTGTGACATTGTCTGGGTTTCTCTTCACTCCTTTCTCTGTGATGACCCCCATTCTCCCCCCCCCCCCACCCCATCTGGAAGAAGCTGTGCCCTCCTCTGGTTGCTTGGTAGATTCTGACCATCTGGGAGATGGTGATTTGAAGTCCACCATCATAGAGTTCTTCTTAAACGTCATGTTCCTATAAAATAATGAGGAGCATAGATCAGGTAGATAGTCAATGTCTTTTCCCAAAGGTAGGAGTGTCTAAAACTAGAGGGCATGAGTTTAAAGTGAGAGGGGAGAGATACACAAGGGTCGAGGTGGTTAATTTTTTCACACAGAGGGTGGTGAGTGTCTGGAATGAGCTGCCAGAGGCAGTAATAGAGGCGGGTATAATTTTGTCTTTTAAAAAGCATTTAGACAGTTACATGGGTAAGATGGGTATAGAGGGAAATGGGCCAAATGTGGGAAATTGGGACTAGCTTAGTGGTTAAAAAAAAGGGGCGGCATGGACAAGTTGGGCCGAAGGG
The DNA here is from genome assembly GCF_964213995.1 of Mustelus asterias. Lineage (NCBI taxonomy): Eukaryota > Metazoa > Chordata > Chondrichthyes > Carcharhiniformes > Triakidae > Mustelus > Mustelus asterias. The sequence goes on along the minus strand of NC_135813.1, from coordinate 92,625,738 downwards.
CCTGTTTCTATGCTGTAAACCTTTATGACTATGACTCCTGTTTGTGCGGGGGTGGGGGTGAGATGGGGAGTAAACTAGGTTGAGGGGTGAACTGATGGAGATCTCCGGAGGAACCCAGACAAATAATATTCCTCATTTGGAGTATGCACTGTCTTCCTGTAGATATGTGAACCACAACAGCAACTTGTTGGCAAGGTCTAAAGTTAGGGATCAGTTCTATGAAAGGGTACGTAAGGTGCTTAGCCATCCACAGCGGAGCAGACTACCGCAAGAAAGCTGCCAGTTAGAGTATAGTTAGCAGGTGTCTCGAAGAATTCTAGCCATCAGTGGGTAAAGCCATTTGGGTCTGTAGGAGCGAAATAATGGATTTGGTAAAAAGAGGGGATAGATTTAACAGCCCTGCATTGGAGTAAAAGCGTATGCTGGTCAAATTTAAAGTTTACGTATTAGTGTCACAAGAGGCTTACATTAACATTGCAATGAAGTTACTGTGAAAATCCCCTAGCCGCCACACTCCGGCACCTGTTTGGGTACACTGAGGGAGAATTTAGCACGGCCAATGCACCTAACCAGCATGTTTTCAGAACCGTGGGAGGAAATCGGAGCAACCGGAGGAAACCCACGCATACACGGGGAGAACGTGCAGACGCCGCACTGACAGTGACCCAAACCGGGAATTGAACCCAGACTGGCGCTGTTTATAGCTCAAGGTCCTAACATCAGCAGAACTTGCCAGCAGGGTTGTTTACTTGTTTGAAGAACAGACAGTTGATGATAGTTAGATTACAGACCAGTGTTTAAATGAAGGTTTAATAATAAACCTCCAGAGGCAAGATTGGAATTTTAAAAAATATTCTGTATATTGAATAACTGTGTAAGTAGTCTCTGGAATGTCATAGAATCCCTACAGTGCAGAAGGAGGCCATTTGACCCATCGAGTCTGCACCGACCACAATCCTACCCAGGCCCTATTCCTGTAACCCTACATATTTAGCCTCCTAGTCCCCCTGATACTAGGGTCAATTTAGCCAATCAACCTAACCCGCACATCTTTGGACTGCGGGAGGAAATCAGAGCACCCAGAGGAAACCCATGCAGACATGGGGAGAATGTGCAAACTCCACACAGACAGTCACCCGAGGCCGGAATTGAACCCAGGTCCCTGGCGCTGTGAGGCAGCAGTGCTAACCACTGTGCCACTGTGCTCTATCTGTGACTTAGAGCTGAGAGTTGTATTGGAATGTTGTCCCTGTGATTGCTGTGTTAGAGAGTTGTGGTAGAGCTTTGTTAGAGCTGTATTGCAGGAGGGTTCTCCTCTGGAGGTTTCTCTGGGGTAGTTCCCTCCATGCTTGAACCATGAATAAACTATTGTAACCCGTCCCTGGGCCTCCTGTGGTTAGTTGGAGAAGGTCCACCACACCAGGGTCCCAGTGATGGCCCTGGCTGTTCAGTTTATTATCAGCTCTGTGGCAGCATATAGAGAGCTAAACTGTAAATGTGGAACCTGCAGGATCAGAAACGCATATTTACCTTGAAGCAGCAGAATCTTTAAATATTTTTAAGACTGAGGTGGATAGACTCTTGGTAAGCAAGAGAGTGAAAAGGTTATTGGGGGTAAGCAGGAAGCTAGAGTTGAGGTTACAATCAGATCAGCCATGACCTTATGGAATGATAGAGCAGGCATGAGGGGCTGAGTGGCCTACTCCATTTGTACGTTTGTGAGCACAGATTTGCAGACTGAGGTTTTTTTGATTTCTGATTTGATTTGATTTATTATTGTCACATGTATTGGGATGCAGTAAAAAGTATTGTTTCTTGCGTGCTATACAGACAAAGCATACCGTTCGTAGAGAAGGAAAGGAGAGAGTGCAGAATGTAGTGTTACAGTCATAGCGAGAGAAAAATCAACTTAATGTGAGGTAGGTCCATTCAAAAGTCTGATGGCAGCAGGGAAGAAGCGGTTCTTGAGTTGGTTGGTGCGTGACCTCAGACTTTTGTATCTTTATCCCGATGGAAGAAGGTGGAAGAGAGAATGTTGGGGGTGCGTGGGGTCCTTAATTATGCTGGCTGCTTTGCCGAGGCAGTGGGAAGTGTAGACAGTCAATGGATGGGAGGCTGGTTTGTGTGATGGACTGGGCTTCGTTCACGACCCTTTGTAGTTTTTTGCTGTCTTGGTCGGAGCAGGAGCCATACCAAGCTGTGGTACATCCCGAAAGGTTTGCAGGAGTTATGAGGAACAGGAGGGACAAGGGGGGGGGAATGAATTAACAGGATGCCTGATTTACATCAAACTTTCCAGTTCAAGCAAGCTCTTTCCGATCCAAATTTAAACCATCGCAGGGCAAGTTTTTGCTGCTCCCGTCTCTCGCAGCTCGGTGCCTGATTTTGAAATTCCCAGCAGCAATCTTTTTAATTGTCTCCTGGAGCAGCGCTGGCCATTGGACCACAGTCCAGACATAAAAAAAATAATCATCATTTCATTTAAAAATATGAATTATTGAACAGGGCTTGCTCCCAGTGGCATCAAAGAGGTGTCCATATTGATTTGAAATGTGAACTTACCCTAACGGATCTATCCTCCAGTAGTGCTTTATCTTGCGCAACTCAATATGTGATGTCTGATTCTGGGAGCTATAAGGAACCTGTGTGGAATTTATAAGTAAGTTCGGGGAATATTAATTGTTGCAGTAGGACGATAAAGTTTCACTCGAATCACTCAAGTTGCCAAAATCCAAATAAAACAACTTTAATACTAACTCCTGCAGACAGAAATACCACAATAATGAGGTGACAAGATCCCAACAATTTACTTCTAAACAGCAAGCTATAAATTTGACCTTGGCTGTGCTACAATTCTTGTTGATTTTAATGAGCTTTGTGCACATTTCTGGTGAAGGTATCGGCTTGAATTAAGGAAAGGAAGCGAGGGAATTCGACTCAGGAGAGGAGGTGGGGAGGGGGGGGAAGAAGGAAAGGCCAGTGGACATTACCGCAAGCTGCAGTTATGATAATCTTTCCGACCACGCTCCTCAATTCCCGCAGAATTGGCCCAGTAGATTCCCTCTAGTGTTCATGTTGCTGCTGCTCCACTGTTGCTACCTGCCAACTACTGATGAATCATTGACCGTAGGACATGTTTCATCAGGCCAGGGACATTAGAAACAAGCACAGACAGGAACAAAAAAAAACCTCTCCATCCACCAGGCCAGTTCTCCTTTAACTGCTCGTTGACACAATTAACAAGTCTGACTGATTCTTAACCCTGCTCACCCCTGCAGAAATTAAACAGCTAATTAAAATGGCCCGTGGCTTCAACTTGGAGTGATCGAGCTTGCCTTCCTGATACGGTTTGAGATCTTAATCAAAAGCCAGAAGGGTTCCTCATTAAAATGCTTTTTGTGTTGGGTTCGTGTCATAGAATCCCAACAGTACAGAAGAAGGCCATTCGACCCATCTGCACAGACAACAATCCTACCCAGGCCCTATCCCCGTAATCCCACATATTTACCCTGCTAATCTCCCTGACACTAAGGGGCAATTCAGCATGGCCAATCCATCTAACCTGCACATCTTTGGACTGTGGGAGGAAACTGGAGCACCCGGAGGAAACGCATGCAGCTACGGGGAGAATGTGCAAACTCCACACAGACAGTGACCCAAGCCAGTAATTGAACCCAGGTCCCTGGCACTGTGAGGTAGCAGTGCTAACCACTGTGCCACCGCGCCTAACCACTGTATCACAGTGTCCTCAGGGACCCGACTGCCATTTTAACCAGTGTGTGCACAGGGAGTCATTGTGACTGCCCCCCTCAGACCAAACTGGCAGGAAAAGCTTCCCAGAGGGCCTGGATAATGAATACTTCTCCTACGGGCTCTACAAGTTGATTGTTGGCTCCACCGCTCTGGGCTCCCCACCTCCCCGTGACTGCACGGCCCATCCAGCCCCGTCCTAACCACTTACCTGATTATTGTAGTGACATGAGCGGATACAGAGGCGATTCACCCCCGGGATGCTGCCTGGGATGGAGCGTTTGAACTATGAGAAGAGACTGGATGGGCTTGGATTGTTTTATTTAGAGCAGAGAAGGCTGAGGGAAGTTATGACTGAGGTGTATTAGATTATATGGGATACTGGCAGGGTGAGTAGGGAGCAGCTGTTCCCCTTGGTTGAGGGGGCAATCACGAGGGGGCATAGTTTAAGGTAAGGGGCAGGAGATTCAGAGAGGATTTGAGGAAAAAGATTTTTTCACTCAGGGTAGTAGGAATCTGGAATACACTGCCTAGGAAGGTAGTGAAGGCAGGAAACCTTACAACCTTTAAACAATATTTGGATGAGCACTTTAAACATCATAACATTCAAGGAAATGGTTCAAATGCTGGAAAATGGGATTAGCGTGACTTTAATGATTTGATTTATTGTCACATGTATTGTGATACATTGAAAAATATTGTTTCTTGCGCACTATACAGACAAAACATACCATTCGCAGAGTACATAGGGGAGAAGAAAAGGAGAGAGTGCAGAATGTAGTGTTACAGTCATAGCTAGGGTGTAGAGAAAGATCAACTTAATATATAGTAGGTCCATTCGAAAGTCTAATGACAGCAGGGACGAAGCTGTTCTTGAGTCTGTTGATATGTGATCTCAGACTTTTGTATCTTTTTCCTGACGGAAGAAGGTGGAAGAGTGTATGTCTGGGGTGGGTGGGGTCCTTGATTATGCTGGCTGCTTTTCTGAGGCAGTGAGAAGTGTAGATGGAGTCAGTGGATGGGAGGCTGGTTTGCTTGATAGTCTGGGTTATATTTACAACCCTTTGTAGTTCCTTGCGGTCCTGATCAGAGTAGGAGCCATACCAAGCTGTGATACATTGAGATAGGATCCGTTCTCTGGTGCATCTGTAAAAATTGGTGACAGTCGTAGTGGACATGCTGAATTTCCTGCAGTTATTGTTGGTGCAGACTCGATGGGCTGAAGGGTCTTTTCTGTGCTGTATGACTCTATGGCTAGAATTTTACCGGCCCGCCTGCCACAAAGCGAGCGAGGGGCAGACCATGGAAAGGTCCGTTGACCTCGGGTGGGATTTCACGGTTTCGGGATGAACAAGGCCATAAAATCCCACCCTAAGGCGGAAACCCCTGTTGTTTCCCGTTGGGTTCATGGGAGAGACTGACTGGCCAGATTAAAACCTCCCAGACCTATTGCACTGGTGGTTTGCTATCCACCGCTCTCCAGCACTGCAGCGCACCCTGACCCCCACGCACTCCTTTCCCCCGTTCCCCCTTCCCCACACCAACCAACCTTCAGTTAGAATGGTGTCAGAAAGGCAGGGGAAACTTGGGAAGTAAGTTTGGCCACGCCAAGAGCAATCACTTCGAGTTAACGCTTTTGTTTGCCTTAGGGCTTCAAAACCATCGCAATCCCCCATTTTCCCTCTGATCTGAAACCTCTTTTCAAAAGCTATGCTTGATACCGGTTTATTAATTAATGATTCGCCTCCTTTTTGTTCCTCGTGAATTAGTTGTTTATCAATGCAATGAAAACCCTTGTCAGCAATCCAACTTTGATTCACTAAAATGTAACAAAATTGAGCTTTGGGGTATGTTAGATCAGGGCGGTGTGTATTTTGCAGTGCTGAATGTATTCACTGCTTGGGAGAATGTCTGTGCTGCTGAAGGGGATATATAATGCATACGATCATCTTCTGTTTGTGTATCAACTTCTTCATAATTCCACAGGACAACCGCAAATGAGGGAGGGCATTCTGATCCTCTTACTTTAGCCATCCACACTGACATTTTCTTTTCTTCATTTATGGAATGTGGGCCAGGCCAGCATTTATTGCCCATCCCTAATTGCCCTTGAGAAGGTGGTGGTGAACTTCCTTCTTTAGCCACTGCACTTCCTGAGGTGTAGGTACACCCACAGTGCTGTTACGGAGGGAGTTCCAGGATTTTGACCCAGCGACAGCAAAGGAACGGCGATATATTTCCAAGTCAGGTGAGTGACCTGGAGGGGAACCTCCAGGTGGTGGTGTTCCCAAGCATCTGCTGCTCTTGTCCTTCTAGATGGTAGTGGTTGTGGGTTTGGAAGGTGCTGCCTGGAAGGTGAGTTCCTGCAGTGCACCTTGTAAATGGTATACACAGCTGCCACTGTATGCCAATGGTAGAGGGAGTGGATATTTGTGGATGGGATGCAAGTCAAGTGGGCTGTTTTGTCCTGGATGGTGTCAAACCTCTTGAGTGTTGCCAGAGCTGCACCATCCAGACAATTGGAAAGTATTCCATCACAATCCTGACTTGTGCTTTGTAGCTAGTGGAAAGCTTTTGGGAGTCAAGAGGTGAGTTATTCGCCTCAGAATTTCAAGCCTCTGACCTGATCTTATAGCCACTGTATTTATATGGCTGGACCAGTTCATTTTCTGGTCAATGGTAACCCCCAGGATGTTGATAGCGGGGGCTTCAATGATGGTAATGCCATTGAATTTCAAGGGGCGATGGTTAGATTCTCTCTTGTTGGAGATGGTCATTGCCTGGCACTTGTGTGGCATGAATGTTACTTGTCACTTGTCAGCCCAAGCCTGGATATTGTCCAAGTCTTGCTGCATTTGGACATGGACTGCTTCAGTATCTGAGGAGTCGTGAATGGTGCTGAATATTGTGCAATCATCAGTGAACATCCCCACTTCTGACCTTATGACGGAAGGAAGGCCATTCATGAAACAGCTGAAAATGGTTGGGCCTCAAACACTACCCTAGGGAACTCCTGCAGTGATGTCCTGGAGCTGAGATCATTGACATCCAACAACATCAACCATCTTCTTTTGTGCTGGTATCACTCCAATCAACAGAGAATTTTCCCCCTGATTCCCATTGACTCCAGTTTTGCTCAGGCTCCCTGATGCCACACTTGGTCAAATGCTGCCTTGATGTCAAGGACAGTCACTCTCACCTCACTTCTGGAGTTCAACTCTTTTGTCCATGTTTGAACCAAGGCTGTAATGAGGTCAGGAGCTGAGTGACCCTGGTGGAACCCAAACTGAGCGTCAGTGAGCAGGTTTTTGCTAAGCAAGTGCAGTTTGATCGCGCTGTTGATGACACCTTCCATCACTTCACCAATTGGTTTTTAATGTTTGCAGATGTGAAGTTCTTGCAAAGGAAACAGTTCTATTCAGCCAGAAACATTTAGAATTACAATCGCGCGGGTTGTTAAATATGGATCCTTGATTATTCACTCTTCTCTTCTGAGCAAGCTCCCTCTGGTGGTACCTGTGTGTATGGTAGCCTCAAGTGGACAAAATGTGCAGTACAATTTTCAATACACAATAGCAGGGTTTTCACTTTGACTACTGGATCTACAAGTTGTTCTGTGTATTCATAATTCTATGTGAGAAAGAGATTCTTGGCATCAGCCCCAAATCTATCGTTTGCTGGACCTGTGTCCTCTTCTACTACATACAAGCATACAAGGAGCAGGAGTAGGCCACTCGGCCCATCGAGCCTGCTCCATCATTCAATAAGATCATGGCTGATCTGATAGCAACCTCCAATCTGCATCTCGCCTACCCCTGATAATCTATCAGCGCCCCCCCCCCCCCACCTCCCCCCCCCCCCCCCCCCACCATTTACCAAGAATCTATCCACCTCTGCCTTAAGGATATCCAAAGATTGTGCTTCCACTGCCTTTTCAGGAAGAGAGTTCCAAAGATTTACCATCCTCTGAGAGAAAAAACTTCTCCTCATCTCTGTTTTAAATGGATGACCCTTTATTTTTGAACAGCGACCTCTGGTTCTAGATTCTCTCACAAGATAATTAATCCAGAAACTCAGTTAAAGTTCCTGGGACCCGGGTTCGAATCACGTCATAGCAGATGGTGGAATTTGAATTCAATTAAAAAATCTGAAATTAAGAATCTACTGAAGCGATTGTTGGAAAAACCCATCTGGTTCACTAATGTCCTTTCGAGAAGGAAATCTGCCATCCTTACCCGGTCTGGCCTACATGTGGCTCCAGAGCCTTAAGCAATGTGGTCTACTCTCAACTGCGCTCTGAATGAGGACAACTAGAGATGGGCAATAAATGCTGGCCAGACAGTGATGCCCATGTCCCACAAATGAATAAAAAGATCACAATTTACTTTAAATTATATCTCTGTATCTTTATAATATACTGTGCACGATCTAACATAACATCACCATTTAGACTTCCCCGTTACAAAATGAAGAAAGGATCTTCAGTCCTTCCTCAAAAGGCCAAGCCCTGAATGTTAAGGATTGGTGCAAATGTAGATGGAAAAAAAATATGGAAAGTGTCTGCAGTGTTTGGAGTTTTCCACAACACAACTTATGATTGTTATATTAGGGGCTGCAATGTTTAAACATTGGAAACTTGGCTAGATTGAATTCTTTAAGTCTAAATGCCAATATGCTTGAGAGCTGCTTGATTCATTCACCAATTTCTCTCCTTATGTACTAAATAAAATTGATTAAGTATCTATGTGCCCATCCTTGGCTCAGTGAGTAACATAACAGTACAGTGCGGGGTGCTAGTATATTTTACCTGGTCTGTGCTGAGTTGTTGGAGCATTGTGGTAACGGGAGGAGGTTTACAATTGGTTGTTCCTGGATTATGGAAGGTGATTAATCGGCACAGTGGCGCAGTGCTAAGGACCCGGAATCAATCTCGGGTCACTGTCTGTGCGGAGTCTGTACATTCTTCCCCGTGTCTGCGCGGGTTTCCTCTGGCTGCTCCGGTTTCCTCCCACAGTCCAAAAGACGTGCTGGTTAGATGCATTGGCCATGCTAAAATTCTCCCTCAGTGTACCCAAACAGGTGCCGGAGTGTGGCGACGAGGGGATTTTCACAGTAACTTCATTGCAGTGTTAATATAAGCCTACTTGTGACACTAATAAATGAACTTAAAACTTAAATTGCCCCTTAGTGTCAGGGGGTCTAGCTAGGGTAAATGTATGGGGCTATGGGGATAGGGCCTGGGTGGGATTGTGGTCGGTGCAGACTCTGCACTGTACGATTCTATGATTCTACGATAAAATCAGTCCAGATCCCCACTCCAGGATGCAAGCAGAGGCTCGTTCCTGACCCACCCGTGTGTGAACTGTGGTTAGGGATGCGATTGGGCCTTAGCTGAGTTGGTTAGGCTGTGGAAGACCTCACCATGTAGACTCGTGCCCGTCAGTGGCCACCCGGGTGAGGTAGTGAGCATTGGAGCATTCTAACATGGGGCAGCACCTTCAGGAGAGAGCGGGCTGAGTTGAGGGCAAGTGCACCGACCCTTGTCATTGTACTGAAATGCAGTACAGGCAGGGACAATGCTGATGTGCGTTGTGTTGGAATCAGGAATTCTTATTAGCAGGCCTATTTGGTGGGAACCGTCGGAGCTTTGATAAGACGTGCAGACAAGTTTTCAATAAAAGCTGCATTAGCATAAGATTTCCCTTCTCTTCGGGATTTGGGATTAAGTCAGCAGACAGCTTGATATTTCATAGAAATCATAGAAATCATAGAAACCCTACAGTGCAGAAGGAGGCCATTCGGCCCATCGAGTCTGCACCGACCACAATCCCACCCAGGCCCTACCCCCACATATTTACCCACTAATCCCTCTAACCTACGCATCCCAGGACTCTAAGGGGCAATTTTTAACCTGGCCAATCAACCTAACCCGCACATCTTTGGACTGTGGGAGGAAACCGGAGCACCCGGAGGAAACCCACGCAGACACGAGGAGAATGTGCAAACTCCACACAGACAGTGACCCGAGCCGGGAATCGAACCCGGGACCCTGGAGCTGTGAAGCAGCAGTGCTAACCACTGTGCTACCGTGCCGCCGGAATAAAAAAACTCTTGGCTTAAACGCTGGGAATTTTAAAGCTCTGGAGAAATCAAGTCTGTGGAGAGCTTATGTTGTCAAAACATTGCAGCAGTGATCTTGGATGTGATTCTCCCCTTGTCTTTAGTTGGTGTTATGATTATGTAATGCACAGTGAGTGAATTGATTGAAGGCTCTTGCTGGCAATCTTTGACAGTTTAAAACTAAATAAAACTTTATTTAACCTCCCTCACAGCCTGTTGGATTTAATTACAGCCAACATTACTGCAGAATGCTTCTTTATCTGTGATTTTGGATTGAAATGTTCCCCCTTTAAAGCATGCAGTTTTTTTTCCTTCTTAATTATCCTTTCTTCTTTAAATAATTGAGGCCTGAATACAGCTGTTCTGAATTATAGTCTCTCCGCGATGCGGCACGGTGGCACAATGATTAGCACTGCTGCCTCACAGCGCCAGGGACCCGGGTTCGATTCCCGCCTAGATTCCCGCCTGGGGTCACTGTCTGTGTGGAATTTGCACATCCCCCCCGGGTCTGCGTGGGTTTCCTCCGGATGCTCCGGTTTCCTCCCACAGTCCACAGATGTGCTGTTAAGGTTATTGGCCATGATAAATTGCCCCTTAGTGTCAGGGGGATTAGCAGGGTAAATACGTGGTGTTAAGGGGATAGGGCCTAGTTGGGATTGTTGTTCGTGCAGGCTCGATGGGCCAAATAGCCGCCTTATGCACTGTAGAGATTCTATGAGATGATTCGAAGACAAGGGTCTCTCTCTCTCTCTCCCTCTCTTCTTCTCTTTGTGCTCAACAATTCGGCATTGATTTCCTTGTCTGCTGTTTGACCTCGCCCCGTGTCTCGTGGGAACAATATACCCCTCTTCTTTATAAAATTGAATTGCCCCCATCATTGAGGGAGAGGAGTGCAGTGGCAGATGAACTTGCTAGGTCTGAAATTCGTTCATGAGACATTCCCTGCCCACCCCCCCCCCGCACCCTCCCCTCCTCCATTGTGATCGGAACTCCGCATTGTCCAGACTTTCTTGAAACCCGGATGTCTCCTTTCCGAATATTACGGGGAAATGTAGCCAAACGAGCAACCAGTAAAAATATATTTCACCAGCTCCCTCCACCTGTCACCGAGATGAGCATGTCAACAAAAGTGAAAGGAGCTTAATATCTGCCTCAGATCAATTTGAACAGCTTCAATCAGCCAACCAATGAAGACTGTATTGGAGCTTATTTGAGAATAAATAGATTAGTCATAAAATTGTAATCGAAAAAATGATTTGGTGCAATGTTGTGATTGAAACAGGGGACAACAGACTTTTTATGAATCCCAATGCAGCAATAAAGAATGTTGCAGGGCGTTTTATGTTGTAGGTTCTTTGAGGTCTGGTTAAATTAGTTGGCCCACTGTTCCTCTTATTTCAGTATAAGACCTGTCAAAGCATTCATTATTACCATCAGTAGATAGCACACACATGGCAGGGGAAAGAATTACTATTATGTTTTCTTCAAACATTTTTATCTGCCGCAGTCAGCCTGGCTCTTAATGGGATGTTGGCATGAGTAACTGGCACAGTTTTATTCGGCTGCTACCAGAATAACAAGCATTTTGGAGATTAATGCCACTGCATAGAGACTGCCGCTCAGTATCACCCTTTCAGAGTCGCGTGTAAGAGGATGTTCAAAGGGAGGTACAATGACATCTCCATGGTCTCAGGTTGCACGAAAGATTAACACTGGCTGTCCACATTCCTCCTTGCTTCAATGTACATCCTTAAGGGCGGCACGATGGCACAGTGGTTAGCACTACTGCCAGAGACCAGGGTTCGATTCCCGGCTTGGGTGACAATGTCTGTGCAGAGTCTGCACATTCTCCCCGTGTCTGTGTGGGTTTCCTCTGGATGCTCCGGTTTCCTCCCACAGTCCGAAAGATGTGTGGGTTAGGTGCGTCGGCCATGCTAAATTCTCCCTCAGTGTACCCGAGCAGGTGCCAGAGTGTAGCGACTAGGGGATTTTCACAGCAACGTCATTGCAGTGTTAATGTAAGCCTACTTGTGACACTAATAAATGAACTTCAAAAAACTTTCATCATTTTTAGCAATTCTACTAAAGACCACTGAACCTCTAAGCCTCCCTCTCGTGTTCATTCTGAGTGCCAGATATTCCACTCTATGTTCCAATTTATCCCAATATTAGGGTGGCACGGTGGCACAGTGGTTAGCACTGCTGCCTCATAGCGCCAGGGACCCGGGTTCAATTCCAGCCTTGGGTCACTGTTGTGTGGATTCTGCACCGTGTCTGCGTGGGTTTCCTCCGAGTGCTGCAGTTTCCTCCCACACTCCAAATTTGCGTGGGTTTGGTTGATTGGCCATGCTAAGTTGCCCCTTAATGCCGGGGGATTAACAGGGTAAATATGTGGGGTTATAGGAATAGGGCCTGTGCGTAATTGTTGTTGGTGCAGGCTTGATGGGCCGAATGGCCTCCTCCTGTATTGTAGGGATTCTATTCGATGTTGCTCTCGGGGCTGATATCCCCACTGGGCTGATATCAATTGTTGTGGTACTGCCTCCTGCTTCTCTCGCTTCTCCAGGCTCTTCTGAAAGTCCTTTGGCTGGATTTTACTAGCATCCTGAGAATGGGCTGGTGGGCTGGCAAAATGGCAGGGGAAGGCACTGGGTGGTGTCGCTGCCATCGTCCCACTGCCATGCCATTTTTAACAGCAGCCGGAAAGGGAGCGGATGGACCAGCTGTCTGGACCCCCATTGAGCCACTTAGAAGTGGCCAAATGATGGCCACTTCTCACCTCTGCGAGCATCCTATCCACAGCGAACAGCGTGGGAAGACCATCTTTGCCCATTGAGAGGCTCCCTGGCAGCAATCTCCAGCGGCATCTTCCAGTCCTGTCACATTTCATGGGTTTTTGCACGACTTGCCCGATCTGCTGTCGTGGAAACCGTCGCTCAGGGGTCGACGTCGACCGGGACCGGAAAATCCCGCCAGTGGGAAGGGCTGGAAAACCCTACCCCTGAGTCTAGCGATGGTAATGCTGCAACGCCTACCAGCTTGTGGAAGAATAGTCTGCACTGATGAACACCCATCCATGATCCCAAACCATGGTAGAATATCAAGAATCCAAATCATTTAATGTCCATTGCTGTTACTGGAATGCAGAGTGCACACAGCATCTGTTCGCCAAAGCAAAAAGCTGGAGCAAACTAGTTTCTGATTAGATCAGGGCAGATGGAGCTGCTTTGTGATAAATACTAAATCACAGCAGTGTTGTTAATGTTGTGATGCCTTGAGTCCCCAAAATATTATAAGCATCAAACCATCTGCGCAAACTACACTAATAAAATCTATTTATGAGTTTATGCATCTCAAAATTAATGATAGCTGCGCTGGGGAATACAAAATCTTCAAAGGAAATTTAGTGGGTAAGAATTGGGTTGAAGGAAACGTGTAGCGCCTTTATCCCGCCACCAAATTCTCCCAAAGCTCTTCAGATAATCAATTGCTTTTTTATTACGTCAGCCATTTTACATCACGACTCGCAAGTAGACAGACGCTCAGGTTAATCAAGTTCAGGTTGTATGCATTGAGGGAGGGAGGCCTGCTCTTCACAGATCACGGAATTGTTGCAGCACAGAAGGAGGCCATTCGGCCCGCTGTGTCAACACTGGCTCTCTGAATGTGCAGTTTACCTCGTGCCATTCTCTTGCCTTCTCCCCGTAACCCTGCAGATTGTTCCTTTTCTAATTCCTCATCTAATTCCTCCTTGAATGTTTCGATTGAACCCACCTCCACCACACCCTCAGGCAGCGCGTTCCAGGTCTTAGCCACTTGCTGTGTGAAAATTGATTTGATTTGATTTATTATTGTCACCTGTATTAGTATACAGTGAAAAGTATTGTTTCTTGCGCGCTATACAGACAAAGCATACCGTACATAGAGAAGGAAAGGAGAGAGTGCAGAATGTAGTGTTACAGTCATAGCTAGGGTGTAGAGAAAGATCAACTTGGTGCGAGGTAGGTCCATTCAAAAGTCTGATGGCAGCAGGGAAGAAGCTGTTCTTGAGTTGTTTGGTACGTGACCTCAGACTTTGCTTCTTTTGCCAATCACTTTAAATCTGTGCCCTCTCGTTCTTGATCTTTTCATGAGTGGGAGATGTTTCTCCCTATGTATTCTGCCCAGAGCCCTCGTGGCTTTGAACAGGCCAATGAAATCTCCCCTCAGCCTTCTTCTCTCGAAGGAAAACAATCCGAACTGCTCCAACCCATCTTCATAACTGAACTTTCTCATGACTGGAACCATTCTCGGAAATCTTTTCTGCACGCTCCCCATTCCCTTCACATCCTTCCCGAAGAGCGGCACTGAGTAGGCAGAGAGGCCTTGGCTTGACATTTCAATTGAAAACAAACACTTCACAATGTAGCATTCTCTTAGTGCTGCATCAGAGAATCACTGAAGATGCTGCTTGTGTGCGTGGAGTTAGGGAATGCTGGGGGGCACAGGGGCGGGGAGACGGCGGGTGTGGGGAGACTTGACACTCGGGGTTAAAATTTTTGTGGGAATCAGGAGCTGGAATCCAGAACAACCCTCCTCCCCCTCACCTGGGTGGAAGACAGTCTCTTCTGGAATCATTTTGACCAGGGCATGTTCTTAAATGGCACGGAGACAAGTTCACTGTTCAGTGAGGGCAGCAGACAGGCATTCTTGCTGGCGTAGGCCATTCTGGGGCCTTACAGATTCTGAGGAGACCTCTCCCTCCTCCCTACCCCCATCCTGACTACATTGTGGTACCCGCTGGGGATGTGTGGGTTGGGTTGGTTGGCCATGCTGAATTAACTTAGTGTCAGGGGGATTAGCAGGGTAAATATGAAGGGTTACGGGAATAGGGCCTGGGTGGGATTGTGGTCGGTATAGACTCGAAGGGCCGAATGGCCTCCTTCTGCACCGTAGGGATTCTATGATTCTCTCAGCCAATTTTTAAAAATTAGTTTTAAAAATAGAGAGGGCAACCACAGTGAGGGGAGCAGTCCCTCTAAAGGCCAGCCTTTAATTGACTGCACTGCCACCCAGGGAGAGCCTGTCGGCCCAGCCAAGTGGCTGGGTGCTCAGCTCCTGGCAGTTGACCTGCTCCTTGCTGTGTCTGGAAACTGGAGGCCCGTCCTCCTCCATTACCCGCCTTTAACGAGGTTCTTATTGAGCCTAATTGGCTGGCTGCCTCAAGGGCAGCCTTCTGGGCATTCAAACTCACCTTGGCCAAATTAGCCGCGCCGGGAATGGGGATGGGGAAGCCGGCACACTGACCAGTCCTGGCATATTCGGTGGAGCCTGAAAACACTGCACTTCGTGTCTTATTAAAGATGAAGGTTGCTACTCGCTGAACCAAGGTGAAAAAGGCTCATTAGAGACGGGAAGAGAGAATGATGAAGACTGGGTGAATCAATCCCCTTTGATATTTTTATTCATTCATGGGCTGTGGGCACCGCTGGCTGGGTCAGCATTTATCATCCATCGCTGATATCCCTTCAACTGAGTGACTTGCTGGACCATTTCAGAGTCAACCATCTTGCTGTGAATCTGGGGCTACATGTAGGCCAGACCAGGATAAGGAGAGGGCATTAGATCCTGATAGAAGTTTATCAGATTATAAAATTATGAGAGGGTGTAGATAGGGTGAACAGTTGGAAGCTTTTACCCAGGGCAAAAATGACAATGACAAGGGGGGAAAGGTTCAGTGGAGATGTGCGGGGAAAGTTTTTTTACACAGAGGGTGGTGGGGGCCTGGAATGCACTGCCAAGTGAGGTGGTTGAGGCAGTTACATTAGCCACATTTAAGACTTATCTTGATAGGCTTATGAACAAATGGGGAATAGAGGGATATGAGTGGTTGGTTTACATAGGTAAACATGCTTGGCACAGGCTTGGAGGGCCTGAGGGCCTCTTCCTATGCTTTGTTCTATTAGTGAACCAGATGTTTTTATTTAATCACCCATCAACAATGATTTTATGATTATCATTACACTTTTTAATTCCAGATTTTTGTTTTATTAAATTCCAGTTTTACCATCTGCTGTGGTGGGATTTGAACAAGGGCTCCCAGAGCATTACCCTGCATCTCTAGTCCAGTGACAATACCACTACACCACCATCTCTGTCTGGACAAGTACAGCTCTTGGATTCACATGTATCATACTACCCAGTTTCCAACCCTCCCCCACACTATCCCACAATCCATTAATAACTAATATACCATGGGCCGGCCTTCTATGAATAGAAGTCGATATTGAAGCAACACACTGCTGGTGTTTTACATTTGTGACCCAAATTCTGAAAGTAGTCACTCGGTGGCTGGCTCAAATAACGTAGGTGAGGGGCACTCTTACTTCTTAGAAACGTGCCGCAGGGATCGGTACTGGGGCCTCAACTATTTACCATTTATATAGACGATCTGGAGGAGGGGACTGAGTGTAGGGTAACAAAGTTTGCAGACGACACAAAGATAAGTGGAAAAGTGAATCGTGTGGAGGGCGTAGAAGGTCTGCAGAGAGATTTGGACAGGTTGAGTGAGTGGGCGAGGATCTGGCAGATGGAGTATAACATTGACAAATGCGAGGTTATTCACTTTGGAGGAAATAATAGCAAATTGGATTATTATCTAAATGGAAAAAAATTACAACATGCTACTGTGCAAAGGGACCTGGGGGTCCTTGTGCATGAGACGCAAAAACCCAGTCTGCAGGTGCAACAAGTGATCAAGAAGGCAAATGGGATGTTGGCCTATATCGCAAGGGGGATAGAATATAAAAGCAGAGATGTCTTGCTGCATTTGTACAGGGCATTGGTGAGGCCGCAGCTGGAATACTGTGTGCAGTATTGGTCCCCTTATTTGCGGAAGGATATATTGGCCTTGGAGGGAGTGCAGAGAAGGTTCACCAGGTTGATACCAGAGATGAGGGGTGTTGATTATGAGGAGAGACTGAGCAGATTGGGTTTGTACTCGTTGGAATTTAGAAGGCTGAGGGGGGATCTTATAGAGACCTATAAGATAATGAAGGGGCTGGATAGGGTAGAGGTGGAGAGATTCTTTCCACTTAGAAAAGAACTAGAGGGCACAGCCTCAAAATAAAAGGGGGTCAGTTTAGGACAGAGTTGAGGAGGAACTTCTTCTTTCAGAGGGTGGTGAATCTCTGGAATTCTCTGCCCACTGAAGTGGTGGAGGCTACCTCGTTGAATATGTTTAAATCACGGATAGTTGGATTTCTGATCGGTAAGGGAATTAGGGGTTATGGGGATCAGGCGGGTAAGTGGAACTGATCCACTTCAGATCAGCCATGATCTTATTGAATGGTGGGGCAGGCTCGAGGGGCTAGATGGCCTACTCCTGCTCCTATTTCTTATGTTCTTATGTTCTAAACATAGAATCATAGAATCCTGGCAGTGCAGGAGGCCATTTGGCCTATTAAGCATGCACTGACAACAACTCAACCCAAGCTTATCACCATATATTTACCCTGCTAATCCCTCTGATACAAAGGGGCAATTTAGCATGGCCAATCCACCTAACCTGCACATCTTTGGAGTGTGGGAGGAAACTGGAGCATCCGGAGGAAACTCACGCAGACACGGGGAGAACGTTCAAACTCCCCGGCCAGAATTTTACCAGCACGCCCGCCCAAGGGTCATAAGATAGTGCCCGAGGCCAACGCGGAATGCCATTTTGCGAGTGGGGTGCGCGTGCCGGTAAAATCAGGGCCCCGTGTCTGCGTGGGAGACAGACCGTGACCCGAGGCTGGAATCAGAACCCGGGTCCCTGGTGTTGTGAGGCAGCAGTGCTAGCTGCTGTGCCACCGTGCCGCCCTTACCTAATCAACCCATGTCCTCACAGACAAAATACCAGGAGTAAAAACTGAAAACTCTGATTCGTGAGTGACAGCTCACACCCACAGCATCGCTTCAGTGTGTCCACTGCCACCTGTATGCACCTCCCAAATTAGAAACTGCATCTGTCCACACAACACCACCCTGCTCACCCCCATTCTCCCCACTGACCAACCCAACTGTTGGAACTGTGTTTCTACCCCTCTGCTTCTCAGTTTCAGATTCAAGATGTCCTAAACGGACTTGTTACTGTGCAGGTTTACATCCTACAGTTCCCCCCAGAGCCGTGAGCAAGCAGCAGCTGTCTGTCGGGTCAGGGATAGTCAGACACAAAATCATTTGGCTGTTCTCCGTCCCAATTAAACCTGTGCGGCCGCCTTAAGCTCTCTCTCCCGGCTGCCCTGGGAAACTGTGGGCAGGTTTGAGGAGGACGGGGTTAAAGCAGCGAGGATGGGGTTTGTGATGAATTGTGGCAGATGCTCCGAGCGGTTAATTACCTACAGATGGAATTGGTCTCCTTGCGTTGCGCCTGGGACTGGGGATTTGGCTACATGTGGCTCTGAATTCTGATGAGATTCCCCTTCCACTCAGAGCATGCTATTTGAATAAATTACAGTAAAGGGAGAACTATTTGCCATTTTGTTGCAGGTATTAGCAGTTTGGTGGATACAAATCTCCAGTTCACAAATTCATTCATGGAAATACGTACATATTTGAATGACCCTCACTTATGTCCTGTTGGTGTCCATGTGGCTCTGGACACTTACTAAGACTCAACAGTAACATCGTAAAGCATCCCAAAGTATTCAACTATCGAACAACATTTGACTCCAAGCCACAGAAAATAATAAGACAGCTTTTCAGGAGCAGTGTAAAAGAGGAGAGGGAGATAGAGAAGTGGAAATTATGGAAAGAATTCCACACTTAGGGCCTCAGCTGATTGCCAATGGTGGGGCAAAGGAAATTGGGGAGGCGTTTGGTGCCAATATTGCGGCACGGTGGCACAGTGGTTAGCACTGCTGCCTCACAGCACCAGGGACCTGGGTTCAATTCCGGCCTCGGGTGACTGTCGGTGTGGAGTTTGCACATTCGCCCCGTGTCTGCGTGGGTTTCCTCCGGGTGCTCCGGTTTCCTCCAACAGTCCAAAGACGGGCGGGTTCGGTGCATTGCTCTTGGTAAATTGCCCCTTAGTGTGCCAAGATGTGTAGGTAAGGGGGATTAGCAGGGTAAATACATGGGGTTATGGGTAAGGTGCTCTGTCAGAGAGTCAGTGCACACTCATTGGGCTGAATGGCCTCCTTCTGCACTGTAGGGATTCTCTGATTGCAGGAGCATAGAGGTTTCGGAGAGTTGCAGGGAGGAATGAGGTTTCAGAGGTAGGGAGGGACAATGCCATGGAGGGATTTGAAGTGAGGAAGGAAGAACAAAGAACAGTACAGCACAGGAACAGGCCCTTCGGCCCTCCAAGCCTGCGCCGATTATGTTTCCCCTCTGTTCATGTGTCTATCCAGATAAATCTTAAATGTCGCTAATGTCGCCTCAACCATCTCACTTGGCAGTGCATTCTGGGCCACCACTCACCACCATCGATGTAAAAACCTTCCCCCGCACATCTCTACTGAACCTCTCCTCTCAGGCGACAGAAAAGGAGGAGAAAGTTAAACTCCAGGGGGGAGGAATTTTCCAGCCGTGTTTGCCCCAAGACCGG
Organism: Mustelus asterias; assembly: GCF_964213995.1. NCBI lineage: Eukaryota > Metazoa > Chordata > Chondrichthyes > Carcharhiniformes > Triakidae > Mustelus > Mustelus asterias. The sequence goes on along the minus strand of NC_135813.1, from coordinate 92,606,300 downwards.
AAAATCCTGCCCTTGCCCACTACGATTCCCATGGCGGGCGGATGGAAAATTCCCCATAAGGTGTTCCCGTACTGGGAGCTAATGAAGATCTGTTTCCGGGCTTTCAGGAATCCTAACTTGCCCACAATGTATCTAGCCACAGACTGCAATCCGACCTGTAGGGACCATATTCCCCAAGGTCAGCTCAATGACCCAGTGATAGATTATTACGTTGAGCAGTTGGGGCATGTTGACAAAACGTTGCCAGAAACAGGACAATCTCGTGCAGCTGAATGGGCTCCTCCTGTTCCTACCTTTCACTCTGTACCTGCACTGAACCCGCAACCGAAATGCACTGCCCCCTCTGCACGGTTACAACTCAAGCTACAACCGCAGTTCATCCCCTCACTTTCCGCATTCAGGTTTTGCCTCACAGAGTTTCTGCCAATTCCTGAGTTGACTTGTTACAGCGGCAGTGGCAGAGCTGTGGAAACGCGGCTTTCTGCTGGGTCACACACATATAGCTCAGACACAGAGTCATTCTGCCGGTCTTTAATCCGCAGATGAAATTGTACATTTAGAATGTCCCATTTTCACATCGCAAAACCGTCTCGCGGTGAAAATTGCGGCATCTTTTGTGAAATCAGCCGGGTTTGTAAAAATATTTACATGCCCCGTGGACGCCTCGCGGAGAGTAAACTGCATTTCGCCTGTTGACTCAAGATTTTAAACTTTTTAGCCAAAGATTTTTTTGTTGGGAGTTCCATCCCACTGGAAGCAAAGGGGAAATATTTGGGGCACATTAATGTTCTACATTTGGCTGCTTCACTTTTGGATTTGTTGATGGTTGTGCTACTCAATGGGGGGAGAATTTCAATCCTTTACCGTGTTCATTTAGCGGGTGTCGTGGCCAAGCCAGCGTTTGTTGCCCATTCCTACTTTCCCCTAGGAGGTGGTGGTGAGCCGCCTTCTTGAACCACTGCAGTCCATGTGGTGCAGGATCTCCCACAGTGCTGTTCTGTAGCAGTTTGACGCAACTGTTTCGTTCGGCCATTTCAGGAGGCGGTTAAGAGTCGACCACATTGCTGTGGCGCTGGAGTCACATGTAGGCCAGATCAGGCATAGACAGCAGATTTCCTTCCCTAAAGGACATTAGTGAACCAGATAGGTTTTTACTGTGATCAGTATTAATGAGTATCGTATTTTGTACCTAATTGAGTTTGAACACCCCCAGCAGCTGAGATGGGATGGGAACTTATGTCTCCAGTGCCTAACTCTGGGCCTCTGGATTGTTGGTTCTGCAGCATTACCAGCATTCCCATCGTTGATAAAAGCAAATTACTGCAGATGCTGGAATCTGAAACCAAAAGAGAAAATGCTGGAAAATGGCTTTCTTCTGCACTGTAGGTGTTCTATGATCCTATGATAGGTAAGTATGTAAGGACAGTTGGTTAGTGATGCAGAATGATGCCAACAGCGCGGGTTCAATTCCTGTACCGGCTGAGATTATTCATGAAGGCCCCACCTTGTCAACCTTGCCCCTTGCCTGAGGTGTGGCGATCCTCAGGTTAAATCACCACCAGTCAGCTCTCCCTGTCAAAGGGGAGAACAGCCTATGGTCATCTGGGACTGTGGCGACTTTACCCTCACCTTTATGTAAGGGGCAAAGCCATGGAAGCAGATAGTGATCTCATTTTCTGTCCTCTGTCCGCTGACATTTTGAGTCCAGATGACCCTTTGTTAAAGCTCAAGGACAAAGGGTCACCTGGACCCGAATCGTCAGCTCTTTTCTCTCCTTGAGATCACAATCTGCTTCTGACCACAATGACTCCCGGTAGGATGTGCAAGCATGGCACCATTGAGTCTGCTCTCGGATTGCAAAGCCTCAGCTGATTAGCTATGCCACCACCCCTGTCTAGGCTGACACATGTTGATTTAGGCTTTGTGTTGGAGGTTGCCTGATACTCCCATGTCCTCTCACAAGAGACCCATAAACAAAGGAGCAGGAATATTACATAGAAACTGCGGTGGAGAAACTAACCATTCTGCCCACCTGGCCCATCCTGGTGTCTCTGCTGTAGACAACATCTACTGCACCTCACCTTATCAGCATGCAGAACCTTCCATGACTTTGCCCCTTACATAAAGGTGAAGGTAAAGTAACCACAATCTCAGATGACCATAGGCTGTTCTCCCCTTTGAGAGGTGGTGGTGATTTAACCTAAGGATCACCATACCTCAGGTCAGAGGCAAGGTTGACAAGGTGGGGCCTACATGAATAACCTCAGCCGGTACAGGAATTGAACCCGCGCTGTTGGCATCGCTCTGCATCACTAACCAACTATCCCTACATACTTACCTATCATAGAATCATAGAACCACTACGGTGCAGAAGAAGGCCATTTGGCCCACTGAGCCTTCACTGTCAACAATCCCACCCAGGCTCTATCCTTGTACTCCCACATATTGACCTTGCTAATCCTCCTTATACTAAGGGTCAATTTTGCATGGTTATCAACCTAACCTGCACATCTTTGGAGCCTGGGAGGAAACCAGAGCACCCGGAGGAAACCCATGCAGACACAGGGAGAACGTGCAGACTCCACACAGACAGTGACCCGAGGCTGGAATTGAACCCGGGTCCCTGTCGCTGTGAGGAAGCAGTGCTAACCACTGTGCCAACGTGCCACTACCTAGCTTCCCCTCAGCTGCATCCAAGGTGTTCCTCCTCCATTAAGTAGCGAGTTCCACATTCTCGCACCTCTGGATGAACCGTTCTGTCATTGGGCTGGTTCTGGAGTTGATCTACAATCTACATTGGCGAAACTGATCCCGGATGGTTGGAGGTGGAGTGCCGGCCTCCGTTCTGTTCTCATTTTGCTGCTCATTTTCCTGCAGATTTCAGACCTTACAGCAGAGCTCACGGACGAACGGTTCAAGGGGGATGTGGTCAGTCGGGCACTGGAGAGCGAGCGAGCTGAGAGACTGCGCCTTGTGCAGCAACTGAAGGACATGCAGGTGAGAAACAGGGCCATCTCAAATCACATTACCTGTAAACTATCAGTGCTTTTGGTGTTTGCAATTATTTCTTTGTAAACTTGCAATAATTCTGCAGCAAGTTCTTCTCGCTGCCTTGAAAGAAAACTGCAATTTTTGGCCAAATGTTTATTTTACCCTGAGAAATATTTCATGTAACATCACAAACTCTGTGAACTCTGTAAACTTCTCGGCCAACATTGGGAAGTTTAGAGGCAATGCCGAAATTTTACCATCATGCCCGCCCGGATTCGGAATTCTCCATTGGCCTCAGGCGGGATTTTACGAGCCCCGCCCGAGCGAAGTTGTAAAATACCGGTCATTCTCTTGAATAGTCTATAAATGAACTTGTATTCTAACAATAAGAAATTTCTGGAGATACTCAGTAGGTCATGTGGTATATCTGTGGAGAAAGAAACAGAGTCGAGGATCTTTTGCTGAGAAAGGTGATAATAAAAGGTCATTAGAGCTAGACTTGTCGAGTATTTCCATCATCTTCTGTTTTTATTTCAGGTTTCCAGCAGCTGCAGTATTTTGCTGTAGAGCCCTGACATGTTGGTCGGGATGTTACCCCCATTCACGCCGGTGGGATTTTCCCATCCCGCTGCAGTGAACGGAGATTTGGCTGGCCGCCGCAGTGGGAGCGTGGCGTGAACGGCAGGATAGGTTTATGAGGATAGGTTTGTGTAAGTAAATAAATAAAGCCGCCATAATCCCAGGTGACCATAGACTCAAAGGGGAGAGCTGCCGGGTGGTGATTTAACCTGAGGATCACCACACCTCAGGTGAGGGGCAAGGTTGTGAAGGCGGGGCCTTCATGAATAACCTCAGCCAGTGCAGGAATTAAATCTGTGCTGTTGGCGTTGCTCTGCATCACTAACCAGCTGTTCAAAAGTGTGCGGGTTAGGTGGATTGGCTAAATTGCCCCTTAGGGGGACTAGCTGGGGTAAATGCAAAGGGTTATGAGGGTAGGGCCTGGGTGGGATTGTGGTCAGTGCAGACTTGATGGGCCGAATGGCCTCCTTCTACAGGTAGGATTCTATGATTCTATATCCAACCAACTGAGCTAACCAACCCCTTGTTACAGGTAAGTACACCTGTTGCAGTGTGTACCATCCACGTATGTTTTCTTATATCCACTGCTATTTTCTCCTCCATATCTTTCTCTTCCTCACTTCTCGACCAACATGTTGGTAGCTTTCTGGGATCTAATGTTTATTGGTCATTTCCGGGCAGTGGGCATTGGTAGTCCACATGAGGAACAGTATAGTCGCACAATAGCTGGGTGGGAGTGGAGGGGGGTGGGATTTTGGATTTTGATCTTTGACTAGCCACGCATATTATACACCATCCTCTCCAACAACTTGAGGGTGTGGCCTCATGACGTTCAGCAGCTGAGTTGCAAGGAGGCAGAAACATCGCACCACATCTTGCCCCAGTGGAACCTGCAGGAAACATGGCCAGGGCTGGCCTCTCTCATCCATTTGGCACGGTGGCACAGTGGTTAGCACTGCTGCCTCATAGCTCCAGCGACCTGGGTTCGATTCCCGGCTCGGGTCACAATATGCGTGGAGTTTGCACATTCTCCTCGTGTCTGCGTGGGTTTCATCCGTGTGCTCCGGTTTCCTCCCACAGTCCAAAGATGTGCACGTTAGGTGCATTGGCCATGCTGAATTGCCCCTTAGTGTCCCAGGATGCGTAGGTTTTATTTATTTATTAGTTACAAGCAGGCTTACACCAACACTGCAATGAAGTTACTGTGAAATTCCTCTAGTCGCCGGCGCCTGTTCGGGTCAATGCACCTAACCAGCACGTCTTCCAGACTGTTCAGGCTGGAGGGATTAACGGGGTAAATATGTGGGGTTACGGGGATAGGGCCTGGGTGGGATTGTTGCCGGTGCAGACTCGATGGACCGAATGGACTCCTTCTGCACTGTAGAGTCTGTGAGTCTATGATTTATTTCTTTGTGCAGTTGTTTGTCGGAACATCGATTCTAGTTCAGCAGAAATTTGGGTCATTAAAAGCCACCTGCCATGTAATGAATAATTGAATCATGTTGCAAACAATGAACAGACTGACAGTTGTGTGCTTATCCCCGTCTTTTAATGATAGCCATCAAACATTGCCAAAGTCCCGTGTGACTAAGTTCTTGTGCAGAACCCCTTCAAAGAAGGCTTTTCTAATAAGCGGCACGGTAGCACAGTGGTTAGCACTGCTGCATCACAGCTCCAGGGACCTGGGTTCGATTCCCGGCTTGGGTCACTGTCTGTGTGGAGTTTGCACTTTCTCCTCGTGTCTGCGTGGGTTTCCTCCGGGTGCTCTGGTTTCCTCCCACAGTCCAAAGATGAGCGAGTTAGGTTGATTGGCCATGCTAAAAATTGCCCTTAGTGTCCTGAGATGCGTAGGTCAGAGGGATTAGTGGGTAAGGATATGGGGGTCGGGCCTGGGTGGGATTGTGGTCGGTGCAGACTCGATGGGCCGAATGGCCTCTTTCTGTACTGTAGGGTTTCTATTTCTATGAAGCCACATCTACTTTAATTCTTGATGGCTCCTTCACTAGTTGAGATGAGAATGGTGCGTTTTGAAGATTAGTATTCCTGGGACAGAGCTTTGTTCAATGGAAGTGCAGATCTGAACTTGGGTGTGGAGTTCAGGGCACCTGACTCTGTTTAACATGAGCGGATGGGATATTTTATAGGCTGTTCTGCCTATTCAGTTGACTCTGAATCCCTGCCACACCTCCGTCATCCGAGGCTCTGGATTATAAAGTAGTGAATCGGAAATTTGTGAAATCTAACCCATTTTGTCAGATACTTCTTTATAATATCCACCAGAATATCACAGCCTCTAATGCATAGAATCCCTACAGCACAGAAGGAAGCCATTTGGCCCATCAAGCTTGCACCAACAACAATCCCACCCAGGCCCTATCCCCGTAACCCCACGTATTTATCCTGCTAATCCCCCTGACATTAAGGGGTGATTTAGCATGGCCAATCAACCTAATCTGCACATTTCTGGAGTGTGGGAGGAAACTGGAGCACCCGGAGGAAACCCACGCAGACACAGGGAGAACGTGCAAACTCTCACCCGACGCTGGAACTGAACCCGGGTCTCTGGCGCTGTGAGACAGCAGTGCTAACCACTGTCCCTCCATGCCACTGTGTGGGCAGCAGCGCTAACCACTGTGCCACCGTGCCGCCCCTCAACATGACGTTGGGTCTCCCTGATGGTTCACATTGCTTCAGTTAGTCAGTAGATTCCACTAGGTTTGATTTCTGGTCCACACTGAATGAATTAACCTCAGCTGCAGCAGTACCAGGGGGCAGTGCCAGGGGGAAGTGCCAAGGGGCAGTGTCGGGGCAGTGCCAGGGTACTTTACAATTCAGAATTGGCAACGAGGGGGGGGTACGGGGACAATTGATCAGGGTAATGTTGACAGTAGAAAAGTTATTTTGAGACTGCCGTGCCAATCTCTGCCCCCTCCACCATTCTCCTCCCCAAAAACAGGTGCGGAAACCCCCCCCATTGAGATCGGAATAATTTCCCATTCATTTTCAAATCTGCCTTCACCTCCATGGGAGCAGGTACTTGAAGAGTCAAAGCCATGCTGACTCACCCAGTGACCAGTGTCCTGTACAAAGTTGGTGTTCGGAGGTCACAGCTGCTGGCTCTCTTAGAGCTTCCAAAATCTGCTCAATTTCAGCCGCACATTCCTGACGCCAAGTTCCAAGCAGTGATTTGATTTGATTTGATTTATTATTGTCACATGTATTAGCATACAGTGAAAAGTATCGTTTCTTGTGCACTATACAGACAAAGCATACTGTTCATAGAGAAGGAAACGAAAGAGTGCACAATGTAGTGTTACAGTCATAGCTAGGGTGTAGAGAAAGATCAACTTAATGCAAAAGTCTGACAGCAGCAGGGAAGAAGCTGTTCTTGAGTCGGTTGGTGCGTGACCTCAGACTTCTGTATCTTTTTCCTGACAGAAGAAGGTGGAAGAGAGAATGTCCGGGGTGTGTGGGGTCCTTAATTATGCTGGCTGCTTTGCCGAGGCAGTGGGAAGTGTAGACAGAGTCAATGGATGGGAGGCTGGTTTGGGTGATGGCTTGGGCTACATTTACGCCCTTTTGTAATTCTTTGTGGTGTTGGGCAGAGCAGGAGCCATACCAAGCTGTGATACAACCAGAAAGAATGCTTTCTATGTTGCATCTGTAAAAGTTGGTGACAGTCGTAGCTGACATACCAAATTTCCTTAGTCTTCTGAGAAAGTAGAGGTGTTGGTGGGCTTTCTTAACTATAGTGTCGGCATGGGGGGACCAGGACAGGTTGTTGGTGATCTGGACACCTCAAACCTTGAAGCTCTCGACCCTTTCTCCTTCGTCCCTGAAGAAATGGCCTCTGTTCCAAAGCCTTTATACACAAGGGGTGGCTTCAGGGGTCACATGACAATGGCAAGCCCATGGCCACATTGTACAAAAGCATTTCTGTGAATGGAGATGAGCTTCCTACCATAAATCTCTGCCATCACCAATCATTTCTTATCACCTCAGTAACATGGCCAATGCTTCAGATCATGTGCTCCTGCCGTTTTTACCCCTAGGCTTTACACTATTCCAGTGCATTTTAGGTTTAAGGTGAGAGGGGAAAGATGTAAAAGGGACCTGAGGGGCAACTTTTTCACACAGAGGATGGTGTGTATCTGGAATGAGCTGCCAGAGGAGGTGGTAGAGGGGGCTACAATTACAACACTTAAAATAGATTTGGACAGGTACCTGGGTGGGAAAGGTTCAGAGGGATGTGGGCCAAACGCAGCCAAATGTGACTAGTTCAGTTTAGGGAACCTGGTTGGCATGAACGAGTTGGGCTGAAGGGCCTGTTCCCATGCTGTATATCTCTATGGGTGGGATTTTCCGGCCACGATCACGCTCGCCCCAAAACCGGAAAACCCCGTCCACTATGATTTCCGTGGGATGAGAAAATTCAAGTGTCTAGCTCCATTTCTGGATAGCCTCTCATGTAAAGCTCTACTGCCCGTGTACTAACTCACACCAAGCCCCGTTCACTCATCAGCTGTCTGCTCGCTGACGTATGTTGACTCTTGGTTAAGCAACTATTAAAATTCTTATCCTTCTTTTCAAATCCAACGATGGCCTTGCCCTCTGTCTGGTCCTGCAACCCTCTGAGATGTCAGTTTTCCTCCAGTTCTGGTTTCCTGTGCGCTCCTGATTTTAATCACTATGTTACTGGTGGTCAGGCCTTCAGCGCTGGAGTACCCACCCTGACCTCTCTGCCTTTCTACCACTTTCCTCCTTAAGATACTCCTTATAAACTACCTCTTTGACCAATGGTCACCTGCCCTGATATCTCCATATGTGACTTGCTGCCATCTTTTATTTTATATTATGCTCAAGCACCTTGAACATTTTGTTCTGTTAAAGACGTCATATAAATGCAAGTGGTTGTTCAGTCTATTTTAACATAACATAGAAACATAGAATCCTACAGTGTAGAAGGCAGCCATTCGGCCCATCGAGTCTGCACCGACCACAATCCCTATAATCCCCATGCATTTACCCTAGCTAGTCCCCCTGACACTAAGGGGCAATTTAGCACGGCCAATCCACCTAACCTGCACATCTTTGGAGTGTGGGAGGAAACCAGAGCACCCGGAGGAAACCCGTACGTACACGGCGAGAATGTGCAAACTCCACAGTGACCCAAGACGGGAATCGAACCCAGGTCCCTGGTGCTGTGAGGCAGCAGTGCTAACCACTGTGCCACCATTTGCTCCAATATGGAGGCTACTTTAAACTACTAGCTATAATCCATCACTGGAATTCCACTGCCTCGCCCACCACTGAATCAGAGCGGGCGAGGGGTGGACAATAGAAATGTCCGTTGGCCTCGGGCGGGAATTTCCAGTCTCGCTCGAGCAAGGCCATAAAGTCCCGCCCCATGTGTCTAACGATTGTCAGTGCTTTATACGTTTATTCCCCAAACTCCTCGGAAACTGCGATAAATATTAACTAACGCAAGAAAATTATTTTAACAGAAAATGCTGGAAAATCTCAACAGGTCTAACTGCATTTGGCTCTATTCTCTCTCCACAGAGGCTGTCAGACCTGCTGAGATTTTCCAGCATTTTCTGATTTTGTTTCAGAATCCAGCATCTGCAGTATTTTGCTTCTTTTAGGGCTGGCTGACTTGAATTGTCATCTCATTTGTAACGAGGATCATACTTGAGATATCTTTCTTGGAGATGGCTTGTTGTTCATCTGAAGAGTCATTCAAAATACACAATATTTTGTGTTTAATTTCAGGCCTATTTTCAATATTCACCGAAATGATTTGATTTACGAGAATGGTTAGTCTCAATTGCTGTGACTTAGGCCATGTTGGTTAGATAACGAGTTTATCTCCTGTATTTGCCTGTGTGTGATTTTGTTTCTTCTGTCCATAGACTAAGTATGAGAAGGTGGTGAAGAATTTGAGCTCTGTGGAGAAGCAGTTGGAGGAAGCGCAGCAGCAATTGCAGTTGAGGGAGCTGGGAACTGCAGCGACAGGTAAAACAGCGCAATGAGATTTACCGAGAGACACCTGCATTTATCACCATGTCAAAAACATCTCCGAGCACTTCGCACATTGAGGACCTTTATGTATGTAAACATGACGGCCATTCTCTGCCACTTTTGTCCCATAGTCAGCAATACATTGAATGACCAGCTGGTGAGTGGTTATAATTGAGGGAGGACTGATGGCCAGGATACCAAGAGAATTCATTTGTCCATCGGTGGCACAGTGGTTAGCACTGCTGCCTCACAGCGCCAGGGACCCGGTTCAATTCCGGCCTTGGTTGACTGTCTGTGTAGAGTTTACATGTTCTCTCTGTGTCTGCGTGGGTTTCCTCCGGGTGCTCCGGTTTCCTCCCACAGTCCAAAGATGCGCAGGTTAAGTAGATTGGCAATGCTAAATTGAAATCATAGGATCCTACAGTGCAGAAGGAGGCCATTCAGCCCACATACTTATCCTGCTAATTCCCTGACACGAGCAGTCAATTTATTATGGCCAATCCAACGTTACACAGACATTGCCCCTTTGTCTCCAAAGGTGAGTAGGTTAGGTGGATTAGTGAGGTAAAAGCATGGGGTTACATGGATAGGGCCTGAGTGGGGTTGTTGTCTGTGCAGATTTGATAGGCAGAATGGCCTCCTTCTGCAGGGGGTGGCATCAGTGCTAACCACTGGTGGCACAGTGGTTAGCACTGATGCCTCACAGCACCATGGGCCCGGGTTCAATTCCCAGCTTGGGTCACTGTCTGTGTGGAGTTTGCACATTCTCCCCGTGTCTGCGTGGGTTTCCGCTGGGTTCAAATGGTTTCCTCCCACAGTCCAAAGATGTGCGGATTAGGTGGATTGGCCATGATAAATTGCCCCTTAGTTTCAGGGGGATTAGCTAGGGTAAATGCATGGGATAATGGGGATAGGACCTGGGTGAGATTGTTGTTGGTGCAGACTCAATGGGCATATGGCCCCCTTTCTGCACTGTAGGCATTCTATGTTTCTATGATCTTCACAAAGTGGATCTAAAGCCTCCACTTGACCCATCAGCCAAGAGCCTCTGTTCACATTCCACCTTAAAGGTGCCACACGGCCTCAATACTGCAGTGGAAAGTGATGAGATCACTTAATGATGAGATCAAGTGCCAGTCTGGTTCCAAATTGACCCTTTCCTGACCCAATGGAGAGAATTCTTTCAACTGAACAGAGAGAACCGCCATTTTGAGTGACCACAAGTACATTGCCGAATTTAAGCCCGTTGAGCCTTTACCTCGAAGTATGGTTCTTTGTGAAGTTTTAGAGCTTCTGGAAGCACTAATTCTCTGAAGGTGCTCACACACAGAGGGATGTGTTACAAAGGACCTCACAAGACAGGAGAAAGATGGTGGGTGCTGAGCAGAGTGAAGAAGGAGGGGGACGTGGGAAATTTAGGGGATCAAAGAGAATGCTTTTGAGGAAACTTTAGGAAGCAGCAGGAGATGATGAGGTGTAGAGTTCGAGGAAAGGAGTTCTAGAGCAGAGTCAAACTATATCGAACTCTATATGGGATTAGAGTAGATAGGTGCTTAATGGCTGGCACACACTCAATGGGCAAAAGGGCCTCTTCCTCTGCTATCTGACTCTAAATTAAATGGCAGCTGCTATAGTAATACACAGTAAGAAGTCTCACAACACCAGGTTAAAGTCCAACAGGCTCATTTGGAGTCACGAGCTTTCGGAGCACTGCTCCTTCATCGGATGAGTGGCTCACCTGATAAAGGAGCAGCGCTCTGAAAGCTCATGATCCCAAATAAACCTGTTGGACTTTAACCCGGTGTTGTGAGACTTCTTACTGTGCCCATCCCAGTCCAACGCCGGCATCTCCACATCATTGTGATACACATGCAAGAGTGCATTGATTGGAAACAAAAGAGAAAATTGCCGTTTTGGAAACTTTTGTTAATACCTAAATACTGGTTGATCTTTTTCCCTTTTTTGTGATCTTGAGACATGGCTGACACTGGCCAGGTTGTGCTTTTACTCATCTTGAACCTCCCAAATGGCGTGAAGAGCCAACCAAGTAGTGTGGACCTGGAGTCCCATGTTGGACAGACCAGGCCGGAGTGACAGATTCCCTTCTCTGAAGGACATTAGTGAAGCAGTTTGGTTTTCACCAGATTATTGAAGCTTTCAAGCCCATTTTCTGGTGGTAGTGTTGTCAACTTGGGTACAATCAACACTAGGCACTAAGAGTACTCAAACTTCCAAGCTTTATTACTCGTGCATGAGAAGAACACACATGCAGCACACTGCATTGCTAGGTGTTCTGTCGATTCGTACAGACCATTAGCAGTTATAGTTAATTTCAGCAAATGAGAAATGAGCAACTTTCTAATTCTTCATTTGCATACATAGTCCACCAATCATAGCATAGATTTTGCCCTTTCTTATCCAATAGAAAACTGTCTTCTTCATTAACATAATATGTCACCATATCTTGTTTTCTTTCGTATTTATCATGGGAACTTGTCTTTGTTTCACCCTGTGGCCAAGGCCAGGAATGCAGTGTTTATGAAAGTGACACAAGGTTAGATTAGTCACTTCCCTGAATACGCAACCGCTGACCTCACCTTGTCTGATGATAAGCACATTCCATTCTTGCTGGCAGATTCGTCTGCAATAGTTGTTGTAACTTAATTTCCACACCAGCCCATAATTCTTTTTTAGTGTGCAGCCTCACAACTTCCCATGTTGGGAACCTAAGGCTTGTTAGTCCAGTGTCATAGGTGGTAGGCTGCTACAGCCACTGTGATTAGGAATTATTATGTCAGTTCCACTTGTGTTTGTGCTCCTTCACACTTAATGTTGTGGTGTCTTCCTCACGTTTTAAGAGGAAGAGTGGAAGATGCGCTATGATTGTACGTTGCTGGAGATGGAGTTTCTCAGGAAACGTGTTCGTACGTTCGAGGAAAGGATTGATTCGGAATTACAGATCAGAAAGGAACTGGAGGACAAGGTAAAGTTCTGGACTATGAGGGGAAAAGTTATCAGCCTGGAAATTTCCTGAGGGTTCTTCATCTATTCATTCATGGGATGTGAGTGTGGGCGTCGCTGGCTGGGCCAACATTTACTGCCCATGTCTCAGGACATTTTAAGAGCCAACCACATTGATGTGGGGCGGTATGGTGGCACAGTAGTTAGCACTGCTGCCTCACAGTGCCAGGGACCTGGGTTTGTTTCTGGCCGCGGGTGACTGTCTGTGGGGAGCTTACATTTTCTCCTGGTGTCTGCCTGGGTTTCCTCCGGGTGGTCCGGGTTCGTCTCATAATCCAAAGATGTGCAGGGTAGGTTGATTGGCCATGCTAAATTGCCCCTTAGCATCATAAGATGTGTAGGTTAGGGGGATGTGGGGCAGTACGGTGGCACAGTGGTTAGCACTGTTACCTCACAGCGGCAGGGACTCGGGTTCGATTCTGGCCTTGGGTGACTGTCTGTGTGGGGTTTGCACATTCTCCCCATGTCTGTGTGGGTTTCCTCCCACACTCCAAAGATGTGCGGGTTATGTTGATTGGCCATGCTAAATTGACCCTAAAGTGAAGGGGATTAGCAGGGTAAATGTGTGGGGCTACGGGAATAGGGCCTGGGTAGGATTGTGGTCAGTGCAGACTCGATAAGCCAAATGTCCTCCTTCTGTACTGTAGGGGTTCTATGATGTGGGTCTGGTGTCAAAATGTAGGCCAGACCAGGCAAGGACGTCATAATGACTTCAATCAGGCCATTGAAGTTGGAGTATGAACTCCCTGATTAAGGATCCAACTGATGGGCCAATCAGGGAGTCGTTGCCTTGTACTTAACTGAGAGTGTCAGTTCCTCTGACACCCGCAGAAGTAGACTGCTGACTGCGAGCACTCTGTGTACTGCTGTTAGAGTTGTAAATAAAGGGATTTTGGTGAAGGGGCTTTTGCCTCCAAAGACTTCTTACAGACGGCAGTGAACCAGATGAGGTTTTCAGACAATTGGCAATGGATCCACATTCATCAGTAGGCTTTTAATTCCAGATATTTATTGAATTCAAATTTCACAATCTGTTGTGGTGGGATTTGAACCCAGGTGCCCACAGTACTCTCCTGGGTCCCTGGATTACTAGGCCAGTGACGATACCACTACGCCACTCTTCTGCTCTGCCACTACCTTTTGCTGTTTTGCTGTTTCTTCTGCGGGGTGCTGTCGAAGAAGAACCCCTTCAGATTTTCAGGATAATTGGTTGCAAGGTCCATCAATATGCAATTTATTTTCCCAATTTAATTTGAACATTTTAAAATGAACTAGATCCTGTCCAGATGACAGAATCATCACAAAATATATTTGGGAGAAACTAAACTACAATGGAGCCTAGAAGCTTGAGCAGAATGAAGGACCCGCTCCAATGGGTCATGGAGTTGTGTGCCATTGCTTTCTTTTCATTTATTAGTAAGGTTAGCAAATTTCCTTCCTTCAAGGACATTAGTGAACCAATGGGTGCTTACGACAGTGATTTCACTAGACTTTTTAAGTCCATTTTTTTTATTGAATTCAAATATCACCATCGGCCTTGGTGGGATTCGAACCCGGTTCCCCAGAGAATTACCCTGGGTCATTAGGAATGCTAATTTAGTGATAATACCACCTTCCTGTGCATCAAAATCCTACGAAAGGCAGTGATGTCACAGAATCCCAACAGTGCAGCAAGAGGCCACTCGGCCCATCAAACCTGCAGCGACAACAATCCCACCCAGGCCCTATCCCCGTAACCCCATCTATTTACCCTGTTAATCTCCCTGACACAAAGAGGCAATTTAGCACGGCCAATCAACCCAACCCATACATTTTGGGGAGGTGATGGTCTAGTGGTATTATCACCAGACTATTAATCAGCTAATATGCTGGGGACCCGGGTTCGAATCCCGCCACGGCAGATGGTGGAACTTGAATTCAATCAAAAAAATCTGGAATTAAGAATCTACTGATGACCATGAAACCATTGTCGATTGTTGGAAAAACCCATCGCTAATGTCCTTTAGGGAAGGAAATCTGCTGTCCTTACCTGATCTGGCCAACATTTGACTCCAGAGCCACAGCCATGTGATTCACTCTCAACTACCTTCCGGCAACTAGGGATTGGGCAATAAATGCTGGCCAGCCAGCGACGCCCATGTCCCCGAATGAATAAAAAAAAATCTTTGGACTATTGGAGGAAACCAGAGCATCCGGAGGAAACATGGGTAGAATGTACAAACTCCACACAGTCATCTAAGGCTGAAATTGGACCCAGGTCCCTGGCGTTGTGAGGCAGCCATGCTAACCACTGTGCCACTGTGCCACCCTTGTGAATATGTGAATAACTAGTCAAACAGTTTCTGCAGTTGGTTGAGAGACAATTCTGCCAAGTATGGCAGAGTTGTCCTGTTCTTTTGAAACAGTGGACTTGGCAGATGGGTCCTTGGTTTATTTGAACTGCCACATTGTTATCATCACACTTATTTTGTCAAAAGCCTCTAATGGTATCTTATCTCGAGGTGTCAACATAATGGGTTCATAAATGTGATTGCCAGTTTGGATTCTTGCATGGTACTGATTTTTAAAAAATTCATTCATGGGACATCGCATCGCTGGCTGGCCAGCATTTATTGTCCATCCCTAGATGTCCTTGGAGGCAGTTGAGAGTCAACCATATTGCTGTGGCTCTGGAGTCACATGTAGGCCAGACCAGGTAAGGATGGCAGATTTCCTTCTCTGAAGGACATTAGTGAACTTTCTCTAAAAGACTTAGTGAACCAGATGGGTTTTTCCAACAATCGGCAATGGTTTCATGGTCATCAGTGGATTCTTAATTCCAGATTTTTTTATTGAATTCAAATTCCACCATCTGCCACGGTGGGATTTGAACCTGGGTCCCCAGAGCATTAGCTGAGCTTCTGGATTAGTAGTCTAGCGATAATACCACTGGGCCATTGCCTCCCCTCTGATATTCTACCAAGTTCCTCAAATCTCCTGAAACGAGCGGTGATTAGAGGAAAGATTTATTTGTGTTCGCTGGTCATCTCCGGTTTTCATTTTTGTGGCCTGGTCAGCTTGCAGATCTTCAGGAAAGTTACCAGAGTGCCAAGCGGAATGTTCAACAGCTGAGGAGAAAGAGCAAATGCTTGACCTCTGAACTGGAGGATACCAAGGTGCTGATGGAAAGTCAACAGAGCCGGAACCATGAGCTGGAGAAGAAACAAAAGAGGTAGGAGTAACCTCCAAACGAGCAGTCCTTGTCGTTGTTTGGCTAATTAATCTGTGTTTCTCCATCAGTACATTACTTGGAGCTGATGCACCTTGAAGAGTAGGTTTTGATTTTGGTTTGAGGTAGAAATTGGTGCCATTATACCCGGTCCTTTTCCTCACCTCCTTCATCGATGTCTCCTGGCGCTGTTTACCAACAGAACTTCGAGCTTGACTATAATTCAATCTCATTGTGTTTATTCCATTTTTGGTCCATTTTCACTCACAAGGTTCGATATGGAGTTGGCCCAAGCTCTTGGGGAAGCTGCCTTTGAGAAGAGCCTTCGTGAAAAGGTCATACAGGAAAACCAAACGTTGCGGACAGAGCTTTATCGGACACAGCAGAATCTGCAGGTGAGATGCAGACTACAACGTGATTCCTTAACCATTCCAGCAGCTTGAACCTTTAGATATCTACAGATCACTCATCGAAAGTGAAAAATGCTCATGTCACCTTAGTTCATAGTACACCCTATGATCTGAGTGAATAACTCTTGGTTGGATACCATTTTGCTATTTCTAAGAGCTATACTTTCATTGTCTTTTACTTAAACCATAGAATCCCGACAGTGAAAAGGCGGCCATCTTCCTCTTCCTTGGCTTTCCATGTGTAATGAGTAGACAAAATAGTAAGCAGGAACTCTATCACACTACCATATAGAAACAAGCCATTGATAAAAACATGAGTCCCTCTTCTTTTTAGGAAGGGATCCTTTGCATCTACTTGGCATGGCTGATGTGTGTACATGTGTAATGGAAGGGGAGAAAATGATAGACTATGGGCGGGATTCTCTGGCTGTTCTCCAGTCCCGCTGCTGTGAACGGGGATTTGGCTAAGCACCAAATTTTCCATCCTCTCTGGCAGTGGTGACAGGGCGTGAACGGCTGGAGAATTCTGGCCTATCTGTCTCATGATTCAAAGGCCACTGCTGTGTGCACTTGCAGAGTGAATGATGTATGAGCAGCTCTGTGCAGGAGGTCCTGTCTATAGTGGAATACAAGCCCCACCACTTGCAACATCTACTCTGATCATGGGCAGTTACCAGACAGATAGCATTGGCCATCTGCCTGTACACTGGAAGCCAATTGTAAAGGTGTTGCTTAAATCCTAGGACAATTCAATAAGCTCTTTACACCATCTTAATCCCCTATTTTCCGATTTACACACCATTTCACAACACACCGCTGCCCATGTGGTGGCCACTTTTGAGAGATTTCTGTGACAAGATGTTCTGAGTTTAATGGAGTTGTGTGGTTTCAGAAACAAAGGTTCCATGAATTAAAAGGTCAAAGAGAATATGGGTGGCACAGTGGTTAGCACTGCTGTCTCACAGCACCATGGGACTTGGGTTCGATTCCTGGCTTGGGTGACTGTCTGTGCGGAGTCTGCACGTTCTCCCCGTGTCTGTGTGGGCTTCCTCTGGGTGCTCCGGTTTCCTCCCACAGTCCAAAGATGTGTGGGTTAGGTTGATTGGTCATGGTAAATTGCCCTTTAGTGTCCCAAGATATGTGGGTTAGGGGGATTAGCAGGGTAAATACACAAAGTTACAGGGATGAGGCCCATGGGGGGCGGGATGGGAAGATTCCGCCCAGTATTTGCTCCCTCTCTCAGGGATAAGGGCATAGTATTGATGTCACTAGTCTCATAACCCTGAGATCCATTGGTCCAAATCCCACCATGGCAGCTGGTGGAATTTAGATGCGATTAATACATTTGGAACATTTAAAGTTTATTTATTAGTCACAAGTAGGCTTACATATTAAAATATTAGTCTCTGTAATGGTGAACATCTATCATTGATTGTTGTGAAAACCCAACTGCTTTGCTAATATCCTTTAGGGAAGGAAATCTTCCGTCCTTGTCTGGCACGGCCTACAGGTGACTCCAGAGCCACAGCAATGTGGTGATTGTAAATTGCCCTCTGAAATGGCTTAACTCTGAGTTCAAGGGCAATTAGGGTTGGGCAACAAATGCTGGCCTTGCCAAAAACAGCCATATCCCATTAAAGAAAAAAGAATGGCAAGTAGGTTCAGATAAGATACCTTAATAATATGGGAATATCGCAGGACAGAGAGGCCTTGGAGTTCAGGTGCACAATTCTCTAAAGATAGAGTCACAGGTAGATAGGGCAGTGAAGAAAGCTTTTGACATGCTGGTCTTCATCAGTCAGGGCATTGAGTATAGAAGTTGGGAAGTTATAGTTGCAGTTGTACAGGACATTGGTGAGGCCGCACCTGGAGTATTGTGTTCAGTTTTGGTCGCCTTGCTATAGGAAAGATGTTATTAAACTAGAGAGAATGCAGAAGAGATTTACAAGGATGTTGCCAGGACTCAAGGGACAGAGTTATAGACAGAGATTGGACAGGCCAGGACTTTATTCTTTGGAGCGTAGGAGACTGAGGGGTGATCTTACCATCATGAGAGACATGGATAGGGTGAACACACTCAGTCTTTTTTCCAGGGTCGGGAAATCGAGAACTCGAGGGCATAGGTTTAAGTTAAGAGGGGAAAGGATTAATGGGAACCTGAGGAGCAACTTTTTTACACAGAGGATGGTACATGTGTGGAATGAGCTGCCGGAGGAAGTGGTTGAGGCAGGGACATTGACAATATTTAAAAGGCATTTGGACAGATACATGGATAGGAAAGGTTTCGAGGGATATGGGCCAAATACAGGCAAATGGGGTTAGCTAAGGTGGGCTTTTTGGTTGGCATGGACCAGTTTGGGCCGAAGGGCCTGTCTCCGTGCCGAACATTCTATGTTTCTATAATAGTATTGGCACTGGAACGCGCAGTGCTGCACGCAGTGTTCCAGATACTGAAGTTACCAGGAAAGTGAATGCTGTTTTTTTTCTGTCTTGTTTGTCAGGGGAAAGAGGCAGAGGTCACAAAGGTGAATCAGAAAGTGGCAGAGCTGAAGGTGGAACTGTGTGACCTCACTTCCCGTGAGCCACAGAGTCCAGAGACTGTGGCTCAGATAAAGAAGCAGCTTCGACATCTGGAGACGACGACAAAGGAACAAAGTAAAGAGATCAGTGAACAAGCGGGAACCATAGAGCAACTGGAGCAGGTGGGCCAAGACCGGATCATTCAGCAACCAGGGCTATCCAAGTTATGTCTTTAACTCCGAACCTTTCCTTCCCCAATCTAAAGTGAATGGCAGCAGGCAAGGCAGCCGTGGAGGAGCAAGCAGCTAACCCAGCTCTCCATGTTCAGAATCACAGCCAGCGATGCTGTGCGGTGATCAACTCGGGCCAATTTTCCTATCCCTATTCTACAAGTCCTGACCCCCACGATGGCACAGTGGTTAGCACTGCTGCCTGACAACCCCAGGGACCAAGGTTCAATTCCCGGCTTGGGTCACTGTCTGCGTGGTGTCTGTGTAGGTAGATTCCGGGTGCTCCGGTCTCCTCCCACAGTCCAAAGATGTACAGGTAGGTGGATTGGCCATGCTAAATTGCCCCTTAGTGTCCCAAGATGTGTAGGTTAAGGCGATTAGTGGGATATCCATGGAATCCCTACAGTGCAGAAGGAGGCATTTCGGCCCATCGAGTCTGCACCGACCACAATCCCACAATCCCACCCAGCCCCTATCCCTGTGGCCTCACACATTGACCCTGCTAGTCCCCCGACACTAAGTGGCAATTTAGCATGGCCAATCATCCTGACCCGTAAATGGGATTGTTGACGGAGCAGGTTTGATGGGCCAAATGGCCTCCTTCTGCACTGTAGGGATTCTATGATTTCAGTGCCCCCAAGTTTCCCTAGAGCTGAAGTTATCAGATAGTTTTCACTGGCTGAATAATCCAGGGCTGCTCCTCATTATATTTGCTCTGCTCTGCCCACCACCAACCCCCACCCCCCCTCCCCCTCACCTCCCTTCCACCCCCCCCTTGTGGAAACATCTCTTCAGCTGGCGTTGTGTGATTGTTCATCGATTCTTTGTTCATTGTCTGGAGGCTCCTACCAGGATGTCCTGCTGTTATCTTCTCCCTCAGGATGACAAAGCGATCGAGTGGAAAACACAGGAAAAAACCTGAGGCTGATAAAGTTTTGAAATCTGACCTCACAGTTGGCAATGCATTCACTGTGTCATTGCGTGGGAATACTTTCCTGCCACGGTTTGTAATGGTGGGGGGGGTGGCAGTGGGAGTTTGGTTCCACAGGTTCGCCATTCTCTGGATGAAGAAATTGCTTCTCACCTCAGTCCTAAAAGGTTTACCCCATAACCTCAAACTATGAACCACACCATGGGGAACATTCTTTCTGAATCTACCCTGTCTAATCTTGTTAGAATTGTATAAGTTTTTATGAGATCCTCTTTCACTTTTCTAAACTCCAATGAACAGAATCCGAACAGACTTAGTCTCCTGATCGGAGCCGGCACGGATATGATGGGCTGAATTGCCTCCTTCGGTGCAGTGTGGTTGATTCAGTGATTGTAATTGTTTGTGAGCACTTGCTGGGAAGTTTGGGTGAGTTTTCACCCATTGCGGCTGCAGAAGAGGTTGCCAATGTTCACTATCAAGGCTCAAGTTACTTGCCTGAGGTGTTGGGGGTTGAAGGCAACAGTTTGAAGCCCACAATAAAATGAGGGCAGCACGGTGGCACAGTGTTTGTTAATGCTGCTTCACAGCGCCAGGGACCCGGGTTCAATTCCGGCCTCGGGTCACTGCCTGTGTGGAGTTTACACGTCCTCTCCGTGTCTACGTGGGTTCCCTCCAGGTGCTCTGGTTTCCTCCCACAGTCCAAAGATCAAAGAACAAAGAACAGTACAGCACAGGAAACAGGCCCTTCGGCCCTCCAAGCCGGTGCCGCTCCTTGGTCCAACTAGACCAATCGTTTGTATCCCTCCATTCCCAGGCTGCTCATGTGACTATCCAGGTAAGTCTTAAACGATGTCAGCGTGCCTGCCTCCACCACCCTACTTGGCAGCGCATTCCAGGCCCCACCACCCTCTGTGTAAAAAATGTCCCTCTGATGTCTGAGTTATACTTCGCCCTTCTCAGCTTGAGCCCGTGACCCCTCGTGATCATCACCTCCGACCTGGGAAAAAGCTTCCCACTGTTCACCCTATCTATACCCTTCATAATCTTGTATACCTCTATTAGATCTCCCCTCATTCTCCGTCTTTCCAAGGAGAACAACCCCAGTCTATCCAATCTCTCCTCATAGCTAAGACCCTCCATACCAGGCAACATCCTGGTAAACCTTCTCTGCACTCTCTCCAATGCCTCCACGTCCTTCTGGTAGTGCGACGACCAGAACTGGACGCAGTACTCCAAATGTGGCCTAACCAGCGTTCTATACAGCTGCATCATCAGACTCCAGCTTTTATACTCTATACCCCGTCCTATAAAGGCAAGCATACCATATGCCTTCTTCACCACCTTCTCCACCTGTGTTGCCACCTTCAAAGATTTGTCGACTTGCACACCTAGGTCCCTCTGTGTTTCTATACTCCTGATGACTCTGCCATTTATTGTATAACTCCTCCCTACATTATTTCTTCCAAAATGCATCACTTCGCATTTATCCGGATTAAACTCCATCTGCCACCTCTCCGCCCAATTTTCCAGCCTATCTATATCCTGCTGTATTGCCCGACAATGCTCTTCGCTATCCGCAATTCCAGCCATCTTCGTGTCATCCGCAAACTTGCTGATTACACCAGTTACACCTTCTTCCAAATCATTTATATATATCACAAATAGCAGAGGTCCCAGTACAGAGCCCTGCGGAACACCACTGGTCACAGACCTCCAGCCGGAAAAAGACTCTTCGACCACTACCCTCTGTCTCCTATGGCCAAGCCAGTTCTCCACCCATCTAGCCACTTCCCCTTGTATCCCATGAGCCTTAACCTTCTTAACCAACCTGCCATGTGGGACTTTGTCAAATGCCTTACTGAAATCCATATAGACGACATCCACGGCCCTTCCTTCATCAACCGTTTTTGTCACTTCCTCAAAAAACTCCACCAAATTTGTAAGGCACGATCTCCCTCTTACAAAACCATGCTGTCTGTCACTAATGAGATTGTTCCATTCTAAATGCACATACATCCTGTCTCTAAGAATCCTCTCCAACAACTTCCCTACCACGGACGTCAAGCTCACCGGCCTATAATTTCCTGGGTTATCCCTGCTACCCTTCTTAAACAACGGGACCACATTCGCTATCCTCCAATCCTCAGGGACCTCACCCGTGTCCAAAGAAGCGACAAAGATTTCTGTCAGATGTGCAGGTTAGGTGGATTTGCCATGCTAAATGACCCCTTAGTGTCCCAGGATGTGTAGGTTATGTGGATTGGCCATGCTAAATGTGGAGGATCACCACACCTCAGGCGAGGGGCAGGGTTGAGAGAGTGAGGCCTTCATGTACAACCTCAACCGGTACGGGAATTGAACCCATGCTGTTGGCATTGCTCTGCTTCACAAACCCGCTATCCAGCCAACTGATCTAAGACAACTGGGGCGGCACAGTGGTTAGCACTGCTGCCTCACAGCGCCAGGGACCCGGGTTCGATTCTCGGCTTGGGTCACTGTCTGTGTGGAGTTTGCATGTTCTCTCCATGTCTGCGTGGGTTTTCTCTGGGTGCTCCGGTTTCCTCCCACAGTCCAAAGATGTGCACGTTAGGTGGATTGGCCATACTAAATGGTCAACTTAGTATCCCAAGATGTGTCAGTTAGGGGGATTAGCGGAGTAAATATGTAGGTTTACAAAGATGTGATCTGGGTGGGATGCTCTGTTGGAGAGTCAGTGCAGACTCGATGGGGAAAAGGCAGGAGAATGGAGATAAGAAAAGCTATCAGCCATGATTGAATGGTGGAGTCGATGGGCCGAGTGGCCTAATTCTGCTCCTATGTTTTATGGACTCGATGGGCCAAATAGCCTACTTCTGCACTGTAGGGATTATATGTTTCTATGAATCCCATTCAGTAAGAATCAGGCGAGGAGAGTAGGTAGCAGGAAGCTTTGCTGAATGTGTCTTACACAGCTGCTCTGCTGCCTCGTGAGTCCTTACAGCCGGATAAGTTCCTATTAGTTTTTTGCTGAAAACCTCCAGATTATACTCCAGCTTTGCAATATTCTCCCAACCCATCTCCCATTGTCGGGGATGCGTGTTAGAGGAGATAAGGAAGCCTCCGGGGTCTCTGGCTGTGCTCTGCTTTGTCAGTCTGTACTGGGAGGGAGCCTTGTTCAGATGAGATGAAAAGGGCAGAGAATTGATTTTCACGCCCAGGCAAAAAAACTCTTTGAACTTCCAGCTTGCGTCATATTAGAAAAAAATGACACTTTCACTGAGGACTGGTAATATAGAAACAAATTTAATTTGAATTGCACAGTTTCTGAAGCTGACTTGTTGCTCTGAATGCCAGCTATTTCTATGTGGCAAAAGATTGCCAAAGAACACAAATTATGACTTATAGGGCGGAATTATACGAGAATGATTCGTAGTGGCCAGCTGATGTGAAAATGGGAGAGTTCCTGATCCCTTTTTTGGGTGGGTTTTCACTCCCAATCTTACGTACTTAGACATTGAAAAATGGGCGAGGCTGTTTCTAGCTGCTGCAGGCGGTGGGCTGGGCTTAATTCACCAGCCAGCCTGCAGAGGGAGCTGTTGCGCATGCACAGACCTCGGATTTTGCACATGTGCAATTTCAACAGCAGGAGTCTGATAGACAGAGAGAGAGCTGTCAGGCCCCTGCAGCTGCAGACAGCCTCAACACAGCAACCCCACCCGCCACAATCACAGGGGACTTCAGCCAATCGCGAGTCCCATACCACCTGGTACTTTCGCCCATGGCACGCCCCTCCCCACAAACCGATCACGCACACCTCTCCCTGCCGATCTGATAACCATGGCAGTGCCCCCCCCCCCCCCCGGTCTGATCACAGGCAGAGTGGCAGCGCCTCCCCCCCCTCCTTCTGTGATCGGGCTGCCCCTTCAGGTCCTACCCCCTCCGTCCCCACCCTCTTCAGGCCCCTCTCCCTCAGGCCCTGTCCCAAAGGCCCCATCACTTCAGGCCCCGCTCCATAGGCTCTGCCCCCATAGGCCCCACCTGCATAGGCTCCATCCCATAGGGGCCCCACCGTATATGCCCCACCCCCATGGGACTTGCCCCCTGAAACTACTGGTGGGCAGTGCCAAGGTGCCAGGGTGGCACTGCCAGGCTGGCACAGCCTAAGGGACAACCCCCCTTGCTCTCGGCCTCCTCGGGGACATCAATGGCCTCCGGTTCTACCGACGAGGCCAACACGACTGTTCATGGGGAACAGGTGTTTTCGTCGCTGGAGAGAACCTCTCCCAGAGAGGCCATAAAGGCCAGTGAACCCAGACGATTGAGCGCCAGGTTCACTAAACAGATGTAAATTACAATTATAATAAACTTGAATAAATTAGTCAGCCTCTCTCCCAATTCTGGCCAGAGGCTGACCACACCGGAAATCCTGCTCTTGTAAAATTGCAAGATCCATGAAATCGGGTGTGATGCTTATTTGGCCATTGACGCTTTGGCACAGTGGTTAGCACTGCTGCCTCACAGCGCCAGGTACTCAGGTTCAATTCCCGGCCTGAATCACTGCCTGTGCAGAGTCTGCACGCTCTCCTCGTGTCTGCGTGGGTTTCCTCTGGGTGCTCCGGTTTCCTCCTACACTCCAAAAGACGTGCTGGTTAGGTGTATTGGCCATGCTAAATTCTCCCTCAGTGTACCCGAACAGGCGCTGGTGTGTGGCGACTAGGGGATTTTCACAGTAGCTTCAATGCAGTGTTAATGTAAGCCTACTTGTGACACTAATTAGTAAACTTTAAAAACTTAAACACCACCTTCTCGAGGGCAATTAGGAATGGCCTAGCCAACTATGCCCACATCCTATAAATTAATTTTAAAAATTACATTCTGTGTCCAAATTGCATTTTTGAAAATGTGCATTGGCTGATGTCTGGTTTGGTCTATTTTAAGTTCACGCACTATTACACTGAAATGCTTAAAATTATTGTCACTGAACAACTTAAACATCAGATGCAGCTTTTTATTAGGAACATAGGAACAGGGGTTGGCCATTCAGCTTCTCACACCTCTTCTTGCATTCAATGGGATCATGACTGATATTCAATATAACTGTATCCAATCCGTAAAGAGTCCCCCTTTTAAACTCTCCCTCCCTTATTCCCAACCCTGGGGGATTGACTGTTGCCCAATCTACCTTCACATGGGAATCTGACCACTTGGCGAGAGATCTCAGGGCACCAGTTCCTGTTTGCCCCCCCCCCCCCCCCAGTACAGAGACAACACTTTCAGGAGATGGGTTAGAATCATAGAACCCCCACAGTGCAGTAGGAGGCCATTTGGCCCATCGTGTCTGCACCGATAACAATCCCACCCGGATCCTATTCCTGTAACCCCTCAGATTTACTCTGCTAATTCCTCTGACACTAGGTTTATTTAGCATGGCCAATCAACCTAACCTGCACATCTTTGGACTGTGGGAGGTAACCGGAGCACCCGGGGAAAACCCATGCAGACACGGGGAGAATGTGCAGACTCCACACAGACAGTGACATGAGGCCGGAATTGAACCGAGGTCCCTGGTGCTGTGAGGCAGCAGTGCTAACAACTGTGCCACCGTGCCGCCCCAATTAGTTGGGGTGGGGGAGGGGGGGGGTGAGTGGGGGGAGCTGGTGGGACATCGGGAGTGACAGAAAAAAACAATAAAAGCACTTCAATCTGGAACAAGTGGATGACTATGTTGCACCACATTTACTGATTACTTTCCTGCATTTTTAACAGTCTATATTACCTCTTGTTTTGTTATCATTCTCCAGTTTATTTCTATCTCTCTCTGTTTCATGCCCCAGCCATCTCTTCACTTGTTGTCTATCTTATTCTCATTCTTTTTAACTTTGCTCTTACTGTTTCTGAATATTAATTATTCATTCTCAGTCCCTTTGATTCCCTCTGCCTCCATCTCTTTTGTCACTCCTTCCATCCTTCAGTTTTCCTCTCCCTCCATCTGCCCCCCTGTCACCTCTCATTCCTCTCCAGCTCCTTCTTTTTCTCTCTCTCTCTACCCTTCTATGTGTCTTCTCCCACTGCCCTACCTTCCCTTCTTGCTCCCTCTCGCTCTCTCACACTCTCCTCCTCTTCCTATCCCTGCATTCAGACACATCTGCGTTTGGAAATTGAGCTGGAGCGGATGAAGGAGATTCACCTGAAGGAGCTGGAGGACAAGGAGGAAGAGCTGGACGATGTTCGCAAGTCCTGCCAGAGAAGGGTATGATCCTCACTGTGCCATGTGATGCATTGTGTACCAGATTCCTTCAGTATACTGTGCGTACATTATTTATCCGTAGAGCACATCCGTCACAAACTCCCAGAGATATTTTTCTTTCATAGGATGTGAATGTGAACTAAATGTATTCTCTCCCAATCTGCAGATGGTACAAAATTTACTAGGATGCTACCAGGACTTGATGGATTGAGTTATAAGGAGAGGCTGAATAGACTGGGACTTTTTTCTCTGGAGCGTAGAAGGCTGAGGGGTGATCTTATAGAGGTCGATAAAATAATGAGGGGCACAGATCAGCTAGCTAGTCAATATCTTTTCCCAAAGGTAGGGGAGTCTAAAACTAGAGGGCATAGGTTTAAGGTGAGAGGGGAGAGACACAAAAGTGTCCAGAGGGCCAATTGTTTCACACAGAGGGTAGTGAGTGTCTGGAACAAGCTGCCAGAGGTAGTAGTAGAGGCAGGTACAATTTTATCTTTTAAAAAGCATTTAGATAGTTACATGGATACGATGGATATCGAGGGATATAGGCCAAATGCGGGCAATTGGGATTAACTTAGGAGTTTTTTTTTAAAAAGGGCAGCATGGACAAGTTGGGCTGAAGGGCCTGTTTCCATGCTGTAAACCTCTATGACTCTATGAGATGAACTGTGGGGAGGATGTAGAGATGCTTCAGTGTGATTTGGACAGGCTGAGTGTGTGGGCCTCTGCATTGCAGCTGCAGTATAATGTGGATAAATGTGAGGTTATCCACTTCGGTAGCAATAATAGGAAGACAGATTATTACTTGAATGGGTGTAAATTGAGAGAGGTGGAACTTTGGTGTCCTTGTGCATCAGTCGACAATATAAGCGCACAAGTACAGCAGACAGTAAAGAAGGCAAAATGTATGTCGGCCTTCATAGTGAGAGGGTTTGAGTATAGGAATAGGGATGTTTTGCTACAATTGTACAGGGCATTGGTGAGGCCACACCTGGAATATTGTGTGGAATTTTGGTGTCCTTGTCTGAGGAAGGATGTCCTTGCTATAAAGGGTGTACAGCGAAGGCTTATCAGGCTGATTCCTGGGATGGCAGGACTATCATATGAGGAGAGATTAAGTCGGCGAGGATTATATTCACTGGAGTTTAGAAGAGTGAGGGGGGATCTCATAGAAACTTATAAAATTCTAACAGGGTTAGACAGGGTAGATTCAGAAAGAATGTTCCCAATGGTGGGGGAGTCCAGAACTAGGGGGTCATAGTTTGAGGATAAGGGGTAAACCTTTTAGGACTGAGATGAGGAGAAATTTCTTCACCCAGAGAGTGGTGAATGTTTGGAATTCACTCCCACAGAAAGTAATTGAGGCCAAAACGTTGTGTGATTTCAAGAAGAAATTAGATATAGCTCTTGGGGCTAAAGGAGTCAAGGATATTGAGGGGAAGGTGGGATCAACCACGATCAAGATGAATGGCGGAGCAGGCACGAAGGGCCAAATGGCCTACTCCTGTTTATATTTTCTGTGTATGTTTCTATGCATGTGAATGCCACTGGCAAGGCAAACATTTGTTACTCATCTCACTAGACCTTGAGACGTTAGGTAGAGAGTTCCAGCTTTTTGGGCTCAGCAACAGCGAAGGAATGGCCATATAGTTCCAAATCAGGATAGTGTATGACTAGGAGGGGAACTTGCAGGTGGTGGTTTGTATGCATCTGCTGCCCTTGTCCTTCTAGATAATAGAGGTGGTGGGTTTGGAAGGTACTGTTGAAGGAGCCTTGGGAAGCTGCTGCAATGTATCTTGTAGATGGTACACATTGCTTCCACTGTGTGCCGGTGGTGGAGGGACTGACTGTATAAGATGGTGGATGGGGTGTGGATCAAGTGGACTCCTTAGCCTGGCTGGTGTCAAGCTTCTTGAGTGTTGTTGGAGCTGCACTCACCCAGGCAAGTGGAGAATATCCCATCACCCACCTGCCTTGTAGATGGGCAGTCTTTGGGGATTCAGGAGGTGAGTTACTCGCCGCAGAATCCCCAGCCTCTGACCTGCTGCTGTGGCCTCAATACATGTAGGCTGGTCTAGTTCAGTTTCTGGCCAATGCTGACCCCTAGGTTATTGGTGGGTTCAATGATAGTAATTCTGTTGAACTTCAAGGGGAATCTTCATATGTGTCTCTGAAACCTCTTCGCAGGATATATTGTTAGCTGAGTAAAATCTGCCAACAGAAGGGAGTGTAAGTGATTCTTTGAGGTCAGGACCAGCTCTGTTGAAGATGAAGAATCCAAATAAGAGGCAGAGCCTCTCAAAATTTCCCTTTGGTGAACATGAAGAATGTTTTCCACAGATATAACCTACTCTTTGGGATGTGTATTTGAATTAGATGCAGTTTGCTCCTACGGGCAGCACGGTGGCATAGTGGTTAGCACTGCTGCCTCACAGCGCCAGGGATCTGGGTTCAATTCTGGCCTCGGGGTCGCTGCCTGTGTGGAGTTTGCACGTCCTCCCCATGTCTGCATGGGTTTCCTCCAGGTGCTCCAGTTTCCTCCCACAATCCAAAGATGTGTGGGTTAGGTTGACTGGCCATGCTAAATTGCCCCTTAGTATCATGGGGACTAGCTAAGGTAAATAGTTCAGGTTATGGGGATAGGACCTGGGTCGGATTGTGGTTGGTGTAGAGTCGATGGGCTGAATGGCCTCCTTCTGCACTGTAGGGATTCTATGATTTCAAGAAGAAATTAGATATAGCTCTTGGGGCTAAAGGGATCAAGCGATATGGGGGAAGGGGGGATCATCAGGATATTGAACTCGATGATCAGCCATGATCAAAATGAATGGTGGGGCAGGCTCGGAGGGCCGAATGGCTTTCAGTTTCTATGTTTCTATGTCAGCTTCCTTGTCTTGGTGACATGTTTGTCGATCTATTGGCCTCTTCTTTATGTCCCCACGTACGTCCAACCCATAAAGACATTACTGAGTTTGTCAGGAATCTTGCACGAGAGGGAACAATTCCTTTCCCTCCAGGTGTAGGATTGTACTGTCTCATAACCTGGACAACACAAAGAACTGTGTGGAATTTGGACGGAGGGGGAGGTGGTGGGAGTGTGGTGGAGGTGGGGGGGGGGGGAGGGGGTTGGCAGGGGGTGCTGGAGGTGGGGGGGGGGGCGATGTGGGGGTGAAAGGGTCTATTGGTGGTGATACAGAGTTCTGCAGAACCAAACTGAAAGCAGAAAATTCTGGAAATAATCAGCAGTATCTGGGAGTGAGAAACCGAGTTAACGGGCTAAATGGAGAGCGGAAAGCCTGCTAACTGGGGCTGAAAGTGAGAGGTGAGCTCACTCCAGCTGGCTGTGGGACTGAGGGAGGATTATTCCCAGCACTGGACAATTAACCAGGCCCTTGCCAGGAAAGCCATTCAATGAGGTAAGGATGATACCTCACCCACCACCCCCCCTTCCCACCACCCCCATGATCCCCTGTTCACAAGGCTTGTCTGGTTGTTGATATGGGCTGAATCTAGTCGATTTGTGAGTAATTTCTGATGCTCTTCGGGTGATTAACTCTAAGTGCTGTTGGCGCTTCAACCTGTCTGACGTTTGGGGGGTTCTTTCTTTTTGTAACAGCTCCGTCAGTTGGAGATGCAGCTGGAGCAGGAGTTTGAAGAACGACAGCTGGTCCTTCATGACAGACAGGACTTGGAGAGCTTGGTTGGAACTCTCTGTGAACAGGTCAGTACTTCAGGTGTGTGATGGAGATTGTACACCGGTGCGATGGAAAGGTCACTGAACTCCCACTGAAGCAGCTCAGTTCCCTCCGGAAGTCACACAAACTTACAAGAATGATGGTAGAAATTGTTGGGTATACATGTCAGGAAAGGATTGACAGGCTGGGTCTCTTTTCTCTTCAATAATGAGACTTAATTGAGGTCTTTGAAACCATGAAATGTTCTGATAGAGTAAATAGAGAGAAAATATTTCCTGTTGAGGGCAAGAATCATACCTGGAGGCCATCGATATAAGGCAGTCACCAAGAAATCCAATGAGGAATTCAGAAGAAAATCCTTCATCCAGATAATCAATCATATGGTCATAGAATCCCTATAATGCAGAAGAAAGCCATTTGGCCCATCAAATCTGCATTGACCACAATCCCATCCAGGCCCTATCCCCGTATATTTACCCTGCAAGTTCCCTGACACTAAGGTACAATTTATCACGGCCAATCAACCTAACCTGCGCACCTTTGGACTGTGGGAGGAAATCGGAGCACCCGGAGGAAAGCCACACAGACACGGGGAGAATGTGCAAACTCCGCACAGATGGTGATCTGAGGCCAGAATTGAACCCAGGTCCCTGGCACTGTGGGGCAGCAGTGTTAACCACTGTGCCACCCATAGTGGTGAGAATGTGGAACTGCTACTACAGGGAGTGGTTGAAGTGAGTCATATGGGATGAAGTTCAGAGGAAGCTGGACAAGCAAATGAGGGAGATGGGAATAGAGGATCATGATGATAAATTTGGATGAGGAACAATGGGGAGGATAAACACTAGCATAGGCTACAGGGAGCAAATGGCCTGGTTCTGTGCTGTATGCCCTTTGTAATCCTATGTAAATGCATGAATTAGTAAAGTCAAGAAAACTCAGACAAGGTAGAGGTAATTGGGCAAAGAAGAGAATGAACCATTAAGCATTCCAGAAAGAGATTTGCAAACCAATATAAGGTTTAATTGTGATGGTTTATTGGATAGCAATGTGTTTGGACTCTTCCTGTAGCCTCGCGGTATAGGTCACTGAACTGGTAAACCGCAAACTTAGAGCAATGCTCTAGGGTTACAGGCTCGGATCCCACCATGGTGGATGGTTACATCTGTAAGGGATTACAGACCATTACCGGTGAACCAGCTGTGTTGAATGCCTGTCTGGTGACTGGGAAGCCATTTCCAGGGGTGTCCATCGGATCAAACTATGTACCAGGTCTTCTGACAATTTAACTTTGCAACCTTTTCAATCCAATATTAAGCATTCAATTTTCATCTGAAGGTTTATTTCTGGTATCAGGTTCCAGGCAGCTATTCTTTGTGTATAAGTCCAGACAGTGAGTGGCGTCAAGGTCTTTGACTCAAGGGTGTTACATCCACTTACATGTTTCATATGATCATTGTAGCAGCAAACAGAAGCATAACCGTGGGGGATCTTATCCCTCCACCCTTTTCCCTCCACACCTCCGCACCAACCCCCACTCACCGAGACCAGCCATGTTGAGACCAGTGGTAAGGGTGCAGCTGCCCCGGCTGAGTTGAGCTGACACAGCAGAAACTGAGAATTATACCTTGGGCTATCCGTCATATACCTGTCGGACCCCCGCTAAGCGGGACCCCCAGCTAACCCGTTCAGTGATACATGAACGTTCTGCTCCAAGCAGCAGAGAGCAGTAGTTTGCAAAAAACAGCATCTCATCCACAATTCACTGCGGTAGAAAACAGATGCCACGGTGTCCACGATTTATTCCTAAACAAAGTGCTCAGCTGGAGTCAGCCTCCTATGTAATTTGGATGGAATTGATAGAACAATTTTATTCCTGAACCAGTGTGATAAATTTTAATTGGGGAAAAACAAATGCACTAGTTTCCTTTAATAGACAAATGTTTAAAGTTTTAAAGTTTATTTATTAGTGTCAGAAGTAGAGCTTAAATTAGAGTGGAACGAAGGCACAGTGGTTAGCACTGCTGCTTCACAGCGCCAGGCACCCGGGTTCAATTCCTAGCTTGGGTCACTGTCTGTGCGGCGTTTGCACGTTCCCCCCGTGTCTGCGTGGGTTTCCTCCGGGTGCTGCGATTTCCTTCCACAGTCTGAAAGACGTGCTGGTTAGGGTGCATTGGCCGTGCTAAATCCTCCCTCAGTGTACCCCAACAGGCGCCGGAGTGTGACGACTAGGGGATTTTCACAGTAACTTCATTGCAGTGTTAATGTAAGCCTACTTGTGACATTAATAAATAAACTTAAAACATTGTGGGACAGTTTTGAGTTAAGTTCTATTCTCTGACCTGGCCTTCAGATTGGAAGAAGCCACGGTGACGTGCATGAGAGTCAGGACATAAATGAAAAATGATGATCTTTTGTTGGGTAACAACACATCAATGATGAGACTCTGTTTCAACAAAGAGGGACAAAAGGAAATTGTCCAAATTAACTCCCCGCTCCAATCTCGCCATGATTTGGGAAATCACAGCAGCAGGGGCGGCATGGTGGCACAGTGGTTAGCACTACTGCCTCACAGCGCCAAAGACCTGGGTTTGATTCTAGCCTTGGGTCACTGTGTGGAGTTTGCATGTTCTCCCTGTGTCTGCGTGGGTTTCCTCCAGGTTAGAGTCATAGCATTATAGAGGTTTACAGCATGGAAACAGGCCCTACAGCCCAACTTGTCCATGCCACCCAGTTTTTACCACTAAGCGAGTCCCAATTGCCCGCATTTGGCCCATATCCCTCCATACCCATCTTACCAACTATCTAAATGTTTTTAAAAGACAAAATTGTATCCACTTTGACTACTGCCTCTGGCAGCTCATTCCAGACACTCACCACCCTCTGTGAAAAAATTGCTCCTCTAGACCCTTTTGTATCTCTCCCCTCTCACCTTAAACCTATGCCCTTTAGTTTTAGACTCCCCTACCTTTGGGAAAAGATGTTCACTATCTAGCTGATCTATGCCCCTCATTATTTTATAGACTTCTATAAGATCACCCCTAAGCCTCCTACGCTCCAGGGAAAAAAGTCCCAGTCTATCCAGCTTCTCCTTATAACTCAAACCATCAAGTCCCGGTAGCATCCTAGTAAATCTTTTCTGCGCTCTTTCTAGTTTAATAATATCCTTTCTATGATAGGGTGACCAGAATTGCACACAGTATTCCAAGTGTGGCCTTACCAATGTCTTGTACAACTTCAATATGACGCCCCAACTCCTGTATTCAGTGTTCTGACCAATGAAACCAAGCATGCTGAATGCCTTCTTCACCAACCTGTCCACCTGTGACTCCACTTTCAAGAAGCTTTGAACCTGTACCCCTAGATCTATTTGTTTAATGACTCTCCCCAACACTCTATCATTAACTGAGTAAGTCCTGCCCCGATTCGATCTACCAAAATGCATCACCTCTCATTTATCTAAATTTAACTCCATCCGCCATTCATCGACCCACTGGCCCAATTGATCCGGTTTCCTCCCACAGTCCAAAGATGTGCAGGTGTCAGAATTTTGAAAGGACCTTCCTTATATTAAGTTGCTCTTTCTTTACACCCCAGCTATGACTGTAACACTACATTCTGCAGTCTCTCCTTCTCCCCTTTAAACTTTATGATCGGTATGCTTTGTCTGTGTAGTGCAAGAAACAATACTTTTCACTGTACACCAATACATGTGACAACAATAAATCAAATCAAATCAGATTAGGTGGATTGGCCCTTAGTGTCAGGGAGATTGACAGGGTTAATATGTGGGATTACCGGGAGAGGGCCTGGATAGGATTGTTGTCGGTGCAGGCCCAAGGGGCCAAATAGTCTCCTTCTGCACAGTGGGGATTCTATTCTATGAAATTCAAACTGCTTCGTTAAAATAAAAAAATAATAATTTTGACTAAACATAAAACTCTCCTGATCCAGATAGGCCATCGAGACTTTGATGTGGAGAAGAGGCTGCGTCGGGATTTGCGACGGAAGAACGCTCTTCTGGCTGATGCTCAGCTGCTGCTGGGTACAATGCAGGACTCGGGGCAAAGCAGCAACAAGCTGGAGGTGGAGAAACTCCAGATGCAGGTCAGTCAGAATTCACCCCTTCCCATCACACTCAGAACTGCCTTTAGAAATTAAAAAAAATATATCCATGATCATTGTTGTGGCTTTGGATGTGGCCACCTTTGGTCAAAGACTGCTTGAGACTGCTAGAAGCAAGAATGTTGTAAACTTTACCTTTTAATTACCATTACACTGACTACGAACAGTACAAGCCTTAGCACGAGGCTTCAAATAGACTATCTCTCAGCATACTTCGTTGTCATGTGACCTTAAAGCTTAAAGTTTATTTATTAGTGAGAGAGAATCAAGCCAACGCTTTGAGTCAGGATTCTCTCTGCGCAGATACTATCGGTTCTGCTGAGATATTCCAGCATTTTCTTTTTTTGTTTCAGATTCCAGCATCCGCGATACTTTGCCTTTGCTATTTTCCCCTTCTCTGTCATTTAAGCTTGTGTCTGCGCACCCTTAGTTTAGTTTATTTATTGGTGTCACAAGTCGGTTTACATTAACATCTCAATGAAGTTACTGCGAAAAGCCCCGAGTTGTCCGGCGCCTGACAAGATGGCCGGAAGAATTTTATTGTCCCGCCCGTCATGGGAATCGGAGTGGGTGAGGGGCGGACCATGGGAAGGTCCGTTAACCTCGGGTGGTATTTTATGGTTTCGGGATGTGCGAGGGTGTAAAATCCTGCCCGATGGGCTGAATGGCCTCTTTCAGCACCATAACATTTCTATGATTCTATGGACCTTAATAAACTCGCTATTCCTCATTCTATGAACCTAGTTGTGCTTATATAGCATCATCACAGCTGAAACCTCATCAGATACGAACATTGTGTAACAGAATTGAAAGAATTCCCTCCCTCCACTACTGGTGCACAGCGGCAGCAGTGTGTCTCATCCAAAAGATTCACTGCAGCAAATTGCAGACAAATTTCCGTCTAAGTCACACATTATCCTGACCTGAAATTAAATTGCAGCCCCTTTACTGTCACAGCTGAAGAGCTGCAACTCCCTCCCTAATGCACTGTGTACATGTAGAACACATGGTTCAAGAAGACGGGTCATCACCTGCTTAAAGTTTTGTTATTAGTCACAAATAGGCTTACATTAACACTGCAATGAAGTTACTGTGAAAATCCCCCAGTTGCCACACTCCAGCACCTGTTCGGGTAACACTGAGGGAGAATCTAGCATGGCCTATGCACCAAACCGGCACATCTTTGGAGTGTGGGGGGAAACTGGAGCACCCGGAGGAAACACGGGGAGAACGTGCAGACTCCGCACAGACAGTCACCCAAAGCTGGAATTGAACCCGGGTCTCTGGTGCTGTGAGGCAGCAGTACTAACCACTGTGCCACCGGCAAGGGAACTATGGATGGGTAATAAATACTGGCCTTATCAACAACACCAATGTCCCGTGAGCAAATAAAGAAAAAGTTGATTGGTTATTAAACCATTAGTGAATGTCATTTTATTCATCCTGTCAATCTGAGGCGTGACTTCATGGATACTGCAGTCTCGGGATTGAACTGGTGTCCTTGGTGGCTCCATCTATTCAGGACCATGTGATAGATTTTACTCACTTGAGAGATCAGGAGTTCAGGACGTAGAAAGAAAATTTTCCAGCTGATCATGCCCTGCTGCACCTGCAAGCGAAGGCAGAGAATTTGGCGCTCAGCCAAAACCAGCCCCGTGGCACAGTGGTTAGCACTGCTGCCTCACAGCACCAGGGACCCGGGTTCCATTCCAGCCTCTGTCTGTGCACATTCTCCTCATCTCTGCGTGGGTTTCCTCCGGATGCTCCGGTTTCCTCCCACATCCAAAGATGTGCGGGTTAGGTGGATTGGCCATGGTAAACTGCCCCTTATTGTCCATAGACAGGGGGATTAGTGGGGTAAATATGTGGGGTTATGGAGATAGGGCCTGGGTAAAATGATCTGTCGGAGAGTAGGGTGCAGACTATATGGACCGTAAGGCCTCCTTCTGCACTGTAGGGATTCTATTGCAACTACGACATTACATTTACTATCCTGTGAATATATCGTACATAAATAATGCAGAGGATAAAAAATAGTAGACAGTAACTCATCAAGCACAGAGATAACAATATAAACATTAGAACTTCAAGCTTATATTTTGTCTCATTTAACCAGACAACACTGGAGAAAACAGTGGAATTTTCAGCATTGATTTTTTTCAAGGCCTGTTTAAGATTTTGCTGTGCTCGACTGCAGAATTCTTTGTATCAATGTTGGAGATAAATGGAGCTGTACACAGTGTGTTCCTATGCTGCATTAACTGTTCTAACAGAGCAATTTGTTACTGTTGTCACACATTTACATGATTCACCTGTAGACCATGGTCCCGAGATAGGGACCTAAACTCAGAGATAGGAAACTAAAGTCAGAGATAGGGGACTAAACTCAGAGAGCGGGACCTAAAGTCAGAGAGCGGGAACTAAACTCAGAGAGAGGGAACTAAACTCAGAGATAAGGAACTAAACTCAGAGAGAGGGAACTAAACTCAGAGATAGGGGACTGAACTCAGAGAGAGGGAACTAAACTCAGAGATAGGGGACTGAACTCAGAGATAAGGAACTAAACTCAGAGAGAGGGAACTAAACTCAGAGATAAGGAACTAAACTCAGAGATAGGGGACTGAACTCAGAGAGAGGGAACTAAACTCAGAGATAGGGGACTGAACTCAGAGATAGGGGACTAAGTGCTGGGACCTTTGCTGTTTGTAATATATATAAATGATTTGGAGGAAAATGTAACTGGATTGATTAGTAAGTTTGCGGACGACACAAAGGTTGGTGGATTTGCGGATTGCGATGAGGACCATCAGAGGATACAGCAGGATATAGATCAGTTGGAGACTTGGGCGGAGAGATGGCAGATGGAGTTTAATCCGGACAAATGTGAGGTAATGCATTTTGGAAGGTCTAAAACGGATAGGAAATATACAGTAAATGGCAGAATCCTTAAGAGTATTGATAGGCAAAAGGATCTGGGTGTACAGGTACACAGGTCACTGAAAAGTGGCAATACAGGTGGAGAAGGTAGTCAAGAAGGCTTACGGCATGCTTGCCTTCATCGGCCGGGGTATTGAGTTTAAAAATTGGCAAGTCATGTTGCAGCTTTATAGAACCTTAGTTAGGCCGCACTTAGAATATAGTGTTCAATTCTGGTTGCCACACTATCAGAAGGATGTGGAGGCTTTGGAGAGGGTACAGAAAAGATTTACCGGGATGTTGCCTGGTATGGAGGATATTAGCTATGAGGAGAGGTTGGAGAAACTTGGTTTGTTCTCACTGGAGCGACGGAGGTTGAGGGGAGACCTGATAGAAGTCTACAAGATTATGAGAGGCATGGACAGAGTGGATAGTCAGAAGCTTTTTCCCAGGGTGGAAGAGTCAATTACTAAGGGGCATAGATTTAAGGTGCGAGGGGCAAGGTTTAAAGGAGATGTATGAGGTGGATTTTTTACACAGAGAGTAGTGGGTGCCTGGAACTTGTTGCCGGGGGAGGTAGTGGAAGTGAATACGGTAGTGACTTTTAAGGGGCGTCTTGACAAGTACATGAATAGGATGGGAATAGAGGGATATGATCCCCGGAATGGTAGGGGGTTTTAGTTAAGTCGGGCAGCATGGTCGGTGCAGGCTTGGAGGGCCGAGGGGCCTGTTCCTGCGCTGTAATTTTCTTTGTTCTTTGTTCTAAATTCAGAGAGAGGGAACTAAACTCAGAGATGGGGACTAAACTCAGAGAGAGGGAACTAAACTCAGAGATAAGGAACTAAACTCAGAGATAGGGGACTAAACTCAGAGAGAGAGAACAAAACTCCAAGATAGGGAACTGAAAAGAGGTATGGAGGCAGCTACAAGGGCTCTCTGGCATCAAGGCGGGATGATTGAAGTTTTAAAGAGGAAGTGTTTTAAGTTTATTTAGTAGTCACAAGTAGGCTTACATTAACACTGCAATGAAGTTACTGTGAAAATCCCCTAGTCACCACACTGCGGCACCTGTTCGGGTACACTGAGGGAGAATTTAGCATGGCCAATGCATCTAACCAGCACATCTTTCAGACTGTGGGAGGAAACCGGAGCACCTGGAGGAAACCCACACAGACACGGGGAGAAATTGCTGGCTCCGCACAGACAGTGACCCAAGCTGGGAATCGAACCCGGGTCCCTGGCGCTGTGAGTCAGCAGTGCTAACCACAGTGCCACTGTGCCACCATGTGGCCCCAATGCGTGGAACTTCGTTCCAATGAAACAACACAGGCCCTCCTGCATTCACCACTCACCTCCTCTTCACCCTCCAACATGTCTCATCCATGCCATCTCATGCCTCCTGCCACACCTGCATATCTCTTCTTGCCTCCTGTGTCATGCTCCGCATATCCACCCACCCCATCAGGTCCATCATGCCCCTGATTCCAAGCTCTGTCCTTCCACCCTCCTCCTCAGGCCCTTCATTGCCTCAAACTTCACTTAATCAAACTCTGGCATTTCTATGCCTATTAACCCACCATGCATTGTCTAGAACCAATGAACACCTTAGTGTATAGTGGGATGTATGAAAAAATAGCCTTGAAAACATGTAATCCATTGATAACTTTTTCCTTTGCTTGAAAGGGAAAGCCTGGGTTGCAAGCTAATAAAAATGTCAATCATCCGCATCTTTTGAAGTTTCACAATGTTTCCTCTGGGGAGCAACTGTTCTATTATTCTAATAACTGTTTGATCTCTCAGCCAAGCATAAAAAAGAAGTCTTTGCTGAAAGCCCAGATAGCTATTACAATACAAGAATACCCCAGAGGAAACATTGTTTGATCGACAATTCAGGGTCTCTGATCTCTGTGGTCAATTTCACCATGTTTGTTCACACAAGTAAAGTAGTTTGAAGAGTTTGTGGTTTTTGAAACCACAAAGGGGTTGGCATTGGATGATTGGCATTTCTATTAGCTTGGTCAAGACTTTCTTTTGAAGCACAGAAGAAAGTGATCTATGGATTACAGCTTTTTAAATGTTGCTCTATACACTAAGGTGTTCATTGGTTTGAGAAAGTGCACAGTGGATCAATGGGCATAAAGGTCCTGGAGCTTGGCATTGGGGCCATGAATGGCTGGAGTGGGTGGGTGGAAGGCAGAGCTTGGCATAGGGAGAATGAAGGGCCATAGTTGGTGGATAGGAGTAGGGATCACTTGGCATGAGGAGGACCTTTTGAAGTTGCCTTTCAAAAAGTTCCCTCATGGGGACTATAATTAGCAACTCCTGTGAGGGGCTGTGTACCACAATGGAGCTGGCCAGATCGAGAATGTCAGACGCAGGCTTATCAGGGACCAGCCCGAACCCCTTAAAGGCACTCCTGAAAATCGCACAACCCCGGGAATGGGGTCAGGAATCTCGGAATCGAGACCGACCTGCCATTTTTAAAGGGTTCCCAAGTCAACCCGACTCGGTGGAAATCCAGACCTACAACTCAGAAGCAGGATGTTATTCTCCATACAAGCTGCTGCCCTAAACCCTTGGGGCCCACCTTGTTACAGTATCGATTTATTCCTTATTCCTGCAATCATCTTCATGTTCTCTTTCTCAGTTAATAACGCTGTTAATTCATGCCACTCTTTCACAACCCTCAGTGTAAAAGAACATTCCTCCTCTTCTCACACAATAACAGAAAGTTGTTGGAAGATCTCAACAGGTCCGACAGCATCTGTGGAGAGTGAATAGAGCCAATGTTTTGAGTTGGGATTTGACTGGAAACGGTGGCTCTATTCTTTCTCCACAGATACTGTCGGACTTGTTGAGATCTTCTAGCATTTTCTGTTTTTGCTTCACATTCCAGCATCCACGGGTATTTTGCCTTCGCTTTTCTCCTCTTCTCTGTCTTTTAAGCTTGTGTCTGTGTACCCTTCGTTTAGTTTATTTATTAGTATCACAAGTAGGATTACATTGACATCGCAATGAAGTTACTGTGAAAACCCCCTAGTCACCACACTCCGGCCCCTGTTGGGGTACACTGAGGGAGAATTTAGCACGGCCAATGCACCTAACCAGCACGTCTTTCGTACTGTGGTATGAAACTGGAGCACCCGGAGGAAACCCACACAGACACGGAGAGAATGCGCAGACTCTGCATAGACAGTGACCCAAGCCGGGAATCGAATCCAGGTCTCTGGAACTGTGAGGCAGCAGTGCTAACCACTGTGCCATCGTGCCACCCTTATTCTAGCCCTTTGATCACCTGGTTACGATACTGTTAGTGCTTCCCATACGTTCAACCATTTCTTAATTTAAATCTTCAGTGTGCAAGGCCCACAGAACCCAGACTGCGTTTAGCTAAAGCCACTTTGTTATTTTGTCATCCCAGTGCTTTTAGTTCTGCAATTTTGCTCTTTCAGCCATTCCAGTAAAGGACTTGGAGAGATATTCTGGGAACAATCTGATCATATTCCAGCCTGCAGCCATCTCAGTGCCAAGTTAACACATGATTTAGTGTTTGAGATTTGTCCTCCAGCAATCCTTGGCCTTTTCACTATTGATGCCGCTTTGCCTTCAAAACATGCACGGTTTCTATTTTAAAAAGCAAGAAGTCCCATCCGATTAATCAAGAAAAATGATTTCAGTCAAAGGTTGACTTATGTAGATAGAGAAGATGCAATTAGATAGTAGACCCTATCCCACACCTCTGGTAGCCATAGCAACCGACAGCCAGTTGGAACAATCCACTTGAGGTGGGACAACATTTTTGAAGGAGTTAACAATGACCTAATACGTACAAAGTATTAGCTCGGCGTAACACAAAGCAACAGTAAAATCAAGAGATTTGGATGGATTATTTGTGGGCATCTGGTGATGATTAAAAAGTAACAATTTATTCATAGGATTGAGATAATGTCCTAATCTGAAGTTTAAACGGTTCCTCATCCACCACTGAAACCATTGCAAGATATCCTTGCTAGTGAGCGGCACGGTGGCACAGTGGTTAGCACTGTTGCCCCACGGGGCCAGGGACCCGGGTTCAATTCCGTCCTCAGGTGACTGTCTGTGTGGCGTTTGCACGTTCTCCCCGTGGGTTTCCTCTCACACTCCAAAGATGTGCTGGTTAAGTCAATTAACCATGCTAAATTGCCCCTTGGTGCCGGGGAATTAGCAGGGTAAATATGTAGGGTTATGGGAATAGGGCCTGGGTGGGAATGTTGTCAGTGCAGACTCGATGGGCCAAAAGGCCTTCTTCTGCATTGTAGGGATTCTATGATTCCCGCTGGTGTTATAAATGCAGGCTGATAA
The DNA here is from genome assembly GCF_964213995.1 of Mustelus asterias. Lineage (NCBI taxonomy): Eukaryota > Metazoa > Chordata > Chondrichthyes > Carcharhiniformes > Triakidae > Mustelus > Mustelus asterias. Next base: position 92,565,089 of record NC_135813.1, on the reverse strand, counting down.
TTGCATTCCTGTTTGGAGGTTTGCATTATTGCTGGGGTGAGGTTTAAAGTTACAAGTAGGCTTGCAATAACGCTGCAATGAAGTTACTGTGAAGATCCCCTAGTCGCCACACTCCAGCGCCTGTTCGGATACACTGAGGGAGAATTTAGCATGGCCAATGCAACTCACCAGCACGTCTTTCAGACTGTGGGAGGAAACCGGAGCACCTGGAGCAAAGCCACACAGACATGGGGAGAATATGCAGACTCCGCACAGGTAATGACTCGAGGCCGGAATCGAACCCGGGTCCCTGGCATTGTGAGGCAGCAATGCTCACCACTGTGCCAATGTGCTGCCAAAAAGGAACTGCGCTACGGTGCGACGAGGTTGCGAGAGAGAATGGTTTTGGTCGAATTCTCAATTATGCGGAATTTTCTAAATGATGAAGATGTATTTTCTACGTCTGATGCTCCTGGTACCAATTCAGCAGATGAATGGCAGAATTTATGTTGGGTTAAATGACATAGTGTTGTAGATTTTATTTGCTTTTTGTGTTATGGAATAGAACAGATCACACTGAATCACGATTCAGGAAGCTCCACAGGCTTTGCTCATTTTTTGAAAGCAGTTTTCTTAACTCTTGGACTTTTCTGTAGTATGTGCAATGTCCTGGACACCAGGGGACATGAGGAAAAACCCTTTTTACAGAGAGGGTGGTGGGTGTCTGGAATTCGTGCCCTGAGTTGATGGTGGAGGCAGAGACCCTAAACTCTTTTTAAAAGTATCTGGATCTTTACTTTAAGTGCTGTAAGCTACAGGGCTATGGGTCAGGTGCAGGAAAGTGGGACCTGGCTGTTGTTGGGTTGGTATGGACAAGATGGGCTGAATGGCCTCCTTCTGTACTGTAACTTTTCCATGGTTCTGTGGTTCTTGTCCCATATAATTGAGGATGCTGGGGCCTTGTAGAGTTGCAGAGTGATTGAGTGTTCTGGATTTTTTTTTGCACCCTCCACTCCCATCTCCTATTTCTCATCTAAATATTATTGCTTTCTTCCCTCTCCCTCTTGTCCCAGGAACTCCAGTTTTACTGTTCCCTCTGTGAAGACACTAGATGTGAGATGGTCTTTAACAGAGGAGTAGAAGTGTAGATTCACATTTGCTCGGCTGCTTTATGCCTGTTGTCACCATAACAAGTCCTGACTGCTGAGTTTTCAATCCTGTTATTGGAAAAGCATGCCCATTTCCCATTATTTTCCATTAGAGATTGGTGTCCCAAACAGCGTGCCACGAAGTAGAGTGGTATTTTAAACTGCTTCCCATTAATTAGTGAATGGCATTAAACCCACGAGAAAGTTTTTATTTGATTTGATTTATTGTCACATGTATTAGTGAAAAGTATTGTTTCTTGCACGCTATACAGACAAAGCATCCCCTACATAGAGAAGGAAAGGAGAGGGTGCAGAATATAGTGTTACAGTTATAGCTCGGGTGTAGAGAAAGATCAACTTAATACGAGGTACGTTCATTCAAAAGTCTGATGACAGCAGGGAAGAAGCTGTTCTTAAATTGGTTGATAAGTGTCCTCAGACTTTTGTATCTTTTTCCCAACGGAAGAAGGTGGAAGAGAGAATGTCCGGGGTGCGTGGGGTACTTGATTATGCTGTCTGCTTTTGCGAGGCAGTGGGAAGTGTAGACAGAGTCAATGGATGGGAGGCTGGTTTGCGTGATGGACTGGGCTTCGTTCACAACCCTTTGTACTTTTTTATGGTCTTGGACAGAGCAGAAGCCATACCAAGCTGTGATACAACCAGAGAAAATGCTTTCTATTGTGCGTCTGTAAATGTTGGTGAGAGTTGTAGCTGACATGCCAAATTTCCTTAGCCTCCTGAGAAACTAGAGGCGTTGATGGGCTTTCTAACTATAGTGTCGGTATGGAGGGACAATAGGGTGAACTGGACACCTAGAAACCTGAAGCTCTCGACCATTTTCACTTTGTCCCCGTTGATGCAGAGAGGGACACTACACTTCCTGACTATCTCCTTCATTTTGCTGACATTGAGGGAGAGATTATTGTCATCGCACCAGTTCACCGGATCTTCTATCTCTTTCCTGCACTAGTTCACCAGATTTTCTATCTCTTTCCTGTGCTCCATCTCATCATTATTTGAGATCCGACCCACTACAGTGGTATCAGCAAACTTGAAAATCGAGTTGGAGGGGAATTTCGCCACAAAGTCAGAGGTGTATACGGAGTATAGTGAGGAGCTGAGAACACAACATTGTGAGCCATCGGTGTAAAGGTGCTTTACGGTGCATTTGGTGGATTGAGAAGCCCTCTGTTGTAGGGCCCAGCCCGGTGAAACAGGAATGAGCCACGTCTCCGTGAAACAGAGTACATGGCAGTCACTCAGTTGCCTTTAAAAAGTGTGTCTGGCTTTAAGTTTGTCTCGCTTGTTTTCCAGAGATTGGACGTTTGCTCGGAGTAAGCTGGGGAGGGGGGCCTTGGGATGGGTTGTTTCACTCTCGGCTGCAGACCTGCATGTTTCCCATGCTTCCTGCAGTGACTGGTTCTTTTTGTACTAAGCTGCATCCCATTAATTAGCGAGTTACATTAAATTACTTCCCATCGACAAGAGAGTGACACTAAATTTTTTTCCTGTTCACTGCAGCTTGACATTGAACCACTTCTCGTGAACTACAGCCTGACATTAAAATGTATTCCATTAACCAGTGAATGACATTCAACTCATTAATTAGAGAGTGATGTTAAACTGTTTCCCATTAACGAGAGAGTGATGTTCCATTGATTTAACAGTGCCATCTTAAACTGTTTGTGGTTGATGGGAGTGACAATCAAACTTTTTGCATTCATCAAAGAATGCCATTCCTAACCAATGTCTATTGATTAAGAAATGATACCCCATGCTGCTTACCTTTAAATCAGAGAGATATTCTAATCACACTCTTGAAGCATCTTTGACAAGTTAATATTCACCTGTTTCTTTTAAAGAAATATTGCTTACTTTGTTCGCAGAGTGCATTCAGAGCTTAGCACTGATTGGTAAAATCTATTTATCTTAGAAGTTCTCAAGTTCAAGTTTATTTATTATTGTCACAAGTAGGCTTACATTAACACTACAGTGAAGTTACTGTGAAAATCCCCTAATCACCACACTCCGGTGCCTGTTCGGGTTCACTGAGGGAGAATTTAACGTGGCCAATGCACCTAACCAGCATGTCTTTCGGATCATGGGAGGAAACCAGAGCACCCGGAGGAAACCCACACTGATAACATGCAGACTCCGCACAGACAGCGACCCAAGCCAGGAATTCAACCTGGGTCCCTGGCGCTGTGAGGCAGCAGTGCCAAACACTGTGCCACCATGCCACCCTTCGTTTTAACAATCTGTAACAAAGCCGTGCTTAATTGTATAGTTAAATAAAACATCTGTTTCCAGCTTTTAGATTTTATTTTTAAAATTGTGTTGCTTTGGAGAAAGTGGCTTACTGAGTTCACTGATCATCTGTGAATTTGGAAGGGTAGCCATAGACATAAAGGGACAGCAGCACAGTGCTGATCATTGATACAAAGTGCCCACAATGACTAACACCCATGTACACTGCAAGAGGGCACAGACTCAAAGTGAGGGATGGTCGGTTTATGGGAGGCATGCAGGGAAAGTTTTTCACACAGAGGGTGGTTGGTGCTTGGAATGCACTGCCAGTGGAGGTGGTGGAAGCAGGCACATTAGCAATACTTAAGGCATATCTTGATGGACACATGAACAGGAGGCAGACAGAAGGATAGAAGCTGCATATTGGCAGAGGCTTGGTGGGCTGAAAGGCCTGTTCCTGGGCTGTATTGTTCTTTGATCTTTGTAAAGTGACAGAAAATATACCAGGGTGCTGCACAGAGGATAAAGAGCTTTTGCTGAGCTTGTGGGAGAGTTTGAGCAGGTTCCCAAACACGTTTGGTTGTAAGATTGGAAAGTAGGAGAATGAAGAGGTGAACTTATTGAGGTGTATAAAACCATGAGGGGCATAGATAGGATGAACACACATAGTTTTTTTCCCAGGGAAGGGGAATTGAAAACTAGAGTTCATAGGTTTAGGGTAAGAGAGGAAAGATTTAAAAGGGACCAGAGGGGCAACTTCTTCATGCAGAAGGTGGTGCGTGTATGGAATGAGCTACCAGAGAAAGTGGTGAGGCAGGTTCAATAGCAACATTTAAAAAGCATTTGGATAAGTACATGGATGGGAAAGGATTAGAGGGATATGGGCCAAACGCAGGCAATTGGGAGTAGATGGGAGGGCACCATAGTCGACATGGACTTGTTGGGCCGAATGGCCTGTTTCTGTGCTGTATTGCTGCGTGACTTTATGGACAGAATTTTACTGCCCCGCCCGCCACGGGGATCGGTGCGGGCGAGGGGCGGACAATGGAAAGGTCCATTGACCTCGGTAGGGATTTTACGCTTTTGGGATGAGTGAGGTCGTAAATTCCTGCTCTATGACTCTATGGCTAGGTTTTTACTAGCCATTTTAGTAGCCATGGCATATGCCACCCATCGATAGGTGGAGCGAGCTGGTAAAATCACGCCAGAACTGAAAAATCAGGATCACGGAAATTCCGGCCATGGTGTTACATAGAACATAGAACAGTACAGCACAGAACAAGCCCTTCGGCCCAAGATGTTGTGCCGAGCTTTATCTGAAACCAAGATCAAGCTATCCCACTCCCTATCATCCTGGTGTGCTCCACGTGCCTATCCAATAACCGCTTAAATGTTCCTAAAGTGTCTGACTCCACTATCACTGCAGGCAGTCCATTCCACACCCCAACCACTCTCTGCGTAAAGAACCTACCTCTGATATCCTTCCTATATCTCCCACCATGAACCCTATAGTTATGCCCCCTTGTAATAGCTCCATCCACCCGAGGAAATAGTCTTTGAACGTTCATTCTATCTATCCCCTTCATCATTTTAGAAACCTCTATTAAGTCTCCCCTCAGCCTCCTCCACTCCAGAGAGAACAGCCCTAGCTCCCTCAACCTTTCCTCATAAGACCTACCCTCCAAACCAGGCAGCATCCTGGTAAATCTCCTCTGCACTCTTTCCAGCGCTTCCACATCCTTCTTATAGTGAGGTGACCAGAATTGCACACAATATTCCAAATGTGGTCTCACCAAGGTCCTGTACAGTTGCAGCATAACCCCACGGCTCTTAAACTCCAACCCCCTGTTAATAAAAGCTAACACACTATAGGCTTTCTTCACAGCTCTATCCACTTGTGTTGCTGGCAGAATTCTGTGTGTTTGGAATCTATTTATATTCTGTGGGAGTTACTGGCTGGGTCACAATTATTGCCCATCCCTAATTGCCCTTGAATGGAAAGGCTTTGCTCGGCCATTTCAGAGGGCATTTAAGAGGCAACGACATTGCTGAAGACCAGTCCAGGTAAGGACTGCAAATCTCCCTGAAAGGAATGGTTATCAGTAGACTTCTACTTCCAGATCTATTTTTAACTTGAATTCAAGTTTCACAATTCACCATGCTGGGGTTCAAACCCTGATCCCCAGAACATGGGGCGGCACGGTAGCACAGTGGGCGGCACGGTAGCACAGTGGTTAGCACTGCTGCTTCACAGCTCCAGGGACCTGGGTTTGATTCCCGGCTTGGGTCACTGTCTGTGTGGAGTTTGCACTTCCCCTTGTGTCTGCGTGGGTTTCCTCCGGGTGCTCCGGTTTCCGCCCACAGTCCAAAGATGTCCGGGTTAGGTTGATTGGCCAGGTTAAAAATTGCCCCTTAGAGTCCTGAGCTGCGTAGGTTAGAGGGATTAGCGGGTAAATATGTGGGGGTAGGGCCTGGGTGGGATTGTGGTCGGTTCAGACTCGATGGGCCGAATGGCCTCCTTCTGCACTGCAGGGTTTCTATGATTTCTATGAACATTACCTGGGGTCTCTGGATAGCAATATAGTGATAATACCACAATGCCACCACTGCGTCCCCTTTATTCATGGAAGATGGCTAGTATTGTCTCCAGGTGGTGCTCCTGGTATCAATTTAAAAAATGACAAGAATAATCTTGGGTTAAATTACATACAGCGTATGTTTTGTTTTGTTATGTAGGAATAGATCAAAATGAATCACAATGAAATCATAGAAAGAAATCATAGAAACCCTACAGTGCAGAAGGAGGCCATTCGGCCCATCGAGTCTGCACTGACCACAATCCCACCCAGGCCCTACCCCCACATATTTACCCGCTAATCCACGCATCTCAGAACTCTAAGGGGCAATTTTTAACCTGGCCAATCAACCTAACCCGCACATCTTTGGACTGTGGGAGGAAACCGGAGCACCTGGAGGAAACCCACGCAGACACGAGGAGAATGTGCAAACTCCACACAGACAGTGACCTGAGCCGGGAATCGAACCCGGGACCCTGGAGCTGTGAAACAGCAGTGCTAACCACTGTGCTACCGTGCCGCCCCTCAGAAAGAGGCCATTCGGCTCATCGAGCCTGCACCAACCACAATCCCACCCAGGCCCTATCCGCATATCCCTACATATTTACCCACTAACCCCTCTTAACCTATGCATCCCGGGACACTAAGGGGCAATTTAGCATGGCCAATCAACCTAGCCCGCACATCTTTGGACTGTGGGAGGAAACCGGAGCACCCGGAGGAAACCCACGCAGACACAAGGAGAATGTGCAAACTCCACACAGACAGCGACCCGAGCCGGGATTCGAAACCAGGTCCCTGGAGCTGTGAAGCAGCAGTGCTAACCACTGTGCTACCGTGCCGCCCACAACTAGTGAACTAGTCCACTCATGTGTTCCTAATTAATTCAAACCTAATTTGAGAGAGAAAATGACCATTGTTAGAAATTTAAATAAAATGTTGGAAATGCACTGCAGGTCAAACTGCAATTGAAAGTGAAAGATTGTTTTTTGATGGGGTCCTTCATTCCCTCTGGCTAGTTAACAGAATAAAAATGCTTGCGTTTATAATGCACCTTCCCCTAATCTTGCTAAGTGCTTCATGCAATTAATTGAAGTCCAGTGACTTGCTCTACACACAAACATATGGCAAAGGATCTCTTTGGAAATATGAAGCTGTCTTTCTCTTTTGCAGGCTGCCTGATCTGTTTTGTAATTCCAAGTTCCAATAATTTGCCCTTAGTGGTATTTTGGTATTAATAACAATGCTTACTTCTCAGTTTCTCTCTACCCACAGGAGTAGGCCATTTAGCCCTTGAGTCTGTCTTGCCAGTCAATCAGATTGATCAACGAGCTCACTCCAGTTACCCACCCTTGCTCCATACCTCTTAAAACCTTTCATACTGGCTAGCACTGCTGCCTCACAGCGCCAGCGTCCCAGGTTCGATTCCCGGCTAGGGTGACTGTATCTGCGGAGTTCTCCCTGTGTCTGCGTGGGCTTCCTCCGGGAGCTCTGGTTTCCTCCCACAATCCGAAAGAAGTGCTCATTAGGTGCATTGGCCGTGATAAATTCTCTCTCCCGAACTGGCGCCGGAGTGTGACGACTTGGGGATTTTCGCAGTAACTTCATTGCAGTGTTAATGTAAGCCTACTTGTGACATTAACAAATAAACTTTAAAAACCCATATCCCTTGATCCCTTTAGCCCCAAGAGCTAGATCTAATTTCTTCTTGAAATCAGACAACATTTTGGCCTCAACTACTTTCTGTGGTGGTAAATTCCACACATTCACTACCCTCTGGGTTAAGAAATTTCTCCTCACCAGAGTCCTTTATATGCGGCCTGTGGTGCATTAGCTTTTATGATTATTTTGTGTACCTTTTTATAACATTTTAATTACTGTTGTATATGGACCCTTCCATCCCCCCAGTCCCCTACCAAGTCCCTTTGGATTTCCATTGTCATAATTCAGAAAGTATTTAGTTCTGTTCTTTTGGGTCCACAAATTCTTCCCTACTTTTAAAAGAATATTCTCCCACAGGATGTAGGCATACTGGATAGGCCAAAATTTATTGCCCATCCTGAGTTGCCCTTGAGATGGTCATGGTGAGACACCTTCTTGAACTGTGGTACAGATACACAAGGGAGACCCAGGATTTTGACCCAGTGACAGTGAAGGAACGGTGATATATCTCCAAGTCAGGATGGCGTGTGGTTGGGAGGAGAACTTGCTGGTGGTGCTTTTGCCGTGCATCTGCTGCTCTTGTACCTTCCAGGTGGGAGAGGTCATGGGTTTGGAAGGTGCTGTCGAAGGAGCCTCTGTGAATTACTTGTAGTGCATCTTGTAGACGGTACACACGGTTGCTACTGTGATTCAGTGGCGAAGGGAGTGAATGTTGGAGGTGGTGGATGGGGTACCAATCAGGAAGGTTGCTTCGTCCTGGATTGTGTCAAAGTTGTTGAGTGCATGTTTAAAAGGTTGGCACGAATGTCATGAGGAGTCTCCAGTCAAGCTGAATCGTATCCCCCCTGTCTGTGTGCTGACTGAAATGGAAAGTTTGGACCTGCTATAACAGTATCTGTTCCAGAGCTTCCATTTTCAATGCACTTTTCTCTTAATCTAGTTAAAACCTCATGGCTCAGAGTTAGTGATCAGCAGTGAAGGGAGGGCAGTCGCCTATAACCTACACGTAAGTCCCACTGGGAGATCTTATGATCTCTGCTGTGAGAACATGAACTCGATCCCCCTGCAATGACACTGGCATTGTTTGCAGCATTCTATACTGGCGCCTCCCAATCTGGAGCTGCAGTGATGTCATCGAGCTCTCCCAGCAGCCAATCAATTTAAAGGATTTTCACAGACAGCCAAACAGGAAAGGAAAAACACAAAAATAAAATCACCTTTAAACATTTTTACATGAAGCAAATAAAAGATTTGGGACATACAACGTGGCTCAAAGATAGAAGTTAAAGTATTCTAAAATAAGTTTTTTTCAGATTATTAATTTAAAAGTTTAACTTTTAAAAAATACAAATTAATTAGACAACAACACTTCAACATTGTCAAGACATTGAATGTATTCAAGAGACGGCTAGATAGCAATTGGGGCGAATGGAATCAAACGTTATGGGAGAAAGAAGGATTAGGCTATTGAGTTGGACGATCAGCCATGATCGTGATGAATGGCGGAGCAGGCTCGAAGGGCCAAATGGCTCCCTCCTATCTTCTATTTTTCCATGTTTCACAACTGTAAAATTCTTATCAAGGCCAGTTCTGTCATTCTTCAAATAGTAATAATCCTATTTTGCAGTTAAAAACCCAGATACACCAGATTGAACAAGATGTAATTTTGTTTGAAAGGTTTCTGGATGCACTGTGATCGCAGGGAAGGTGTATTTCTCGCTGAGAGGGAGGGGGATACACAATGCAGCCTGTGTCAGAGCCCTGGGTGACTGAATACAACTTCAGCATTTCCCTGTTGAGCTGCACAGGCCCAACATCCTGAAGTTGCATAAAAGCAAAATACTGCGGATGCTGGAATCCGAAACAAAAACAGAAAACTGCTGGAAAATCCCAGCAGGTCTGACTGTATCTGTGGAGAGAGAATAGAGCCAACGTTTCGAGTGTGGACCAGACTCAAAATGTTCGAATCATAGAATCATACAGTGCAGAAAGAGGCCATTCGACCCATCGAGTCTGCACCAACCACAATCCCACCCAGGCCCTATCCACATATCCCTACAAATTTACCCACTAACCCCTCTAACCTATGCATCCCGGATCACTAAGGGGCAATTTAGAATGGCCAATCAACCTAGCCTGCACATCTTTGGACTGTGGGAGGAAACTGGAGCACCTAGAGGAAACCCACCAGACACAGGGAGAATGTGCAAACTCCGCACAGACAGCGACCCGAGCCGGGATTCAAACCCAGGTCCCTGGAGCTGTGAAGCAGCAGTGCTGACCACTGTGCTACCGTGCCGCCCATAGCTCTAATCTCTCTCCACAGATGCTGCCAGACCTGCTGAGGTTTTCCAGCATTTTCTGTTTTTCTTTTGATTTCCTCACCTGCAGTCAGTTTCAAAGTTCTCATGATGGCTAGCAGTAACAGTTCGCTGTCAAAGTCCACCCCATCCTTTCTGGACTGTCAGGTATGATGGTGCCAATGAGAATTCTGAATAAGTATTCTAACATAAATAGGGGTAATCAAGATGGTAACTACTTTTATCACATAAGTACCGGGATTTGAGTTTATTAACATATGCTGTGGACCAGAGTAGCTTTACTCTCCAGGCTTTCCAACCTCATAGCGATGGCTTGGCTTCTTGGGTTAGGATGTGAGCCCAGAAATCAAAGTCATGGGTTTAAGATTAATTGGCCTGAGGCAAGTCTTGTGGTTAGAACAGACATTTTTCCCACAGAGCAAAAGTCGATATGTGAAACAAACTGTCGGCAAAGCTTTCGAGTCTCAGATGAATAAATTCTTTAGTAAGGTATTTGTAGGGTGTCGGATACTGTTTGGTAGGTCTTAATGAAATCTCTGTCGTCTTAAGTAACTTAATTGCCCATATTTATTACCTACACCAGCTATGTACATATATACAGTAGAGGGTTCAAGCTAAGAGCTGCCTCCATGCTTGCTTGCGCACATGGCTTTGTCCAACACTAGGTGTGGATCATGTGATCCTTTACATCACTATGTGGGTGGAACTGTATGGAATCCCCGAAATGTGCTCGACCATTATACTACATAAGGAACCAAAATTCTGGTTGAGAATGTATTTTGAGGTCAGAGCATTGACTGAAATCATCAAATACTCAGTGGGATATGATAGTTTCCGTGTTGGTACTTTTTTGGGAACAGATCCATGTGGAGAGAGGGCCAAGGTCGAACAACAGAGATTTCCAAATGGAGCGATCTGCTGGTGTTTCTCTCAGTGATCTTTGATAACAAGGAGTATTTGTGGAAATTTCCTCCAGGTTATTAAATGTGTGAGGTTGAATCCATTGTAGACGGTCTACCCAATGAACAGGCTTATTCTGTTCTATATGTGCATGCAGATATTTCTCTTTCTGGAGTTTTTTCCAGATGGTTCAGCTGGCAGTATGGGAGGTGGGGAATCCTTGCATCCAGAGATTTTTCAGCAGAATAAAGCTGGTGCGCTGATGTGCCATTTAAATATCAAAAGGGGCAGTAAAGAACTTCTTGTGGTTAAAAATCCATTTGTAGGCTGGTCCAGTTGTGACTCAAAGAGACTCTTTCTCTCTTGCCTCCAACAGTTGGAAGAAAGCAAGACTCATTGTGCCGAGACAGAGAAGATTTACAAATCCACAATGCAGGAGTTGGAAAACCTTCATGTTCAGTTCGAAAACATTCAGAGAAACAAGAATACGGTAAGGACAAATATTGCTTGACTCTGCCTCCAGTCCAATGGCCAGTTTCCTTTTGGTTTGATGTATTTTTGTCACATGTATTGGGATACACTGAAAAGTATTGTTTCTTGCACGCTATACAGACAAAGCATACCTTTCATAGAGTACATAAGGGTGAAGGAAGGGAGAGGGTGCAGAATGTAATGTTACAGTCACAGCTAGGGCGTAGAGAAAGATCAGCTTAATATATGATCGGCCCATTCAAAAGTCTGATGGCAGCAGGGAAGAAGCTATCCTTGAGTTGGTTGGTACCTGACCTCAGACTTTTGTATCTTTTTCCCAACAGAAGAAGGTGGAAGACAGAATGTCCAGGGTGGGTGGGGTCCTTGATTACGCTAGCTGCTTTTCCGAGGCAGCAGGAAGTGTAGATGCAGCCAATGGATGGGAGGCTGGTTTGCGTGATGGACTAGGCTTTGTTCACGACCTTTTGTAGTTACTTGCGATTCTGCATATCCTCAGCAGATGATTCTCCTCTTTGTCCAACTGCTGCTTATTTAACCTCAAACTTTCATTGGGTTTCACGACCATTAAAGCAGCACGTCAGGATGCTCCTCGCAAAGTAATTATCATGAGCAAATTATAAGCTGTCTTACCCAAGGCTTCTATCGTATGATTGGCATACTTACATTTATTAACTGGGTAGAATGCCCAGCGTCAGAGGATTAGAGAGTTAGCACTTAAATAACTTCATCTTAAAACAGGCATTGCCGTTCTGCACACTGTGGGAAATGAACAAAAAAAATCAAAGCAACGCTTAATTCCCCATGTGAATTAAAGCTGCCTCATTAACTCTGGCTATGGTGAATTGAAAGCCCCTTCAGTCATACTTGACAATCTCTTCCTGTCTTTTTGATCCTTATCCCTGCCTATACTTCAGGAAGTCAAAGGATTGTCATTCCCGGGGAAAAGAAACAGATAAGAATATCTGAAATGTTCCGCTCAGATCCGTTTTGCTCTGTTTTACTTTCTGCTTCTGTTTTGCGTTTGTCTGATGTATTACCTCGTCTTGTCTGCGCGCCGCTCACCATTAAAGCTGGCACATCAAATGCATGCACCTCGATCTATCCTCACTAAGCTTCTCATCACAACATCAAAAAGAATTATCCTTTATCATTTAGAAATAAAAGGAATCGCGTCGTCTGTGATCACCATTTTCTGATGCTTTCACTCATCTTGCCTTGTGGCACAGTGGTGAGCACTGCTGCCTCACAGCGCCAGGGACCTGGGTTCGATTCCCAGTTTGGGTCACTGGAGTTTGCATGTTCTCCCCGTGTCTGTGTGGGTTTCCTCCGGGTGCTCCAGTTTCCTCCAACAGCCCAAAGATGTGCAGGTTAGGTTGATTGGCCATGCTAAATTGACCCAGGTTTCGGAGGGGATAGCAGGGTGAATATATGGGGTTGCGGGGATAGGGTGAGATTATTGTCAGTGCAAGCTCAATGACCTCCTTCTGTACTGTAGGTATTCTATTATATAATGATAGAATGATGCAGCACAGGACGAGATAATTCTTGTGTCTGTACCACGGGTTTAACTCACAATCTGGGGGCTACTCGACCTGTTTTTTCCCCTCTGGTGACCGTTTTCATAGAATCCCTGCGACACAGAAAGAGGCCATTCGGCCCATCGAACCTGCACCGACAACAATCCTACCCAGACCCTATCGCTATAACCCCATATATTTACCCTGCTAATCTCCCTGACACTAAGCGTCAATTTGGCATGGCCAATCAACCTACCTTGCACATCTTTGGAGGAAACTGGAGCACCCGGAGGAAACCTATGCAGACACTGGGAGAAAGTGCAAACTCCACACAGACAGTGACCCGAGGCCAGAATTGAACCCGGGTTCCCAGCGCTGTAAGGCAGTACTGCTAACCACAGTGCCACCGTGCTGCCCACGGGTGTATTTCACCCCCCCCCGTAAACAAACACACACACACGCCTCGAGTCATGCCATTCCCTTCAGCTCAGCTTTAATTTCATCCGTTTAACAATTTCCATAAACATCGTTCCTTGGCATCTTTTTACCCACTACCGCCTTTCATAACACATTAGAGAAGGTTAGAGAATTCTTCCCCCCTCACTGCCTAACCTCCTTCACCATCCTGACCTCCTCTAGCCCCTGATCTTTGAAACTCCCACCCCCAAACTCTGACCTTTGGGGGTCAGCGTCATACACCTGACCCCCAACTCATTACCCCGATTCGCCTCAACTAAGCTTCTGACCACACTTGCTTTTCCTTTTACTTTCACTTCAGACTGTCCTGGAATCAGGCAGATTTACGGTTTGTGGGGCCTTGCGCTTAGCTTCATTTCTTGGTGACAGGCCCACCTGAAGTTGGGTTAATCCCAGCAGCGGCAGAATGAGGCCAGGAGATCCTTAATTGGCCACTTGAGGGCCTCAATTGTTGGTGGGGCAGGAGGGTCAACCATGGGCCTTCCTGTGCAAAACTTAATTTGGCCGGAAGCGTGAAGAGGGCATGATTTGCATACGTCGCCATCTACCGAAACGTATGACATCTTCACATCCAAGCTCACCACCAGCAAGAGCACAAGATTTCACTCGTTATTGGAACATTCCAAAGGCTCAGTCCCAGGCGGCGGAACCTCACCTGTTTTGTAGATCAGTCGGAGGGAGGAATTGTTAGTCGCCCATTTTCCAGATGCTCCCAATCGAACAATATAACTGAAGTGGCAGAGCGGGGAACGGCTCAAATAGGTGGATTTGAGGAAAGGTCCCGGATGCGGTGCGTATGGTGTCTGGTTCAGCCAGGCATGCAGAGGCAGAGGGAGATAATGGAAGATTTTAAAGTTGAGTTAGTCTGTCCTTCAGTGAGATTTCTATCTGTTTGGTGGCAGGCTGATGAGCAGCTATACCAACTGGAGCACGAAAAGGCTGATCTGTTGAAACGTCTTGAGGAAGACCAGGAGGACCTGAATGGACTTATGAAGAAACACAAGGATCTCATTGCTCAGGTAAGCAGACTCCTTCGTCTATCTGTGCTGGGTGACCCTTAACATTGATAAATACTCAAGTGGTGAACGTGTTTCCTTTGGAGCTTTGACTCATGTTAATTATATAAAATCTAGAAATGTCTTAAAGTCATTTTCTTTGAATTTAAGTTAAGTTTATTTATTAGTCACAAGTAGGCTTACATTAACACTGCAATGAAGTTACTGTGAAAATCCCTCAGTCACCACACTCTGGCGCCTGTTCGGGTACACTGAGGGAGAACTTGGTGCCAATGCACCAAACCAGCATATCTTTCAGACTGTGGGAGGAGACTGGAGCACCTGGAGGAAACCCACGCAGACACGGGGAGATCCTCACTGGGAGGCAGGGAGGAGAGTTGTACAATCGCATAGTTTATTCTGTCTGAACCTTTATTGTAAATGCCTCTTTATCGTTGGCAATAAATGCTTTGTTACTTTGAGCCACATCGAGTTGCCCTCGATTTAGTGCACCAACCTTTCCTCATAACTCTCTCCCCATTCCAAGCATCAGTCAGGCGAACCCTCGCTGAACTATTTCTAACGCATTTACAGTCTTTCTTCAGTAAGGAGGCCAAAACTGTACAAATATGATTCGCAATTTAGAGCAGCACGGGAGCACAGTGGTTAGCACTCATAGCGCCAGGGACCCGGGTTCAATTCTGACCTCAGGTGACTGTTTGTGTGGAGTTTGCACATTCACCTTGTATCTGCGTGCTTTTCCTCTGGGTGCTTCATAGAGGGAAAAAATAAATGCAGCTTTTGTGATGACGCTGTGCCTTTAAGAAAAACATTTACATCATATTTCTTGTAGGGAGTATGTTTGGAATTCAGCCCAAGCCTGAATATTGTCCAGGTTTGCCGCATGCAAGTTTCTTGCACTGAAAATATTTCCAATGACAAAATCTTCTTCAGGAGAGACCTTGCAGTTTCATGCATATTAAACGTGACTTTGATATTAATTTTTGTTTGATTTATCAAATTCTAACTCCCTTCATTCTTCACCACTAGTCGTCCAATGACATTGCACAGATACAGGAGCTGCAACGTCAGTTGGAAGAAGCTACAAGGGAAAAACAAAGTTTCGAAGAAAAGGTAGGAGGTTTAATGCCAACATCTGTGACGTCAGGGTTGGTTTCAGGTTAATGAATTTAATTCTGAGATCAGTTGTGAGCATTTCTTTCTGAGTCTAAGAGCACACGTAGACTTAGTAGCTGTTCTGCCTCCTGTACCTGCACTGTGAAAATTTGTACAATTGCATGTAACCTTTGCGCTACAGTAATGGATAGACCTTACAGTGAGCTGCACATTATTTTGATATTCTAGCAGGAAGTTAACGTCTCCAAAGATCAAAGATTAATGCATTATTAAGGGCAAAAACCAATGTCACTATTCATGACCGCATTAGTGTTGAGGTGTTTTTTTTTAAACCGGTAAAATTGGGACACATCTTCAACCTTTTTAATGAGCCATTAAATGACACACGGTTAGGGGCTGAAAAGGGCAAAGGAATTACTTAGAACATAGAAAGCCACAGCACAAACAGGCCCTTCGGCCCACAAGTTGCGCTGATCATATCCCTACCTCTAGGCCTATCTATAGCCCTCAATCCCATTAAATCCCATGTACTCATCCAGAAGTCTCTTAAAAGACCCCAACGAGTTTGCCTCCACCACCACCGACGTCAGCCGATTCCACTCACCCACCACCCTCTGAGTGAAACACTTACCCCTGACATCTCCTCTGTACCTACCCCCCAGCACCTTAAACTTAAAGTGGACCAAGTCAACAACAGTTTCATTTTAAAACACCAATTCTCAAAGAAATGCCCTTACAAATTCCCTGTAAAAGCATGGATATTTGATGCTGAAATTTTTGATCCATCTGAAGAAGACGAAAATAATTATTGTTGAATGTTCATTAAAATCCAAGCCGTAATCTTACTCATCAATGGATCTTTTTTTTTTTCAAGCCTCTACTTCTGAGGGAATCCAGTTCCCAAATCTTCATTATAATTTTTGTTCCCTCTCACGGAATATTCTCTTGATCATTCACTTCTGACTCACGCACAGATGTCAGCTAATTTCATCTCTGAGTTGAGGTAAACCCTCCAGTAGAACACTGCATCTGCCTGAAGTCCAGGTAGATTCAACACGCGGCCAATTAGTCCCTAATGTGGTGACTGTAATAATGTTTACCTTCCTCGCAACAGTGGGTCTTGGCAAATAGCTTCCTCTATGGTTTCTGGAGCTGCCATTGTGATTCCTGATGCTCCGAAAGTTTGCTGGGGAGTGAATTTAGTGGTTCATTCCCTCTCTTTCTCTCTTGCTTTGCAACACTGCTTCACAGCACAAAGGAAAGAATCACTTGTCAACTCCTCACTGCAAGACAGAAATTAAGACTTAGAATTATAGAAGAATCATAGATTCCCTACAGGAGGCCATTTGGCCCATCTGGTAGGGATCTTACAGCTGCGCTCGCCCCAAGATCGGAAAAACCACCCGGGGTCAATGGACCTTTGCATGGTCTGCCCCTCGCTCACTACGATCCCTATGGCAGGCGGGACGGGAAAATTCCGCCCATAGAGTTTGCACTGACTCTCCGACAGAGTATCCCAGCCAGGCCCTTTCCTGTAACCCCATGCACTTACCCCACTAATCCCCCTAACTACATATCTTGGGACGACACCAAGGGGCAATTTAGCACGGCCAATCCACCTAACCTACTCATCTTTGGACTGTGGGAGGAAACTGGAGCATCCGGAAGAAACCCACGCAGACACGGGGAGAATGTGCAAACTCCACACAGACAGTGACCCGAGGCCGGAATCGAATCCGGGTCCCTGGTGCTGTGAGGCAGCAGTGCTAACCACTGTGCCACCCTGTTATCCCATCACTTGCCCAAGCACTCGCTATTGTAACATTTTAGAGTTTTTGATAGTGGTCTCCCAGCTCTCTGCTCGGATTGTGGTTCTCAACAGAATTCAGGGTAATACTGAAATAACCTAAATTTTCCACTCTGCCTAACTCAGATAAGTAACTGCTATTGGACTTCCATTTGTGATTGTGATCTTGTTATTTTTAAAAAATTCATTCAATGGAGGGGGGGTTCCATTGGCTGGGCCGGCATTTATTGCCCATCGCTAGTTGCCCTTGAGAAGGTGGTGGTGAGCTGCCTTCTCGAAACGCTGCATTCCCCGAGGTGTAGGTACACCCACAATGCTGTTAGGGAGGGAATTCCAGGATTTTGACCCAAGGACAGAGAAGGAACAGTGATATATTTCCAAGTCAGGATGGTGAGTGGCTTGGAGGGGAACATCCAGGTGGTGGTGTTCCCAGGTATCTGTTGCCCCTGTCCTTCCAGATGGTAGCGGTCGTGGGTTTGGAAGGTACTGCCTCAGGAGCCTTGGTGAATTCCTGCAGTGCATCTTGTAGATGGTTCATATTGGCTGAAGCCAATTAGAATTGAACTGAATTTGGGCCGATTGTACTTTTTAAATGTATAATTATCAGTGAGGGGCGGCACGGTGGCACAGTGGTGAGCACTGCTGCCTCACAGCGCCGAGGACCCAGGTTCAATTCCAGCCTCGGGTCACTGTCTGAGTGGAGTTTGCACATTCTCCCCGTGTCTGTGTGGGTTTCCTCCGGGTGCTCCAGTTTCCTCCCACACTCCAAAGATGTGTGAGTTAGGTTGATTGACCTTGCTAAATTAACCCTAGTGTCGGGGGATTAGCAGGGTAAATGCATGGGGTTATGGGGATAGGGCCTGGGTGGGATCATGGTCGGTTACAGACTCGATGGGCCGAATGGCCTCCTTCTGTACTGTAGGGATTCTATGGATTCTATGGAAGTGGTCAATATGCTTATATTTAGATGTCTTTATTGGACTTAAATAAAAAGAATGCACAATATAGGATAACAATACACAAAAGTGGCTTATCAAAATACCCATTTGCAGCATGCATTGTCATGGTAATGATGCTACTTTTCCACCCTCCAAAGTGGAATTAACTAACTTAATTAGGAAAAAAGGTGTATCTGCACCTCTGGCAAAAAGTTGACAATTACAGATATGTGTTATAGTCCATTCCTTGCAAAGTTATGAGGAGTCATATCACCCCCTTTGCCATTATCTGTGAAATGTGAAACTTAATCCCTCTATGCGTAATTAATCTTCTCAAATATACAGTTGCAGGTTGCTCAGAAAAGGATTGAGTATATGGAACACTCGATGGTGGAGCGTGGAATCGTAAGCCGTCAGGAAGCTGTCATCTGTGATCTCGAGAACAAGCTGGAGTTCCAGAGGGCGCAGCTGAAGAGATTTGAGGTAGACCTTTGTCTTTTTGTTTCATTCTGAATCCCTTTCTTATCCTTCCAGATGCCATTTGAATCCCTAAATCTGCCGAGATATCTCTTGCAAATCCAGACTGTTTGATTTAGGTTCCTGCAGTGGAATCAGGAATTATAATTCCCAGTACTCTCAGGAATTTTCGCAGTAGAATGGATTCAGGTGAATATCGACACCTTAAAAAAACAGAGGCTGAATTTCTGACCATATTTCGGGAGCATTTATTACACGGCTTCTGTGAAAGGGGAATGTTGTTTCATCTAGTTATGAGGTAAAGTTGCAAATCAATAATATGCAATGTAAATAATTAATCAAGGAGATGATATTTGAATGAGTGTAAACATCCAACCTATAGCAATTTTAATCGTAGAATCTCTACAGTACAGAACGAGGCCATTCGGCCCATCGAGCCTGCACTGAAAACAATTCCACCCAGGCCCTATCCCCATAACCCCACATATTTACCCTGCTAATCCCCCTGACACTAAGGGCAATTTAACATGGCCAATCCACCTAACCCCCACATCTAATCTGCACTCAGCATGGAAGCATAGAATCCCTACAATGCAGAAGGAGGCTATTCGACCCATCGAGTCTGCACCGACCACAATCCCACCAAGGCCCTATTCCCATAACCCCACATATTTACCCTGCTAATCCCCTGACACTAAGGGGGAATTTAGTATGGCCAATCCACCTAACCTGCACGCCTAACCCGCACTGCTGCCTCACAGCGCCAGGGACCCAGGTTCAATTCCGCCCTCAGGTCACTGTCCGTGTGGAGTTTGCACGTTCTCACCGTGTCTGCGCGCGTTTCCTCCGGGTGCTCCAGTTTCCTCCCACAGTCCAAAGATGTGTGAGTTAGGTTGATTGGCCATGCTAAATTGACCTTGGTGTCAGGGGGATTAACAGGGTAAATATGTGGAGTTATGGGGATGGAACCTGGTTGGGATTGTGGTCGGTGCAGACTTGATGGGCCGAATGGCCTTCTTCTGCACTGTCGGGTTTCTATGATTTCTATGATTCCATGATCTTTGGACTGTGGGAGGAAACCAGAGCACCCGGTGAGGCAACAATGCTAACCACTGTGCCACAGTGGTTCCTCCTCTTGGGGGCGGTTATGTTGACTGCAGGTTTTCTTTTCCACGAAGACACATTCACATTTCTCCTAGTTTTGTACGTGACGTACAGCCTGGAGATTTTTCCTTTTGCTGAAAGCTTTACGGGCAGAATTTTGTCGTCCCGCCCGCCACGGGAATCGGAGCGGGCGAGGGGTGGACCATGGAAAGGTCCGTTGACTTCGGGTGGAATTTTACAGTTTCGGGATGAGTGAGGCCATAAAATCCCACCCTACATTTATGATAGGCAATAAGTATCTCTCACATCTGTCACTGCTTCTGTGCTGAACTGCTGGGTGGATCCACCAGAGATCGCAGCATTGGAGTTGACCTGGCATTTTAAATGTTAATTGGATTCAAGCCGGTTGGCGAAGCCAAAACCGAGACACCGAGCTTTTCTTTATCGAGAGAGTTCATTGACTTTGTTCAGCCTCACAGCTCTCCTCCCAGACAGCCCAGCGCCCCCGTCATCCCCTGTTTATACTCTTTTCATAAAACTGATCATCAATAAATCAAGCAAAAATGAGATTGGGGCAGTGTAACAAAAATAATACCTCAAAAGGAAACTTAACTAATTAAACCAAAATGTCATTACTGGCGAATGGGGAGTGATGATGCATCCTGGCCCCCATGGGGCCTAACAGTCACAAAGGGCCTGGAGTGTACTGGCAGACTCCGTGTACTCCCTCTCCAAGCCCACCCTGCAAATGTCGTTGTGGTACAGGAGCAGACAGTTGGGTTGATCCACCTTTTATATCTTCTCGAAGACATTAAATACTCATAGAATCCTACAGTGCAGGAGGAGGCCATTCAGCCCATCGTGTCTGCATCGACCATAATCCCACCCACATCCTATCCCCATAACCCCATGCATTTGCTCAAATTTAGTCCCCCTGACACTAAGGGTCAATTTAGCATGGTCAATCCACCTAACCCGCCCATCTTTGGACTGTGGGAGGAAACTGGAGCGACCGGAGGAAATCCACGCAGACACGGGGAGAATGTGCAAACTCACACTCAGACAGTGACCCAAGCCGGGAATCAAACCCAGGTCCCTAGTGCTGTGAGGCAGCAGTGATAACCACTGTGCCAACCTGCCACAGGGCCTCCTTACGGGGATAAGACAGGAGAACCGTGTTGAGAAACTTATCAGCCATGATTGAATTGCGGAGAAGACTCGATGGGCTGAATGGCCTAATTCTGCTCCTATACTTTATGATCTTATTATGATCATATGTCTTACATGCCGCAATCTATGGTGCTTGAGCTTTAGCCCCTGAGTATGATATGGTTGGAATTATTTTCCCAATGTGCGAACACTTCCTCTATTTCAGTTGCTTGGTGTTTTCGCCAGCTTACTCCTTGCGTGATTACTACCTCTCATATTTTAATAGCTTTTGCCTTGCCTGAGTTATCAGATTATCAATATTTAATTCAGGTTCTAATTATAATCTTCCAAACAATATATTTTCTTGTTACCCCACGAGGGCATGACAATGATGTGGCTGCTGTGCTCTGGTGAGCAGTATCAATCTATAACAAAGCTATTCTCTGCTGCCCTGTCATAGAATCATAGATCACAGAATGGTACAGCATGGAGACCATTCATTCCATCGTCCCTGTGCTGGCTGCTGGGTTACACTATTCAGTTATTTTGGAGTTGTATAGAACTTTGGTGAGGTCACAGCTGGAGTACAGTGTGCAGTTCTGGTCGCCACATTATAGGAAGGATGTGATTGCACTGGAGGGGATGCAGAGGAGATACTGCCTGGGATGGAACATTTACGTTATGAAGAGAGGTTGGGTAGGTTTGGGTTGTTTTCATTGGAGCAGAGAAGACTGAGGGGCGACCTGATTGAGGTGTACAAGAATATGAGGGACATGGACAGTGTGGGTAAGGAGCAGCTTTTCCCCTTATGTGAAGGGCCAGTCATGAGGAGACATAGATTCAAGGTGAGGTGCAGGAGGTTTAGGGGGGATTTGGAGAAAAGACTTTTTTACCCAGAGGGTGGTGACGGTCTGGAATGCACTGCCTGGGAGGGTGGTGGAGGCGGGATGCCTCACATCCTTTAAAAAGTATCTGGATGAGCACTTGGCACATCATAACATTCAAGGCTATGGGCCAAGTGCTGGCAGATGGGATTAGGTGGGAGTTCAGGCGATTCTAATGTGGCGCTGTGGACTCGATGGGCCGAAGGACCTCTTCTGCCCAGAATGATTCTCTGATTCTATGATTTTGATCATTCTTTTCCCATGGCCCTTGAATGATTTCCCTTCTCGTACATATCCAATGATTCTTTCTGCTTCTTTGCGTGTTATTTAACTCATTCAGAAATTGGCTCTGCGTGCATTCGAAACTGCCTCTCCAGTTTATACGGTACTGTTTGTATAACCCCCCAATGGTTCTGCCAGTAGTTGAAAGGAGCACAAAATATCTGCTTCCTTGCTGATCAAATATGTCCCCGCGTTAATCTGATTCCATTATTATCTGAGCCCTAAGCGATGTTAAATCATTTAAAGCCTTTTATCCATCTTAGGCTTTCATCTGAAATGGAGTTTACCTGGTGGGTTAATGCAGTGAGAGGCTATTTATCTACATCACCATGCTGCATTACTAATCTTGCCAAATTGCAGGCATATCCCCCCCCCCCCCCCACCCCCCCCTGCCTGCCCACCGACAATGGCCCCCGCCCCCCACCCCCCCGCCACACTTCCTCCCACCCCCCCCGCTGTTTGACAAACGGTCTTCAGTTTTTTGCAATTTTCGGATAATTCTGTTTATTTTTAATGGGTTTTGGCTTTATGCCACAATGTTGCATTTGGAAAAGATTAATATGCGGAATAAGAGCAGCAGTGATACATCTCCAAAGCCCTTTCCTCGCTGTTTAACCGAAGTGTGATTGTAATCCCCCCGCCCCCCCCCCCACTTTACAGCTTGTTCTGGCTCCCTCTTCTGGAACCATTGTTCACAATGGTGACTCACGGCTAAAACACACCCGCATCATTGTAAGTTTATTGGTGTCACAAGTAGGCTGACATTAACATTGTAATGAAGTTACCGCAGGCTGATAATTGCATTCCCATTTTGGAGGTTTGCATTATTACTGGGGTGAGGATTAAAGTTTATTTATTAGTCACAAGTAGGCTCGCATTAACACTGTAATGAAGTTACTGTGAGAATCTCCTAGTCGCCACACTCCGGCGCCTGTTCGGGTACACTGAGGGAGAATTTAGCACGGCCAATGCACCCTAACCAGCACGTCTTTCGGACTGTGGGAGGAAACCGGAGCACCCGGAGGAAACCCATGCAGACATGGGTACCGGAATTTTACCACCTCGCCCGCCCAGGGCTCGTAAGATCCCACCCGATGCCAACAGAGAATGCCGTTCTGCGAGACTTGCGGGGCGGGCGTACCGGCAAAATTCCAGCCTGGGAGAATGTGCAAACTCTGCACAGACAGTGACCCAAGCTGGGAATCAAACCCAGGTCGCTGGCGCTGTGAGGCAGCAGTGCTAACCACTGAGGCGGCAGTGCTAATCACTGTGCCACCGCGCTGCCCCATCTTGCAACTCTTCCTCATTACGGACTTTCAACTTTTGCAGTTAAAACTTGCTCAGGCCCATGCCATCCACGTCACCTGAATACTTTCAACACCCGCATCATGTTGCCTCTCAGTTTACTCCACATGAAATAGACCCAGCTCACCCACAAAAAAACAGAACACTGTGGATGCTGGAAACATGAAACAGGAACTCAAACTGCTGGAAATGCTCAGGAACAGCTGGGGAAGAATCCATTGTCAGCGAGAACGGGGAATTTGGGCAAATCTCTGTTCGCTGCAGCGGGACCGGGAATCCCAGCTGTGGGCGAGGTCGGAGAATCCCTTCGCAAGGAATTGAGATCCTGAAAAATAGGAGCAGGATGAGGTCATTCAGCCCCATTGAGCCTACTCTACCATTCGATAGGTTCCTGGCTGACCTGACTGTGGCCTTAACTCCACTTTCCTGGTGGCAGGGTGGCACAGTGGTTAGCACTGCTGCCTCACAGCGCCAGGGACCCGGGTTCGATTCCCGGCTTGGGTCACTGTCTGTGTGGAGTCTGCACATTCTCCCCATGTCTGCATGGGTTTCCTCCGGACGCTCCGATTTCCTCCCACAGTCTGAAAGATGTGCTGGTTAGGGTGCATTGGCCAGGCTAAATTCTCCCTCAGTGTTACCCGAACAGGCGCCGGAGTGTGGCGACTTGGGGATTTTGACAGTAACTTCATTGTGGTGTGAATATAAGCCTACTTGTGACGCTAATAAATAAACCTTAAAATTCTGCCTGCCTCCCCCTCAATTCTGTCATCAACATATTCAGTGGGGAAGAGAGTTCCATGTCGGCACAGCTTGTGGGCCGAAGGGCCTGTTTGTGCTGTAGTTTTTCTATGTTTCTATGTTTCTATGCAACAAATGACCCTCAGAGAGAAGAAATATCCCCTTGCCTTTATCTTAAATGGGAGACCCCTTATTTTTAAGGAGCCCCCTAGCTCTTGATTTCCCCCCTGTGAATAGTTGATAATGGATAAAGGTTATTTGCTTCCCAAGTTTCTCAACAGCTGAAAGTTGTGCTTCTTGGGAGAGGGAGGTTAGGCTAAGGGATCCTGTGGTCTGTGCATCAGTGCTGTATTTTGAGTGGATATACAGAGGTGGGTTCATGCCACTGACACCATTCAGACGCCCCCCCCCCCCCCCTCCCCACCCGAGACTATTTTACTGGAGGCAGAGTTGAGGATAGAAGAGGTTTCGCAGAGGCAAACAAGGAGAACTCCTGCAGGCCACCATGAGGTGTCTGAGATGAGGCTACCTGCTTAGGTATGGCCTCCCGCTGACAGCTTGAAGGACCAGCGCTTCAGGCCAGCTTCTGACGCCCACCCCTCCTGCCTGGTTGCAGCTGCTGGGATCCCCCTCCATCTCGGGGCCCAGCCACTGTGGCCAATTTCTAAAACAGAATAGCTCTAAAAGTTGCTGGGAGGGTGTCTCACTCCCTTACCTGAAATGGTGAAATTAAGCTCTGTTGATGCTTAATAGGTAAAGGCATAGCTCACGCAGTGCACAGACTCTGAAGCCAAAATTGGCTTGTACTGAACCATAGAATCCCAACAGTGCAGAAAGAGGCCATTCAGCCCATTGAGTCAGCACCGACTCTCCAAAAGAGCATCACACCCAGGCCTTACCTTCCGCCCCATCCCCGTAACCCTATGCATTTAACATGGCCAATCCACCTAACCAACACATCTTGGGACATTAAGAGGCAATTTGGCATGGCCAACCCATCTTCTTGGACACCTTTGGACACTGAGGGACAATTTGATTTCACTAATCCACCCATCCTGTGTATCTTTGGACACTAAGGGGCAATTTAACATGGCCAATCCACCTACGCTGCGCATCTTTGGACACTAAGGGGCAATTTAGCATGGCCAATCCATCTAACCCACACATCTTTGGATTATAGGAGGAAACTGGAACCCTACTGAATGAGTTAGTAGGCCTCCATTATGAAGCAGCTATTGAGATCCAATGCTCATCACAATGCTAAAAGTCTGAGGACGGCAAAGTTCAGGACCATAAGATCAAAGTACATAGAAACAGAAATAGGCCATTCGGCCCATCGAGTCTGCTCCACCATTCAATGAGATCATGATTGAACTGATGTGATATTACTCAACTTCACTCTCCCTCCTTGTCTCGATAACCCTTGATTCCCTTACTGATTAAAAATCTGACTCCACTGATTCATCCAGAAAAAGGTGTGAGTGTTTATTCAGAATGTGCCTTATAGAGTCATAGAGGTTTACAGCATGGAAACAGGCCCTTTGACCCAACTTGGCCCTGCCATCCTTTTTTTTTAAAACCCCTAAGCTAATCCCAATTGCCCGCATTTGGCCCATATCCCTCTGTACCCATCGTACCCATGTAACTATCTAAATGCTTTTTAAAAGATAAAATTGTACTCGCCTCTACTACTACCTCTGGCAGCTCGTTCCATACACTCACCACCCTCTGTGTGAAATAATTGCCCCTCTGGACACTTTTGTATCTCTCCCCTCTCACCTTAAACCTATGCCCTCTAGTTTTAGACTTCCCTACCCTTGGGAAAAGATATTGACTATCTACCTTGTCTATGCCCCTCATTGTTTTATAGATGTCTATAAGGTCAACCCTCAGCCTCCTACGCTCCAGAGAAAAAAGTCCCAGTCTGTTCAGCCTCTCCTTATAACTCAATCCATCAAGTCCCAGTAGCATCCTAGTAAATCCTTTCTGCACTCTTTCTAGTTTAATAATATCCTTTCTATAATAGGGTGACCAGAATTGCACACAGTATTCCAAGTGTGGCCTTACGAATGTCTTGTACAACTTCAACAAGACGTCCCAACTCCTGTATTCAATGTTCTGACCGATGAAACCAAGCATGCTGAATGCCTTCTTCACCACTCTGTCCCCCTGTGACTCCACTTTCAAGGAGCTATGAACATGTACCCCTAGATCTCTTTGTTCTGTAACTCTCCCCAATGCCCTACCATTAACTGAGTAAGTGCTGCCCTAGTTTAATCTACCAAAATACATCACCTTGCATTTGTCTAAATTAAACTCCATCTGCCATTCGTCAGCCCACTGGGCCAACTGATCAAGATCCCGTTGCAATTGGAGATAACTTTCTTCACTGACCACTGTGCCACCAATCTTGGTGTCATCTGCAAACTTACTAACCATGCTCCCTATATTCTCATCCAAATCATTCATATAAATGACAAACAACAGTGGGCCTAGCACTGATCCCTGAGGCATACCGCTAGTCACAGGCCTCCAGTTTGAAAAACAACTCTCTACAACCACCCTCTGGCTTCAAGAAGCCAATTTTGTATCCATTTAGATACCTCACCCTGGATCCCGTGAAATTTAACGTTATGCAACAATCTACCATGCGGTACCTTGTCAAAGACCTTGCTAAAGTCAATGTAGACAACATCAACTGCACTGCCCTCATCTACCTTCTTGGTTACCCCTTCAAAAAACTCAATTAAATTTGTGAGACATGATTTTCCACTCACAAAGCCATGCTGACTGTCCCTAATCAGTCCTTGCATCTCTAAATGCCTGTAGATCCTGTCTCTCAAAATACCTTCCAACAACTTACCCACCACAGATGTGAGGCTCACTGGCATGTAGTTCCCAGGCTTTTGCCTGCAGCCCTTTTTAAGCAAAGGCACAACATTTGCCACTCTCCAATCTTCAGGCACCTCACCCGTGACTATCGATGATTCAAATATCTCGGCTCGGGGACCCACAATTTCCTCCCTAGCCTCCCACAATGTCCTGAGATACACTTCATCAGGTCCCGGGGATTTATCTACCTTGATGCGCTTTAAGACTTCCAGCACCTCCTTCTCTGTAATATGTAAACTCCTCAAGACATCACTATTTATTTCCCCAAGTTCTGACGCTCTCCATGTTTGATCAGCCAGACTATACTCGCTGTTTAAGCCCAAACGCATGAGATAGCAAATTGGGAGAGGACTTGGAGAGCTGCAGATTGCTTATGGAGCCAGACTCGATCAACGATATTATCTGCCTCAACACAAGGCTTCACATTCTGCAGTCTCCTCGAATACTTGAAGTTGGCAGAGGTCTCAACCTCTAACCTTTATCCTCTTGTGTGCCAAAACTGACATTTCTATTTGTGATGTGGAGATGCTGGCGTTGGACTGGGGTGGGCACAGTAAGAAGTTTCACAACACCGGGTTAAACTCCAACAGGTTTTTATTTTTTCTCTATGTTGGTTTCCAGGTTACGGTGTCTGCTGTAGGTCTGGTGTATGATGTGGTTGAGGAGTGTGAGAGAGGTGTGATGGCAAAGTCTCTCAGTATAGTCTGTGTTATAGGTCGACTTGAGTGGGTTCATGATCTATAGTCCTTTTGGGATCTTGTCTGTTTTCTTGCATCTTAGTAGAAACTTGGGCCGTGATTCTCCCAAAAGTGCTGAATTGGTGGGAAAACTTCTAAATCCCGACTGTTTTGTCAGTTCAGCTTCTCACCTGAATCTCCGCACTCTGTGCACTGCAGCAGTTCCAGTCGGGAATCTCGTTAAAAACCCAAGGGGTTTTCACGCCGGAGTTTGACAGTTCTGGAACTCTGCACATGCGCAGTGGCTCCGATCTGTCAGACACCCTGTTTGAAGGCCAGCTCGATCGCTGGCCAGCCCGGGACCTCCGCAGTGCTGCCCCTCCAGCTCCCCCCCCCCCCCCCCCCCCCCCCCCCCCCCGCCCCCCACAGCCCAATCGCGGCTCTCACAGCAATACCCGGGCCAGCCCTGACGCCCCCCCCCCCCCGACCCCGGAGCACTCTGATGTACAGCCCACCCACCAACCGCCACCCCCCCCCCCCCCAGCAGTGGTGATCCCCCCACCCCCCTAGAGTCAGACCCCGCCTGGAGGCAGGCCCCCCCCACCTGGCCGACCACACCCCCAGCCCGCCCCAATTGTTGCCCTCCCGCCATCCCAGACTGATCCCAATGGAGAGTGGCAGCAGGACCCCCACCGATCGCCCCTCGGCCCCCACCACAACAGGCCCCACCCCCTTGGCACTGCCTGATGCCTGATGGGCAGTGCCAAGGTGCCACCTGGGCATAGGCACTTTGCCCCTTGAGCAGTGCCAGGGGGCACAGGCTGGCACTGCCAGGGTGTCCATGCCCGGGGGCACCACCCTCCCACCGCCCGACCCCCGGGGAGGCCCTGATTGCCCCCTCCTTCATTCCGGCGGGGTCGCCCGCTAGTTCTCCGAACGTGGGGATCTAGTCTGAACCCCACCGGAATGAAGTACTCCTGGCGGGATGGGAGATTCAATCGGGACCCGAAAGGTCCCAATAATGAGCTAATAAACATTTCAAATACATGCAAAAAAGATTGAAATAACTTACCTGCCTTCCCGCCGATTTCCAGCGTGGTCTGACCGCCGACTGTTTGCCGGCTCTGGGAGATGTGCATGCGTTCCCGGCACATGCGCGAATCCCTGTTCAAGGTCAGAGACGCGCGTCTCCCACCGCGACCTGACAGAAAAGTTGCGGGTCGCAATTGGAGAATCGTGGCCTTGATGTCTGTGTCGATATACACGATCTTCTTGGAGATTCTCTCCACTTTGAGCTGGCGGTTTGCAGTGTCGGTGGTAGCCATGATGTGGCGATGCCGGCGTTGGACTGAGGTGGGAATAGTAAGAAGTCTCAGAACACCAGGTTAAAATCCAACAGGTTTAAACCTGATGAAGGAGCAACGCTCCGAAAGGTCGTGATACTAAAACACTCACCTGATGAAGGAGCAGCGCTCCGAAAGCTTGTGATACCGAATAAACCTGTTGGACTTTAACCTGGTGTTGTGAGACTTATTTCTGTTTGTGATAAGGGTTTCCAGATACTTTGTGCAGCAATATTTCATTTATTGACATAGGATGTAAGATGAGCCACTGCACCAAATTCTGCTGTATTATATCCCAGTGGCCGTGGCTATATTACATTCAAAATCTATACAATACAACAATTTCCTTCACATCAAAGCAACAGCACTGTTATTAGATCAAGGAAATGAACCAATCTGATTGTTTGATCAAAGGCCAGTGTCTGATCTTTAAATGAATGGGCAGTTTTAATTTATTACGGGAAATTGGGACTCTTATGAACCATGTATCTCAGTGCCAACTCAATTCAGAACCGTTACTCTGTGCCCCATGGATTTTATGGAACCATGGAAACGATATTGAAAAATGACTTGATGGCAATGGGTTTAAATCAAGTCTATTTCAGCGTGACATGTGCTGTTTCAAAGGTACTCTGCCTGGAGGAGCGCTGCAGCATCATCTAATCAAGGTCTCCCGATGAGAAAATCAGATGTTGAACTGTCTCCAACATTCATAGCGAGCTATTAATTCAGAACATCATCAGTACAGTCCTAACATGGCACTCACACAAGGCAAAATATTTTTCTAACTTGAAAATAAATTTTTGTCCCTGTGTCTTTTGGTTCAACTACTGGAGGAGTTGGGGGCAAGGAAATTACTGCTCCCCCCGTTATACATTGTGATGAACAAGCATTAGTTACTATGTTCCAATTGCCTCATCATTCAGTTATATGTGAATCATAGAATTCCTACTGTGCCATTCGGCCCATCGAGTTTTCGACAGTGCATTTCACCCAGGCCCTATCCCCGCAACCCATGCATTCTCAGCCCCTTACTATACTCCTTGTACACCAATGACTGCGGCCAAATTCCCCTCCAATTCCATTTTCAAGTTTGCTGATGACACCACCGTAGTGGGTCGGATCTCAAACAATGACGAGACAGAGCACAGGAATGAGATAGAGAATCTGGTGAACTGGTGCAGCAACTATAATCTCTCCCTCAATGTCAACAAAACAAAGGAGATTATCATCGAGGAGAACATGCCCCTGTCTACATCAATGGGGACGAAGTAGAAAGGGTCGAGAGCTTCAAGTTTTTAAGTGCCCAGATCACCAACAACCTGTCCTGGTCCCCCCATGCCGACACTATAATACTTTCTCAGAAGACTAAGGAAATTTGGCATGTCAGCTACGACTCTCACCAACTTTTACAGATGCACCATAGAAAGCATTCTTTCTGGTTGTATCACAGCTTGGTATGGCTCCTGCTCTGCCCAAGACCGCAAGAAACTACAAAAGGTCGTGAATGTAGCCTAATCACCGCAAGAAACTACAAAAGGTCGTGAATGTAGCCTAATCCATCACCCAAACCAGCCTCCCATCCATTGACTCTGTCTACACTTCCCGCTGCCTCGGCAAAGCAGCCAGCATAATTAAGGACCCCCCGCACCCCGGACATTCTCTCTTCCACCTTCTTCCTTCGGGAAGAAGATACAAAAGTCTGAGGTCATGTACCAACCAACTCAAGAACAGCTTCTTCCCTGCTACTGTCAGACTTTTGAATGGACTTACTTTGCATTAGGTTGATCTTTCTCTACACCCTAGCTATGACTGTAACACTACATTCTGCACTCTCTCGTTTCCTTCTCTACAGTTTTGTCTGTATAGTGCGCAAGAAACAATACTTTTCACTGTATGTTAATACATGTGACAATAATAACTCAAATCAAATCAAAATCAAATCAAATTTACCCACTATCCCCCTAACCTACACACCTTGGAACACTAAGGGGCAATTTAACATTGCCAATCAACTTAACCTGCGCATCTTTGGAGTGTGGGAGGAAACCGGAGCACCGGAGGAAACCCATGCAGACAAGGGGAGAATGTGCAAACTCCACACAGTCACCCAAGGCTGGAATCGAACCTGGGTCCCTGGCACTATGGGGCAGCAGTGCTAACCGCTGTGCCACTGTGCCAACCGTGTTGGCAAGTGTAGGGGCAGTACCTTGATTTTCATATAACACCATTTCCATACCTTTCTCATTGAGCCAGATTCACTGACATACAGTTTAAACATTTGCACATCTGCCATGCTTTGAGTTGACATTGTGCTAGAATACCAAGTTAGATCATCATCATAGTGTTGTCGTTGCCCAGTTTATGTGTCCCATTGCACCAGATGGCAGAGAATGTCCAATGGCATATCCATAGACCCTGCTAGGTGGTCAGACTCCCTGGGAACTCTGACCGCTGGGTTAGAAGGGTGCAGAATCAAGCCCCACTTGGACCACATGGCTGATACTTCAGTGTAAAGATGTAGCAGTACTGCACTGTCAGAGATGCTGTCTGACAGGGTTAGGTGAGTGGGGCAATGAGTTGGCAGATGGAGTAAAATGCTGGGAAGTATGAGGTAGTAAGGGGAGAAAAACAGAATATGTTTGAAAAGGTGTAAAACTGAAATGATTTTCAGAGGGACTTGGACATGGAATAGTGAAAGGTAGCATGCAGGTACAGTAAGCATTTAGGAAGGCAAATGGCATATTGACCTTTATTGCAAGGGACCTGGACTACAATAATTGAGGAAGTCTTGTTACAATTGTATAGGGCTTTTGTGAAACCACAGCTTGAGTGCTGAGCGCAGTTTGGTCTCCATATCTAAGGAAGCATTTACCTTGGAGACGGTATAACAAAGGTTCACAAGATGGGTTTCTGAAATTAGAGGGTTGTTCTATGATGAGAAGCTGAGCAAATTGGGTGAATATTATCTAGATTTTAGATGAATGAGAGATGGTCTCGTTGAAACCTGCAAGATTCTGAAGGGGCCTGACAGGGTAGACACCTGAGAGTTTGGCCAGAATTCCCAGGCTGTCCACACCTCATTGCCGCTGCGAGCGGGAACGGAGAACTTGGCACTCAGCATTCACTGCAGCGGGACTGGAGAATCCCAGCAACGGGTGTGGTCGGAGAATTCAGCCCGCTGTTTCTGCTGGCTGAGTATGGAGGTACAATCTCGGGATAAAGGGTTAATCATTAAGAAATGTAGTGAGATAAACCCAGAGGTTTATAAATCTTTGAAATTCTCCAACCCAGAGGGTTGTGGTACTCCACCTTGGAGAATGTTTAGACTGAGATTGATGGAGTTTTGATTTCTCAGGCAGTCAAAGGAGGTAGGGAACCTCAAAGTTTATTTATCAGTGTCACAAATAGGCTTACATTAACACTGCAATGAAGTTACTGTGAAAATCCCCTAGTCGCCACACTCCAGCGCTTGTTCATGTACACTGAGGGAGAATTCAGCATGGCCAATGCACCTAACCAGCACGTCTTTCGGACTGTGGGAGGGAGCCGGAGCATCCGGAGGAAACCCACGCAGACACGGGGAAAACTTGCAGACTCCACACAGACAGTGACCCAAGCCGAGAATCGAACCCTGGTCCCTGGCACTGAGAGGCAGCAGTGCTAACCACCGGGCCTGAGGGGCTGAATGGTCTACTCCTGCTCTTATTCTTTTATATTCTTATAGTCTTCTCAATGAGAAGTTAAACTGAGCTCCTTCCTGCTCCCTCAGGTGGATGTCTAAGATTCCAAGCCTCTGTTTCAAGAAGCGTATCCTCGCCAACAATTAGACCTCGACTAACCGATAAAATCCATTATTTGGTCATTTATTTCATTGCTAGCTGTGGGATCTTGCTGTGCACACATTGGCCCCCATCTTACACAGTTCAAAAGTACTTCACCGGCTTTAAAATGGTTTGGGATGCCTTGAAGTTTTTAAGCTGTTATGTAAATTCCTCCTTTATGTTGGCTCCATACATTGATGCTATATTGGCAACGACCCCAGAATTGGAGCTTTGAGATGTGATCAACAGCTGCAGCAATGAAAGGGAAACAAGAACAGACTGATTGGCTTAATTGCTTTCAACAACTACCCAGCAAACTCCCTGTCAGAAAGAGGACCCAAAATGGCTGATGGGGTTGACCAGTGATTGCCTGCTTTTTTGTGGGTGCCTTGTCACTGCTGTACTATGGGACCTGAAATCAAATTTGGGAACAGCAGCTCATTTGAATTTGGGGTTTTAAAGAAGGAGATGGGTCAGGAGATGGGATAAGGAGCAAAACATGAAAACAGTGTGTCAGTCAGAAATTGCTGGGAGTCAGATATAGCTGACTAGGGCTACTTTAGGGATTAACTGGAGGCAAGGTGAAGCCATTGCTAGGATCTTCCCAACACCAGATGGGACCCTCACTCAGACCGAAACTCAGCAGGTGCCGAGAGGCAGCCTCTCGGCAACAGGTCAGGAGGCCATTGATGCTTCATCCATCAAAGTGTACAGTTCTGTTCACGTATTATAGAAGGATATTATTAAACTAGAGAGAGTGCAGAAGAGATTTACTAGGATGCTATGGGGCCTTGATGCTTTGAGTTGTAAGGGGAGGTTGGATAGACTGGGACTTTTTTCTCTGGAGCGTAGGAGGCTGAGGGATGATCTTATCGAGGTCTATAAAATAATGAGGGGCAAAGATCAGCTAGATAGTCAATATCTTTTCCCAAAGGTAGGGGAGTCTAAAACTAGAGGGCATAGTTTAAGGTGAGAGGGGAGAAATACAAAAGTGTCCAGAGGGACAAATTTTTCACACACAAGATGGTGAGTGTATGGAACGAGCTGCCAGAAGTAGTAATAGAGGCGGGTACAATTTCGTCTTTTAAAAAGCGTTTAGACAGTTACACGGGTAAGATGAGTATAAAGGAATATGTGCCAAATGTGGGCAATTGGGACTACCTTAGGGGTTTAAAAAAAAAAGGGCGGCATGGACAAGTAAGCCCAAGGGCCTGTTTCCATTCTGTAAACCTCTGACTCTAAGTGTCATCCATTGATGCCTCTTCCACTGAGGCTTCTTCCATTGGCACTTCACTTCCTCTCCATCGTGGATCCCCTATGATAGAAGTGTCACTGCCTCAGCCACAAGGAATCCTGTGGATTGGCTCCCCCTTCACAGTGATGGCCTCATAGTTGTGACCATTGTATTTAATTTTCATAACTTTTCAGGTTGTGGATTGGCCAGGCTAAATTGCCCCTAAGTGTCCTAAGATGTGTAGGTTAGGGGGATTAGCAGGCTATATATGTGGGGTTACGAAATAGGACCTGGATGGGATTCTCTGTCAGAGAGCCGGTGCAGAGTCGATGGGCCAAATGGCCTCCTTCTTTACTGTAGGGATTCTATGATTCCACATTGAGACACCCTCAGTGTCACCCACACACTGTAGCACTGCTCCCAATGGCTCAGTTGGCCTTACAGAGTTTCCAGCTCACTGTTTTGGCCTTTGGGAATTTGCAAACCATCCTTAATCAGATGGCGGAGGTGCAGGCGACCTCTCAATTGGGCGCCTTTGGTAAGATGGTAATGCCATGCAGCCTGGTTGACACCATGGGGATTGGGACCTGCTTTAGTTTCCAACAGCAAAACAATTTCAGAGGTGGTCATTTTTAAGATGTTTAAACACCACAGGTGTACTTCAGTGCAAAATAGCACATTATATACACAACATGTCATAGACTACCCACAGCTGGGCCTGATGTGACTCTGTACGGCTCGCTCTGTCCACTGTATTCTCAGCCCATCTATTGATTTCACTAAACTAAGGAGTAAGAACATTACAATTTTTCAGAACAGGTCAGATGTCATTGGGGGCTAAAGGTTTGTCCCCTATTTATAGATCCAATGCCACCCCCATATTATCACCACATTCTTCAGTCTCATTTCTCAACAGAAATTATACTGCCTGCAACTTTAAACCCACAGATCATAGAATCCCTACAGGAGGCCATTTGGCCCATTGAATTTGCACCGACTCTCCGACAGAGCATTTTATCCAGGCCCTATCCCCGTAACCCCACATAATTACCTCGCTAGTCCACCTAACTTACACACCTTGGGACACTAAGCGGCAATTTAACACGGTCAATGCACATAACCTGCACATCTTTGGACTGTGGGAGGAAACTGGAGCACCTGGAGGAAACCCACGCAGACACGGGGAGAACATGCAGACTCCGCACAGCCAGTGACCCAAGCCAGGATTCGAACGTGGGTCCCTGGCGCTGTGAGGCAGCAGTGTTGACCACTGTGCCATTCTAGATGAGGTGCCAGAGGACTGGAGGACTGCTTACATCGTCCCATTGTTAAAAAAGTGTGGTACAGATAGACTGGCATGGTGGCACAGTGGTTAGCACTGTGCCCCACAGCGCCAGGGACCCGGGTTCAATTCCCGGCTTGGGTCACTGTTTATGTGGAGTCTGCATGTTCTCCCCGTGTCTGCGTGGGTTTCCTCCGGGTGCTCTGGCTTCCTCCCACAGTCCGAAAGACGTGCTGGTTAGGTGCATTGTCCATGCTAAATTCTCCCTCAGTGTACCTGAACAGGCGACTGGGGGATTTTCACAGTAACTTCATTGCAGTGTTAATGTAAACCGACTTGTGACGCTAAAAAAAACTTTTTAAAAACTTTAATTGTTGGCGAGGTTACGTTTCTTCAAACAGAGCCCTGGAATCTTTGACATCCATTTGGGGAGCTCAGTTTAACATCTCATTCTGAAGATTGTAAGAATATAAAAAAAACAAAGAGCAGGAGTAGACCATTCAGCCCTTCCAGCCTGGTCCAGTATTCAACACAATCATGGCTGATCTATCTCAGCTGTACTTCCCTGCCTGATGCCCTTATCCCTCCATTCCCTGAGCCCCAAGACACAGAGGCTGATGGTAGAGGGAGGTTTCTGT
This sequence comes from Mustelus asterias, assembly GCF_964213995.1. NCBI lineage: Eukaryota > Metazoa > Chordata > Chondrichthyes > Carcharhiniformes > Triakidae > Mustelus > Mustelus asterias. Next base: position 92,529,064 of record NC_135813.1, on the reverse strand, counting down.
GACTGGAAGCCTGTTTCCAGTGGGGTTCCGCAGGGCTCAGTGCTAGGGCCCTTGCCATTTGAGGTGTACATTAATGATTTGGATTTCATAGAAATCATAGAAACCCTACAGTACAGAAAGAGGCCATTCGGCCCATCGAGTCTGCACCGACCACAATCCCACCCAGGCCCTATCCCCATATCCCTACATATTTACCCACTAATCCCTCTAACCTACACATCTCAGGACACTAAGGGCAATTTTTTTTTTTAGCATAGCCAATCAACCTAACCCGCACATCTTTGGACTGTGGGAGGAAACCGGAGCACCCGGAGGAAACCCACGCAGACACGGAGAGAACGTGCAAACTCCACACAGACAGTGACCCGAGCCGGGAATCGAACCCAGGTCCCTGGAGCTGTGAAGGAGCAGTGCTAACCACTGTGCCACCGTGCCGCCCTGATTTAAATGTAGGGGATTTGATTAAGAAGTTTGCGGATGATACAGAAATTGGTCGGGTGGTAAACGGTGAGGAGGATAGTTGTGGACTGCGGGAGGATATCAATGGACTGGTCAGTGGGCAGAGCAGTGGCAAATGGGATTCAATCCGGAAAAGTGTGAGGTAATCCACTTGGGGAGGGGCTAGCAAGGCAAGTGAATGGTAGGACCCTGGAAAGTACTGAAGATCAGAGGGACCTTGGAGTGCGTATCCGCAGATCCCTGAAGGTGGCAGGGCAGATAGATAAAGTGGCTAAGAAGGGACATGGGATACTTGTCGTTATTAGCTGAGACATGGAATACAGGAGCAGGGAGGTCATGTTGGAACTGTATTAAATGCTGGTGAGGCCACAGCTGGAGTACCGCGTGCAGTTCCGCTCGCCACATTATAGGAAGGAGAGAGTGCAGAGGAGATTTACCAGGATGCTGCCTGGGCTAGAGGGTCTGAGCTGTGAGGAAAGATTGGATAGGCTGGTACTAGTTTCCTTGGAGCAGTGAAGGTTGTGAGGGGATCTGATAGAGGTGTAGAAGATTATGAGGGTGATAGATAGGGTGGATAGGAAGGCACTTTTTCCATTGCAAACATGCGCACAGACATGCGCACAGACATGCACACAGACATGCACACAATAACCAGGGGGCAGAGAGTTAAGGGAAGAGGTAGAAGGCTAAAAGGAGAATTGAGGAGAAACTTATTCACCCAGAGGGTGGTGGGAGTCTGGAACCCGCTGTCTGAAAGAGGGGTTGAGTCAGAAATTCTCGTGACATTTATTGCTTGGAACGTAGGAGAATGAGGGGTGACCTTACTGAGGTGTATAAAATCATGAGGGGCATAGATAGGATGAACACACTTTTTCTCAAAGAAGGAGTATTGAAAACTAGAGGGCACAGGTTTAAGGCGAGAGGGGAAAGATTTAAAAGGGACCTGAGGAGCAACTTCTTCACGCAGAGGGAGGTGCGTATATGGAATGAGCTGCCCGAGAAAGTGGTTGAGGCGGGTACAATAGCAACATTTAGAAAGCATTTGGATGGGGAAGGATTAGAGGGATATGGGCCAAACGTGGGCAATTGGGACTGGCTGGGAGGGCACCATGGTCGGCAGGGACCAGCTGGGCTGTATGGCACTATGACTCTTAAGTGTTTAGATATTCACTCTCGCTGCTGTAACCTCCAAGGCTATGGACCAAGCGCTGGAAAATAGGATCAGTATAGTCAGATCTTTGTTGACTGCCGTGGACATAATGGGCTGAATGGCCTTCTTCTGTGCTGTAAACATCTGTGAATCTATGAATATAGCAGCTCCTTGTAGCATATCAGTCCATCGAATTTCCTGCAAGGTTGCTCTTTCTAATTTTTTATTTGCCAGTTTGTTATCTGTATGAATAGGATGTGCAATATTTTACAGCGTTCTGGGGCTAGTTGTATTCCTCAGTCCATTCGTGAGTGGTTCCAAGCTTGTACATTTTTATGCTTCAACGTTTTGGCTATAAAACTATTCTTGACTGTGGCTGTCGGATTCTTCGTTAAAAGCTGAGTAAAATGTAATTGAAATGAATCAATTCACACAGACATGTACACAGACATATACACAGACACGCACCAAGACATGTACACAGACATGTACACAGACATGTACACAGACATGTACACAGACATGTACACAGATATACACACAGACATTCACACAGACATACACACAGAAATATACACAGAAATATACACAGACATGTACACAGACATGTACACAGACATACACACAGACATACACACAGACATGTACATACAGACATGTACACAGGCATACACACATGTACACAGACATGTACACAGGCATGTACACGGACATGTACACACAAACATCTACACACAGACATACACACAGACATACACACAGACATGTACACTGACACGTACACTGACACGTACACTGACACGTACACTGACATGTACACACAGACATGTACACACAGACATGTACACACAGACGTATGCACAGAATACACACAGACATACACACAGACATATACACACAGACATGTACACAGACATACATATACACAGACATACACACAGAAGAGCAAGGGCAGCAGACCAATGGGAATACCATCACCTTGAAGTTCCCCTGCAAGCCACTCACCACTCTGACTTGGAAATATATCACCGTTCCTTCACTGTCACTGGGTCAAAATCCTGGAACTCCCTCCCTAACAGCACTGCGGGTGTACCTACACCACATGACTGCAGCAGCTCAAGAAAGCAGCTCACCACCACATTCTGCAGGGCAACTAGGGATGGGCAATAAATGTTGGTCCAGCCAGCGATGCTTACATCCCTGAATGAATAAAAATAATATATATACATATAATTATTCAAACTCACATATGTGCACGTATGTATGTATGCACGCACGCTCACACATTCCAAAGGAAATAAGTATATCACATTCCAACTAAAGGTTTTGCTCCAAATTGTTGCTGTGTTTGTAGACATTGGTTCTACGATTGCGGGACAGTGTGATGAAGATGGGCGAGGAATTGGATCAGGCTGCTGAGACTGAGGCGCGGGAGAAGGAAACCGCGAAACGCTTCCAGCAGCGAATGGAGGAAATGAAAGTGGAGATGGATGAGCTTGTTGAGCGGGAGCAGGAGGCTTCTCGGAGATGTATGGAACTGGTAAGGACACTCAATTCCAACTTAAATAATTCAAACAGGAGAGATCACAGAGCACCACACCCACAAATGCTGGAAATTTGAAATAAAAATACGAAGTTCTAGAAGCACGCAGTCAAATTGAAAGGTAAGATACATCGATATTTTGGATGTCGCCCTTGCTCTGATGAAGTGAGGAGGGGTTAGATGGTTTCCTCTTTCCACACTCCTTGTTTGAATGCAACAAGTTTTTTTTGAAAAGATAAGCTTGCCAAATCTGTAAATGTTTAATTGTTTATATGGTTTGACTGTAAAAGGCACAAGCATTCGCATTTCCCTGAGTTTCTGAAGAGAATAGAAGGTAGCTTTTGTTATGTATGTTGGGGCATAGCCCCTTTAAGGGGATGGGTTGGGTGATCTGCCTACACCCAGGGCCTGTCTGTGGAGGGAGTTCTTGAGGATACACCCCAGTAGTAGAGAATTTAGCAGCTTTTATTGTACTTAGCCTCTGCTCCAATTTAACACACACACACATTCACATACAACATATACACATTAGCACAAACACATACAACAAATACACATATGCACACAACCACATGCACATACAATATACAAGCATGACACAGGCACAAACACACACACCAACACATAGCCATGCACACACACACAATGTATGCATAAAACACACACATACTCAAAACACACACACAACATATCAACAAAAACATATAAACAAACACACAGACATGCACACGACACATTAACAGACACACACACACCCCGGCACATGAACCAACACACAACAGCAACACACACATACATACACTAATGCTCACACGCACACAAACCAACCCCAACACACACAACATCACACATTTATGCACACACCTACATATGCACACATGCAGCAGGAATTTACGGCCTCTCAGTGGCCTGTCTCCCCTGGCGGATATGATGGGCCATTTAAATCTCCATTCAGTTTGGCGGGACTGTAATTTTTCACCAGACAGGAGGGGCTGTAAAATCCTGAACTTAAATAAGTTACAGAATGAGAGGATAGATTTAATAATTTAAAATTCAGTGAGGTTAAATGATACATGATTCTTGAAGGTTGGTAGCTTGGTGGCTTCAGGCTGACATCATTGATCCTTCTGGGTTTGTTGTCAAGGTGGTTTATAGATGTAGACGGAAGATTTATTTGTTCATCTGAAGATTGCAGCTGCCTGTGGCATGTGAAGAGTCAAAAACAGCAGACAGGGTTCAAAATTTACAAGTTACACGGAGAAAGAGACCCACACCGGGATCTTGCTCTCTCAGAGTCTCAGATGCTTGTGCTGATCTGAGGAAACTGATGCTTAAACACACAAAGAATTAACTGGCATGTCAACTGCCCTTGTCTGTCCAACTTGCTGGTTATCCTAAATTTGGTTGTGGCACGGTGGATTCCAGGGCCTACATGATCAGGTGATGTCTGGAAAAATTCCTTTCACAGCCAGAGTCCCATTGCCCAAGTGATTGTGATTAATGGTTTCTCTCCACCCAGTTGAGAACCTAGGGGATTGCCTGGATGCTTTGCTAATGGGACAGGAGATGGCCCCCATTCATATTCCTTCAAGGCTCCTGGTGAGGCTTTGCAGAGATATCGGAATTCTCCGACCTCGCCCGCAGCTGGGATTCTCCAGTCCCGCTGCAGCGAACAGAGATTTGGCTGAGTACCAAGTTCTGTGTTCTCGCTGGCAGCAGTGGTGGGGCCTGCATGACTGGAGAATTCCAGCCATTGTCTCCATTTCAATGACTTTGTATTCAAGAGGCAGCTAGGTATGGCACTTGGGGCGAATGGGATCAAAGGTTATGGGGAGAAAGCAGGATTAGGCTATTGAGTTGGACAATCGGCCATGATCGTGATGAATGACGGAGCAGGCTCGAAGGGCCAAATGGCCTCCTCCTGCTCCTATCTTTTATGTTTCTATGTTTGAAATGCAGAAGGAACAGCGATACAAATGTTCAGCCACCGTTGACTCTGATGGCAAGATTTTAGAATATGGCTTTAGAGTATATTTTTAACTTCAGTTAGTAGTTTCTATCCAGTTAATTCATGAAGTCAAATGTTATAAAGCATGGCTTCATAACACCCTTCATTAAAACGAGTACAAGCTGAAGGATATACTTCATACAGCATCATTTTCTCATAGTCTGAAGTGATTAGGTCAACTTAGTTGCAAGCCTTCCATTCATATATCTGCAGCCTGAAGTATATCAAACATTATGGGCCAGATTTTAACACACTCAAAACCCATTCATGTACTCAGAGTTAAAATCGAGTCCATTATCTTTGTAATCTGTAAATGTTTCTGTTTTCACTGTTAATGTTAATGTTAATTGCATCGTTCAAGATAAGGATAAACAGATGAAAAGTAGTGATTGATTAAGTGCCTTGAGTAGGTAAAAATAGGGATTCACCCACTGCCGAGGGCAGCAAGGAAGGGGAAGAACATCTTCCTGGTCGAGTTGACCATGAACAGGTCCAGGCAGCGGCCACAATTGAGGGACTGCCCGTTCCTCTACCGTGTTAAATTTGTGGCCGGTAGGCTTGGGGATGGAAGATGTGGGCCGGAACTCTCCCGCCTCGCCTGCCACGGATTCGGCGCGGGTGCGGGTCCGACAACGGAAATCTCTGTTGACCTCGGGCGGGAATTTCCAGGCTCGCCCAAGCGAGGCTGTAACACCCCACCCATGGTGTCCATCGGCACACTCCAGGCCAGCCATGAATGGTGGTCGGCATGGGGGTCTGGGGTACATCGTCACTCCTAGCAATTATATTTTGATTTAATAGTTAAGTTTCCTTTTGACCTTTTATGTTGCTAATGGTGTCCCTAGCAGGGGCTGTCACCCTGTCAATCTTGTTTATTTTTCATTTATATTCCAAAGAATATTAAAAAGGACTTAACCAGTGCGTAGGGGCGGGGGCTGGCAAGGAGGGGCACCTCTTCGTAAATCTGCACCTGGGCCGGGCCAAGTTGCCCATTAACAGGTCCAGACAGTGGATGGCAGAGGGGATCATCTGATCCAACAGTCTGCCCTTATATCACGGCCGTGTTGTTGGCCGGGTGGCCCTGCAGAGAGAGAACATGGTGTCCACCAATACACGTCACACCTCCCATGACTGGAAGCTGTCACCCCCGGGATTGATACCCTCAGTAGATTTTGGAGGTTTCCTGATGCAGTTTGATATGTTGTCACTGTGCACCACTAGGGGCCGCCACCCCTCATTAATTTCTTTATTTTATTCCACATGTCTTCTGTACAAAGGAGCAGATAACAAGGGACTGCTTTGACTCTGGCATGTGTCTAGGTAGGAGGGAGAGATATGTAATGCTGCATCCTGTGAGTAAACCTACTTACAAGAGTAGCATGTGTGTTTAGTTTCATACAAATCATAGGAATCCTACAGTGCACAAGAAGGCCATTCGGCCCATCGAGTCTGCACCGATAACAATCCCACTTAGGCCTTGTCTCCATAACTCCACATATTTATCCCACTAATCCCTCTAACCTACACATCCCAGGACACTAAGGGGCAAGTTAGCATCTTCAATGCACCTAACCCACACATCTTTGGACTGTGGGAGGAAACCGAAGCACCCGGAGGAAACCCACTCAGACACGGGGAGAACGTGCAGACTCCACACAGACAGTGATCCAAGCCGGGAATCGAATGCAGGTCCCGAGAGCTGTGAGGCAGGGGTGCGAACCACCGTGCCACCGTGCCGCCCTTTCGGACTTCACTGGCTGGGGTCCATTTAATATTCATCATCAATGTAATTATCTTTGGCTAAATAGCGATAAGGTACATTGGATGAGTTGATAAGGTGTTGGCAACTGCAACCTTTCACCAGCCATGCCTTGTGATGGAATAATTTGGATGTTTGGGAAACATTGAAGTGATTCGGGGCAGTGATTGCGCTATTTGGAGCTTGCAACTAAAAATGGGGCTAAGAACATTTCGAGTGAAGGGCAGCGTACGGAGGAGGGAGCTTAGTCGGAGGTTTAGTAAATAGAAGCGCTTGCGTTTATAGAGCACACTGAATGATCTGAGGACATCCCAAAGCATTTTAAAGCCAATTCAGTTGATGTTTAGTCACTAGTGTAATGTGGACTACTTACACACAGCAAAGGCCCCACAAACAATATGATGATAATGAGCAGATAACTTGGTTTGAGTGACTTTGGTTGACAGATAAATGTTGATCAAGACACCCTGGAGAATGCACCTGCTCTTCTTTGAAGTAGTGTAATGGGATCTTTTATAGCCATCTGCGCAGTGTGTATGTTGCTCGATGGTTACAGCTGGTCCCTGAATGACTGACTGAATGTTTGTCATGCTCTCAGTGATGAGGTGACGATGGAGTTTAAGGGCGGCACGGTGGCACAGTGGTTAGCACTGCTGCCTCGCAGCGCCAGGGATCCAGGTTCGATTCTGGCCTTGATCACTGTCTGTGGGGAGTTTGTACGTTCTCTCCGTGTCTGCGTGGGTTTCCTCTTGGTTCTCCGGTTTCCTCCCATACTCCAAAGATGTGCGGGTTAGATTGATTGGCCTTACTAAATTGCCCCTTAGTGTCGGGGGGCTAGCTGGGTATATACGTGGATTATGGGGATAGCTGTTGGTACAGGCCGGATGGCCTCCTTTTGCACTGAAGGGATTCTATGGCAGAACTTCCTTTTGGCCAAGTCAAGCGTCAGATCAAGCCCAAGATTTGGTCCGATGCCTTACCTTGTCAACTTGGATTTTGCTTGTCTCTCTTGTGGGGCCCATGAATTGGATTCAGTTTGAATTTAGTTTTTGGATCAAGCAAGGTCCACTCTGCCTGGTCCACTCTGAGCATTGTCTTTGTAACTTTAAGGATGGAGTAAATATTTAAAAAGTATCCTACTGACTGATGCTGAGTTTGGTTTCTGCCAGGACCATTTAGCTCCTGACCTCATTATAGCCTTGATGGGGCAGGCAGTGGCACAGTGGTATTGTCACTGGGTTAGTAATCCAGAGACCCAGGGCAATGCTCTGGCAACTGGGTTCAAATCCCACCACGGTAGGTGGTGAAATTTCAATTCAATCAATTAAAATCTGGAGTTAAAAGTCTAATGATGACCATTGTCGATTGTCATTAAAATCCATCTGGTTCACTAATATCCTTTAGGTCGTTACTTGGTTAGGCCTATACATGACGCCAGACCCACAACAATGTGGTTGACTCGTAAATGCTGTCTGAAATCAAGCCACTCAGTTGTATCAAGCTATTAGAAAGTCAATAGGAATGAAACTGGACAGACACCTGGCATCAACCTAGACTTTGATTTGATTTATTATTGTCACATTTATTAGTATACAGTGAAAAGTATTGTTTCTTGTCCGCTATACAGACAAAGCATACCGTACATAGAGAAGGAAATGAGAGAGTGCAGAATGTAGTGTTACAGTCATAGCTAGGATGTAGAGAAAGATCAACTTAATGCAAGATAGGTCCATTCAAAAGTCTGATGGCAGCAGGGAAGAAGCTGTTCTTGAGTTGGTTGGTACGTGACCTCAGACTTTTGTATCTTTTTCCCGACGGAAGAAGGTGGAAGAGAGAATGCCCGGACTGTGTGGAATCCTGAATTATGCTGGCTGCTTTGCCAAGGCAGTGGGTAGTGTAGACAGAGTCAATGGATGGGAGGCTGGTTTGCGTGATGGATTGGGTTATATTCACGACCTTTTGTAGTTTCTTGCAGGGTAGGAGCCATACCAAGCTGTGATACAACCAGAAAGAATGCTTTCTAGGGCGCATCTGTAAAAGTTGGTGAAAGTCGTAGTGGACATGCCAAATTTCCTTAGTCTTCTGAGAAAGTAGAGACGTTGGGTGGGCTTTCTTAACTATAGTGTCGGCATTGGGGAACCAGGACATGTTGTTAGTGATATGGACACCTAAAAACTTGAAGCTCTTGACACTTTCTACTTCGTCCCCATTGATGTAGACAGGGGCATGTTCTCCTCTATGCTTCCTGAAGTCGGTGGCAATCTCCTTTGTTTTGTTGACATTGAGGGAGAGATTATTGTCGCTACCCCAATCGACAATCGACACCGAAAATAACAACAGCAAACCCAGCCCTGTGGAGCCTGCAAAGTCCTTGGGGGCTTGTGCCAAAATTTGGAGAATTGTATCACAGAACTAGTCAAGCAAAAGCCTGACAAAGTCTTACTCATACCCATCGGGCACCAAGCAGTGCTGAGTGGGGCAAAGCCTGAGAAGGGAGGGCCTATTGGGGCGTGGGGCCAGACCGGGGGTGGCTCGTCGGTGGTGTGGGGGGACCTGCTGCCACTCTGCATTAGAAATTGGTGAGGGACTGAGGGGGATGATCGGGGCTGGCCATGGTCTGGGGTTAGGCTGGCCATGGTGGGGGTGGGGGTGGGGCCAGCAACTAGGGGAAAAGGAGGGAGGGCTGCTGCCACTCTGCATTGTGATCAGTGGGGGGAGGGAGGGGTGATCAGTCTGGACAGAGGGGTGGGAGGGTAGGTCATGATAGGCCGCGGGCCCCCTGGTAGTTGGGGAATGCTGTGCTTAGATATACAAGCTGGCAGAGAGCAGCAGAGGCTGAGTGACAGGTTTCTGCAGTCTGAGATCTGCGCGTGCGCAATGGTGCCCTCTGCTGCTCTCATCCAGCCTTCTGGTGATTTAAGCCCCACCCCCTCCCCCTATAGGTGAGAAACTGTTTTTTGAGGGGATTTTTTTAGTCTTAAGTACATAACGTGGCAGATTTGGACTTGCCCAATGAAGGGATCAGAAACTCTTCCATTTTCACACTTGCCTGGACTTAGAATTTTTTTGTAAGATCACCCCCTGGGGTGTGAGTCAAGCCAGGAGATGTATACCTGCAATTATTCACTCTGTGAATAAATCTACACCGAGTAAAAATTGGTTTGTCATTCTAACTTCATTGCCTGGTAGCCAGGGACATCATAAGTAGCAGGATTAGTTGGGATTTGCTCCAGTAATAAGCTAGAAACAATGGGTCAAGTGACCTCTTTCTGTGCTTTTTAGACTCCCATGGGGTGGCATGGTGGCACAGCGATTCGTACTGCTGCCTCACAGCGCCAGGGACCCGGGTTCGATTCCCAGCTTGGGTCACTTACTGTGTGGAGTTTGCATATTCTCCCCATGTCCGCGTGGGTTTCCTCTGGGTGCTCCGGTTTCCTCCCACACTCCAAAGATGTGCGGGTTAGGTTGATTGGCCATGCTAAATTCTCCCTGGGGTCAGGGGGAATAGCAGGGTAAAATGAGAGGATACGGGAACAGGGCCTGGGTGGGACTGTTGTTGGTGCAGACTCGATGGGCCGAATGGCCTGCTTCTACACTATTGGGGTTCTATGATTGTGGAGCAGCATCCCTTTAATTTCAATACCTGTGAACGTGATAATAACAAAACAGCTCGTCGCTGTAAGAGGATGTACTTAGGACATGATGGCCCAACTGGTACAAGTTAAATATTTCTTTGTGAGTCCGTTTTTGGGAATTGAGTGGCATTGCGCATTGATTTGAAGACAAAAGCTCTAAGTGGTTGTCATGGTGATGTACATGATTCCCAATCCTAAATGCTTATTATAATTGAATAATTGGCACTAAATGAAGTAAGGACTGTTATAAACTGTACCGTTAATCATTTTTTTACGATGGTGTCAAGTTAACTAATAACTGTTTAAAGTGCTCCTCTAATCAAAATGTACTGCGTAATGCTATTTTCTATTTTCAACACAGCTGAGGGAATCAAATCAACAACTTCCTCTTTCTCCAATCAGTTGGCGAATCAATGCAAAAAACAGATCATGGTTTATTATGGGTGGCACGGTGGCGCAGTGGTCAGCACTGCAGCCTCACAGCTCTAGAGACCTGGGTTCAATTCCAGCCTCAGGTCACCGTCTATATGGAGTTTGCACTTTCTCCCCGTGTCTGCGTGGGTTTCCTCCGGGTGCTCCGCTTTCCTCCCACACTCCAAAGATGTGCAGGTCGGGTGAATTGGTCATGCTAAATTGCCCCTTAGTGTCCCAGGATGCATGAGAGCGATTACCAGGGTAAGCATGTGGGGTTATAGGGACAGGGCCTAGGTGGGGATTGTGGTCGGTGCAGACGAGATGGGCTGAATAGCCTCCCTCTGCACCGTAGGGTTTCTATGATTCTAAAAAAAAATATAGATTCTGCAAGGCTGCAGTATTCGTATTTACTGAGAGGGGCACAGAAACATAGCCAGGTTACTGCCATCTCTTGCATTTTGAAATACTTTTTTATTGATGATATACTTATTTCGACGTCTAGTAAAGTTGGTGGCAAAATGAATGGATACGATTTGAGTCCTGGCCTGTGCAGAGATGGTTATTCTTGGTTTTCTATGTGTGTGTATGTGTGTGTGCCTATTTGTGTGTGTGTGTGTGTTGTATGTGTGAGTTTGTGTGTGCACGCGCGTGTCTGTTGTGTGTGTTGTGTGTGTGCGCGTGTGTGCGCCTGTGTGTGTTGTGTGCTGTGTATGTTGTGTGTGTTGTGTGTGTGGTGTGTGTGTTTGGGCGTGTGTATTGTGTGTGTTGGAGAATCATTGGGTGGAATCTGGAGGCCAGACTCCCTTTGCTTGGGAATGATAGCACATGCTCAAAATCCGGAGAGTTTTGAAAAGTGTGATTCTTGATGGTGAAATGGCGTTTTGCAACTTGGGAGCAGGTCCACTGGCTGAGCGAGGCGGAACATGCCGCGGAACATTAGGAACCTCATTTTAATATATTAGCTTCTCATTATGCAGCACACACTCCGGATATTGAGCCTGCACTGAATATTCAGCAGACACCAGTGTGACGATAGCTCTGTATAAGCAATGCCAGTGTGACGATAGCTCTGTATATGCAATGCCAGTGTGACGATCGCTCTGTACAAGCAATGCCAGTGTGATGATTGCTCTGTATAAGCAATGCCAGTGTGACGATAGCTCTATTTAAGCAATGCCAGAGTGACGATAGCTCTATATAAGCGTGAACTGAGCCTTCACCTCTGAGGGGGTTATCAGAGGTGAGCACTCAGGCAACCATTTCACCATAGCCTGTCCAACACTGAAGGGGCACCAAGAAGAACGCTGTTTAAAGTTTATAGTTGATTTATTAGTGTCATCAGTTGGCTTACATTAACACTGCAATGAAATTGATGTGAAAATCCCCTAGTTGCCACATTCCGGCGCCTGTTCAGGTACACTGAGGGAGAATTTAGCATGGCCAATCCACCTAACCAGCACGTCTTTCGGACTGTAGGAGGAAACCGGAGCACCCGGAGGAAACTGACGCAGACACAGGGAGACAGCAGTGCTAACCACTGTGCCACCGGGGATGCAGATAAGTGCAACTTGGGGTGGGAGGGGGGTGGAGTTCACTCTCACCACATTGGGGGGGGTGAGGGGATGAAATTGGTGAGCCTGATGCCACGAGAAAATGGAGCTTTAGCACGATTCACCCTGGTGGTTCACAGGGGAATTACTGTGTGGCTCTGGCTGCTGTGTCAGAGGGGATATTTGGAGGAAAAGCAGATATTAGCTCAGTGAATGGTAAGCACTTGGATGGAAGTCACAGAGAGATGTAGGATGAGGGTCATGGCTCTGGTCGGACACCTCATAGCTCAGTGGGTGTTCTCACTCTTTCAGTACATGATTCAGGAGAATCACGGAGTGTGTGGAGTTGGCTCCATGATTCTATTCTAACTCTAGTTACCCAGAAGCTAGAACTAATTTTAATCCTTCTAACCTTTCTTGGGTAATTGATCAGCTAAGTAAGTTGGAAATGTCCAAAGTCTCTGTAATTACCTCAACGAGGCCCATGCGGTTGGCCCCTTGGAGTATGAGCTCCCTGATTGAGGTAATGTACCCAGTGCGGAGGGGGGCGGGGAAGGAGGAGGACCTCCTCGTGAACCTGGGCCTGGCGAGGCATTCCATCTACAGGTCCAGGCAGCGGGCGATCGAGGGGGTTGTCCAACCTGACTGTCTGCCCCTTTACCGCAGCTATATTCACGGCCGGGTGTCCCTGGAAAGGGAGCATGCGGTGTCCGAGGGCACCACTGAAGCTTTCCATGCCCGCTGGGCACCGCAGGGACTGGGGTGCATTATCAACCCCTTTCAATCACATTTTAATTTGATGTTTTAAGTATCCTTTCTGCTTTGTTTTTTGTTTCGGGCGGTTCCCATCCTTTTAGGGAGCCGTTCCTTTTGAGTTGTTCCTAAGTTAATTTGATTTTGTTTATTTGGTTGGACAACAAAAGATGTCCCTGATTGAGGTAATAATTGCCTTCCCAATCAGGGAGCCGTGCCTGTATATAAATATGGGAGGGCTACTCACACTCCGGGTTCTGACTTTGTACCTGAAGCACTCTAGGAGTGGAGATAAGTTTGTAAATAAAGGGAATCTGGTGAAGGGACACTGGTCTCTGAGGAGTTATTTCAGTCTCTGACTTTAACTCTGAGTTTCTAAGGGGTCCAGGGCAGGTGAATTGCTCACCTGAAATTCAAAACATCCCAGGAAAATCCTGCAAAGTCAGTGCAATGGGACCTCCGAGGCGTCGCCTCGTGATTCCTTCCGGGTACAGATTGAAAGCTCTGGGCCATTGTTCAGAGGCTGGGGAAATGGGTCATTGTTTGATGTCTCAGTTCACAAACCAGTCCGCCCACATGGGCTGTAATGCCACCAGGAACGGATCTCTCGGGGCAGAAATTCGGGACATGGGCAATTTGTCTGGTCGGATGGTCACAGTCACAGGTGGGAGCTCGAGGCGAAGTCAGTCTGTCTGCCCATTGCTGGAAGAAATGGCGGTTAGCGGGTGGCACGGTGGCACAGCGGTCAGCACCGCTGCCTCACTGTGCCAGAAACCCGGGTTCGATTCCCGGCTTGGGTCACTGTCTGTGTGGAGTTTGCACATTCTCCCCGTGTCTGTGTGGGTTTCCTCCGGGTGCTCTGGTTTCCTCCCACATTCTGAAAGATGTGCTGCTTAGGTGCATTGATCTGGACAGGCGCCGGGGTGTGGCGACTGGGGGAATTTCACAGTAACTTCATTGCAGTGTTAATGTAAGCCTTACTTGTGACTAAAAAATATATACTTTTTAAGCTCCAGCAATGGCAGCCATTTCTGTTCATCTCTGCAGCCTCTGTGTTGCTGTGGCTCTCGCTCCCTGGTTTATTTTCCAGCACCACCATCGAAAGTAGGACTGGGCCTGGGGGATCACTGTAACAGTCAGGATTTTTTATTATACATGAGAGAGAGAGCTACCATTACTCACTGTCTTAAATCACATATCCTGGCTATTCATATTGGAAAAGCTGATCTGAGTGTGTGAGAGAGAGAGAGTGTTTGAGAGAGAGAGAGTGTGAGAGAGAGAGAGTGTGTGAGAGAGAGAGAGTGTGTGAGAGAGAGTGTGTGTGAGAGAGAGTGTGTGTGAGAGAGAGAGTGTGTGTGAGAGAGAGAGAGTGTGTGTGAGAGAGAGAGAGTGTGTGAGAGAGAGAGAGTGTGTGAGAGAGAGAGTGTGTGTGAGAGAGAGTGTGTGTGAGAGAGAGAGTGTGTGAGAGAGAGAGTGTGTGTGAGAGAGAGAGTGTGTGTGAGAGAGAGTGTGTGTGAGAGAGAGAGTGTGTGTGAGAGAGAGAGTGTGTGTGAGAGAGAGAGTGTGTGTGAGAGAGAGAGTGTGTGTGAGAGAGAGAACATAGAACATAGAATAGTACAGCACAGAACAGGCCATTCGGCCCACGATGTTGTGCCGAGCTTTATCTGAAACCAAGATCAAGCTATCCCACTCCCTATCATCCTGGTGTGCTCCATGTGCCTATCCAATAATCGCTTAAATGTTTCTAAAGTGTCTGACTCCACTATCACTGCAGGCAGTCCATTCCACACCCCAACCACTCTCTGCGTAAAGAACCTACCTCTGATATCCGTCCTGTATCTCCCACCACGAACCCTATAGTTATGCCCCCTTGTAATAGCTCCATCCACCCGAGGAAATAGTCTTTGAACGTTCACTCTATCCATCCCCTTCATCATTTTATACACCTCTATTAAGTCTCCCCTCAGCCTCCTCCGCTCCAGAGAGAACAGCCCTAGCTCCCTCAACCTTTCCTCATATGACCTACCCTCCAAACCAGGCAGCATCCTGGTAAATCTCCTCTGCACTCTTTCCAGCGCTTCCACATCCTTCCTATAGTGAGGTGACCAGAACTGCACACAATATTCCAAATGTGGTCTCACCAAGGTCCTGTACAGTTGCAGCATAACCCCACGGCTCTTAAACTCCAACCCCCTGTTAATAAAAGCTAACACACTATAGGCCTTCTTCACAGCTCCATCCACTTGACTGGCAACCTTTAGAGATCTGTGGATATGGGCCCCAAGATCTCTCTGTTCCTCCACAGTCTTCAGAACCCTACCTTTGACCCTGTAATCCACATTTAAATTTGTCCTACCAAAATGAATCACCTCACATTTATCAGGGTTAAACTCCATTTGCCATTTTTCAGCCCAGCTTTGCATCCTATCTATGTCTCTTTGCAGCCTACAACAGCCCTCCACCTCATCCACTACTCCACCAATCTTGGTGTCATCAGCAAATTTACTGATCCACCCTTCAGCCCCCTCCTCTAAGTCATTAATAAAAATCACAAAGAGCAGAGGACCAAGCACTGATCCCTGCGGCACACCGCTAGCAACCTGCCTCCAATCCGAAAATTTTCCATCGACCACCACCCTCTGTCTTCGGTCAGACAGCCAGTTACCTATCCAATCGGCCAACTTTCCCTCTATCCCACACCTCCTCACTTTCATCATAAGCCGACCATGGGGGACCTTATCAAACGCCTTACTAAAATCCATGTATATGACATCAACTGCCCTACCCTCATCAACACACCTAGTTACCTCCTCAAAAAATTCAATCAAATTTGTGAGGCACGACTTGCCCTTCACGAATCCGTGCTGACTATCTCGGATTAATCCGCATCTTTCTAAATGGTCGTAAATCCCATCCCTAAGGACCCTTTCCATCAATTTACCAACCACCGAAGTAAGACTAACCGGTCTATAATTACCAGGGTCATTTCTATTCCCTTTCTTAAACAGAGGAACAACATTCGCCATTCTCCAGTCCTCTGGCACCATCCCCGTGGACAGCGAGGACCCAAAGATCAAAGCCAAAGGCTCTGCAATCTCATCCCTTGCCTCCCACAGAATCCTAGGATACATTTCATCAGGCCCAGGGGACTTATCGACCTTCAGTTTATTCAAAACTGCCAAGACATCCTCCCTCCGAACATCTATTTCCTCCAGCCTATTAGCCTGTAACACCTTCTCTTCCTCAAAAACATGGCCCCTCTCCTTGGTGAACACTGAAGAAAAGTATTCATTCATCACCTCGCCTATCTCTACTGACTCCATACACAAGTTCCCACTACTGTCCTTGACCGGCCCTAACCTCACCCTGGTCATTCTTTTATTCCTCACATAAGAGTAAAAAGCCTTGGGGTTTTCCTTGATCCGACCCGCCAAGGACTTCTCATGTCCCCTCCTAGCTCTCCTAAGCCCCTTTTTCAGCTCATTC